>NC_140219.1:36575381-37175381 GCF_951802725.1 Rutilus rutilus
CGTTTGTCATTTGATGTTGGACAATGTTGTGGTCGCGCCAGCATCTCACTTACAATATGAGAGCGCTTGCTGCGTGCCTACATTTAGTCCAGTCATTTTAAGCCAAAATGGTGGTCAACCTTGAACAAATTGCAACAGATGCAAACTCAACTGATTTTGTATCCTCAATATGTCCTAAGGAAAAAAAAGCCCAGAAGAATCCCATTAGGGGAAAGTTCAGAAAAAGACCCAAATATATCCTATTCATACGCCTATTCATTATTTTTCTCACGTGAATTGGGTAAAAATTTTACCTTTAGACATCACCATGAAAATTACTGAGTTCATTACTTACATCAAGACAAACAAAAAATGTATTACAAGTTTTTTTTAATTGTTTGTTAACATGGACAAACGGTGCATAATCTAATTACGTATGTGCTAACTTGCATGAATACCACAACAGATCTAAACATTGGGTATAGCCGGGTGAAAATGTCTTGTTGAATCTTGTTGACACATAAGAGTAAAATACTTAATGTTAAGGTCTGAATGGAACCCATTTAGGCTACCCATGAGCATTAACACAGAGGCAGGAAGAAGTACTTTAGAAATCAGCCTTTATGGACGAATTATGGAAGCATGTTGTATTTCCCTCCCACTGCTAGTGATAAGTCCACGTCTTTTCCACAGGGCAAGGTAGTCATCCCATCAGCTTCCACTACAGCCCATCCAGTATGTCGTTAACCATCAACACAAAAACTGGATCCATCGACCCATAACTCTTTATCTGGATTTTCAAGAGGGATTGGATTAACAGGACCAAGACTTTCTTCTTCGACTTGTTTTTCACACTGATGTGGTGTTCCCTCATGTGGTTCCAGCCTCATTGTTGAAGGGTTAAGGGATGTGTCTCTGATTATTTCCACTCTCAAATCCTTGTTCAGCAAAGTCACTTACCCAGAGAAGCAGCCGTGACAAGTCCTAGGAAAGTCAAGGAAGCACGGCAGCAGATGCAGCAGCTAGAGAAGCAGCTCTACTCCCTCCTACTCCTGTTACCTCAGTAAAGGAAAACAGGAAAGATAATCCTGAGCTCCATCTTCTGTCATATCAAACGGAGACAGATGAAGAGAAAGAACAGTGTATGTGGGAGCGAATGAAGATGATCAAGGTATCTGGAGAATTCCAACAGGACAAGTGGTGATGCCTATCGGAACAAGAAGAGAACTAATGCAGCTGTATCATGGAGAAGTGCATGCTGGAGCTAAAGCAATGAAAGCTCAAATCAGCGAGACGTGGTGATGGCCACGAATGATGAGAGACATTGATGATTACTGTAGGAGATGCTTGATCTGCATGAAAGCAAATGTGGGAAAACCTGTAAAGGTGCGAATGTAACATGCACCCAGACCAACAGGTCCATGGACACATCTTCAAATCGATTTCATAGGACCTTTATCACCCAGTGGAGGGTACCAATACATCCTCGTAATCATGGACAGATGTCCTCGCAATAAAGATATGTTAATAAATAAATAAATGTACTAGGTGGGTGGAATCATTCCCAACGAGAACTTGCTCTGCTGAAGCGGCAGCACGAGTAATGGTGGAAGAAGTTCTTCCTTGCTGGGGTCTTCCATATGAACCTGATTCTGACAATGGAACTCACTTCACTGGAAAACTGATGAAGTAAGCAATGAAATTGATGGGGATTAAACAGAAATTCCACATCCCGTATCATCCACAAAGTTCAGGAATGGTAGAGAGGATGAACCGATCGTTGAAAACAGCTCTTACGTGAAAAATTCTGCAGACAGGCTTAAGTTGGCTTAAACCTGCTATTCTGTGGAACTTGAGAGCAACACCAAACAGAGTAACAGGATGAACCCCTTTTGAACTGATGACTGGAATAGCAATGGCTCTACCTCCTGACGCTCCTCCAGCTGCGGGAACAGGAGGAGATTCCACTTTCCTCCAAGAGAAGTTACGACGCCATCTCACAATGCTGGACAAAGCTACTAAAGAAAATAACAGGAAAGTGTGAGAAGCTCAACAGCAATGGGATGAAAAACACACCACTACTGATATCCACACATTCCAGAGTTAGGCAGTTTTGATATGGTCAAACGTATTGCTAGGAAAGGTTTAGAGCCTAGGTGGGAGGGACCATATGAGATACTCTTAACAACTGATACAAGTGTTTGCCTTAAAGGGAAGGGGTAGGAACAGGTACATGGTATCATTGGTCACAAGTTAAACCTTGCTTAGTGAATGAACAAAATTATGATGGCTTATGGCCTGAGATTGAGCACTGTTCATCCATTAGCTTTAAAGATTGTTAAAAGGAGTGATGATTAATTATTTCCATTTCAGGAATCAATCCCATTGACATTGATTAGAGATGGTTGTAAATTATTCTCAATACGAGACATATTGATAAAACCGAGAATGGGAGATACGGTGCGAAATAAGAGATTTTATACACACTACACTACTTACAAAACACAACTTCACAAACAATTAACACCTGCTTACTGATTTACAACCCCAAAGGATAGGATCCTTTAACATCAACGTTTATTTTAGTTTGTTATTTTGGCCAGGAACTGGAGGAGTTAATCATCGTGCTCCAGCACTTAAATCCAGGCACTTGAGAAGGGTTATGAGTTTTTCCTTTTCTTAAGATGATTGGGGTTCATTTCAAAGGCATAGACATAGACGTTAAATGACACATAGTATGCGGGGACATAACATGGGTTTGTTAGGACAATTTCTGTTTTCTTTCACTTTTCATGTGTTTTCCAGGACTGGATAATTGGTCATTAATATTCCAGGATTTCCAGGATGCGTGGGTACTCTGACACATGTGCCATAAGTGTGTCTGTAGTGTGTGTGTGAGAGAGTGTGTGTGTGTGTGTGTGAGATTGCTCACCCCTCCCTCCCTCAGGGCGCTCTGCAGGGCGGTTAGCTGGCTGACGGGACACCAGGCCTCTGCGATCAGACACTTGTCGGTGACGGAGGGACTGCAGAGGTTCAGCACCGTCTGCACAGCCTTGCACTTCTGCACCTGAACCATCCACTCGGGCAGCCGGACCAGCGCTCGGGCCAGCAGCTGCTGCAGGTACTGCTCCGTCTCGCCCATCACCTGCTCACACACACACACACACACACATCAGCAAACACACGCTTCACGCTTCTTTATAGATCACTTCACTTTGGATTCGGACAAATCGATCTACTGAGCGACTGTACCTCAGTGTAGAGGTTATGCATGTGACGTCACCGTCGGCCGGAGTTGTGCGGTTACACACACTGAGTGGCAGAATCACTGAGTGGCAGAAACACTGAGCGGCAGCATTTGTTTTCAGCCGTGAAAAACACACAAAACGCATCTCAAACGGGAAAAGAGCTTTGAGATTGACTGTATAAATATATTTGACAAGAAATCTGGGGTATATTTTTACAGACTGACGAAAGCTACAGAACAGAGAAGCAAATGGATCGCTGTAATTCACAGAAACAACTGGATCTAGGCAGAGAAAGGCAGATTTGCAGTTATCATTTTATGTCAATAAGCTGCATTTAGGGGTGAAATCAAACCCTACAGTTGCAATCGAAATTATTCAACCCTCATTGCAAATCAGGTTTATTGACAAAATTTACAGACTTTCAGATGTTTGCAATGAACAAATCAAACAACAGTAATTGAAATAGCTCAATGAAAATGGTTTCCCCATATTTAACTGAAAAAGCTACTTTTAATGACTTCTGCAGTCTCAAAATTATTCAACCCCTTCATGGCAAGCATCTTTAGTACTGAGTAGAACAGCCTTTTGCTGCTATGACCTGCTGCAGATGAGATGTATAACCAGACACCAGCTTCTCATTCCCCATTCCTCATGAGCAACGGCCTCCAGGTCAGGAATATTCTTGGGTTTGCGTGATGCAACTGCCACCTTCAAATCCCACCAGTGATTATCTATGGGGTTCAAGTCAGGTGACTGTGACGGCCACCGTAGAATCTTCCAGGACTTCTTCTGAAACAAAGCCTGGGTGGGATTTGAGGTATGCTTGGAATCATTGTCCTGTTATGAAATAACAGTACATGTATGTATGTATAGTACATATGAAAGCGCTATATAAATGCCTCATTCTATTCTATTCTTCTATTCTGTTGGAAGGTCCAATGACGCCCAAGCTTCAGCTTCCTCACTGACGACATGACGTTTTCTCCTAGCATTTCCTGATACTTCAGTGAATCCATCTCTCCTTCCTCACGCTGCAGGTTTCCAGTGCCAGAGGATATAAATCAGCCGCAGAGCATCACAAGCTCCACATGCTGAACTGTAGACAGTGTTCTTTACAGCTGATGCTTCATTCTTCTGAATCCAGCCATACCCCTGATCAAGAGGACCGAAAAGTTCAAGTTTTGTTTCATCGCTCCACAGAACAGAATCCCAAAAATTCTGTGGCTTATTTATATGATTTTGAGCAAATTGGAGTCATCTGTGCAAGCTGAAACCTCAGAGCCTGTGGCCAGCAAGTCTTGCTGCAGGTCTTCTGCATCACTCAAGGGTTTTTCTGAACATGCCTTCTCAGAAGTCTGGTTGTAGCCGTAGATAGCTGCCTTTATCTGTCCAGGTAGTGTAACCACTGTTCCTTTAACTTTGAGCTCGCAAACTATGCTTCCAACGGTGTCTCTAGGAACATTTAGTGCCTTCGCTATCTTTCTGTATCCTGTTCCTTGTTAGTGAAGGGCGATGAAATCCTCTCTTAACTTTTGACTTAGCCATATTTCTAACTTGCTGTCAAACATGACACTCAACAAACCTCGCCAGTTCAGATATTTTGTGTGTTCTAGCTCAAGCACACCTGATGCAACTAATGAAGCCCTTGATTAGTGTCATCAAGTGTGCTTGTCTGCTTGAGACAACACCTGTTCTGCAGATTTGTGCTGGTGTGAGGGAGTCCATTCAGGGGGTTGAATAATAACTGCAGAAGTCATTAAAAGTTGCATTTTAAGTTAAATTTGTGGAAACCACTTAAAACATTTGTTGTGTTGAGCCATTTCAATTACTTTTGTTTGATCTGTTCATTGCAAACAGCTGAAAGTAAATTTTGCCAATAAAGCTGATTTGCAATGGGGATTGAATAATTTAGATATTGTATTGACAACTCATCAATTAAATATTTACCATTGTATATTCTGCATAATTCAATGTTTTTAAATAAACACTGACAAAAAACTATACAAGTTTTAGGGCTTGATGTTATGATGATATAATTAACATTGATATAAGTGACCACATGGATTTAGAGCAATATTGTATTTATATAAAGTGTTCACAGGCAAATTTGCTTTATGTATTTCCCCGGTGTCGAAATCGGGCACATAAATGTCAGGAAACACGATTCCTGCTGCATGTCAATATCCATGATCACTGGATCTTTGGTAAGTTGTAAGGAACACTATATCCAGTCCAACCTTCAGTTTAAACTGATAATGGTTTGTTTTACTGGTGTTTTCTCAGTTACCCCTATTAACCCTCTGGGGTCTGAGCTGTTTTCTGGGCCCTGGAGGTGTTCTGACATGCTCTGACATTTGTGCTTATTTCTGTTACTTGTGACATTTTCATGGCTAAAGTCTAATTACACTGTATTCAGCACAAACTCTGCTACAATAATATATCAACAGCATGTGTGTAAAAGTTTGTAGTTTTGAGATAATGACATTTATGCGTGGTTTGTGAAAATACAAAAAAAAATTCTCACTGAAATAAGGTCATGAAACCCATACTTATTATTTCTTCACAAGACTTTTGAAAATTGTATGACGTAGCCTAGAATATTTGCTCTAAAACTATGTGAAAATCACCCTGACTGCTCATTCAGAGAAGACAATATATTGATTTAAAATTTTTACGACGTGTTTTGTGTGAAAAAGCAATATGCGAAGGGGCGGATCATCTCATTAATATGTAAGGCTTTTTACACCTGAGAAAGACAAAGACACTCCCTAATGGCCCTATTAGGAGCTTATCAGGGCCCATCATTCTGACCAACCTTGCACAAAGAATGAGGAGATTAAAAAAAGAATGGCTTTTAAAATTGTTTGGATTTATTTACAACATAATCCAAAGATACACAACAAAAAAAAACACTTATTGATAACAATGATCCAAAGAAAGAGACCTTTGTGCCATTCCTAAAAACATTGTACATACCTTTCATTTCCAAGGTGTTTGATTTTCACTTTACCATGTTCATGTACAGAGACATGTACTGTGAATGTTGAAGTCAGCAGGACTCAGTGGCATCTGGGCCCTGAAAAAAAAAAAAAAAAAAAAAAAAAGTGAACATACTGATATCAAGAGAAAGGCCTGCACGATTTTGGGAATACATTTGAGATTTTTCTGGTTAAAATTGCTTTTTAAAATTCACAGAATACACACACACACTCACACAAATGTTTCCAACAATATATTATATAATGAACACAGGTTTGTTGTGCCTTGTAGGTATAGGCTATGCGCAGTGCTGCATAAAATAATAACAATATAGCAGCCTATACATTTTCAAAAAGATTTCAGTAACAACTAAGCTAGAGAAAAATATATTGATTATCATGTTACTTCAAATGTTTCCATTCGTTATGATGATATGAAATGAGATAATAGTAAAACATGAAGCCGTTTGGAGCGTTTTGCTTTTCCAAAATATGATGCATTCAAACGCGATCGCGATCAAAAATATGATACATTCAAACGCGATCGCGCTCAAATATAAAACATTATGGTTAGGCCTACCATATACATATCTACGTTTGAGCAGATATCCACAAACACAGTAACAGTAAACACGGGTCTAAATATTATAATATTCACCATATATCTAGCAACAGTTCAACTGCAATGTGAAATTTATGCAACAATAACAAACTAATATGTAAGAATTTCTTACCTTATCTTTCTTGTCTTGAAATCGCATTCTTCTTCTGGGGTAAAGCCAATGTAAACTCACGTCTTTCAAACTCGACGAAAAGCAGAGACTGATGAAGTGTTTTGTTTTTGAGGTAACGAGCGCGTTCGCGTTCCATGTGGAGATTTGCATGTGAATATCTTTTGCGCGAGTAGGCGTGGCCAAATTAACTGTAATGAGCAAGCGTTTGAGAAGCTGGACATCTTGTTGGTTTTATACAAATTACTTAAACAGAAAATATTTGTTTTCAGTTTGAATCCGATCATTTAAAAGTACACACTTAAATGTTTACAAAGGTATATGGCTCATAAATGTGTGACAAGTATTCGCTGAGTTTTGTTTCAGTTTATAGACGTGCTCAAGAAAAAAAAGTTCACCGCGACGGAGAGGCAGAACGCACACCCTGTTTATTTTCTTTATGTTTCAAAAGCACAATGTTTTGATTTGATTGTAAGTGGACACATACAAAAGTAGAAATATCACAGATTCTTTTTTTATATTTATTTTTTCTGTATGACCATAAATGACGGAGTAATTTAAGTTTAAAGTGCTACAATGTAAAAAAAGTCCAGCAAAACGCGGGGGCGCGTTTGCCGACCTCAGAGGGTTAACTCCAGTCACTCATCAGCTCTTCTGCCACTCAGTCCGGCTGAGGGAGTGTGTTCCCGCGGGAAAGTGACATCTGTGCATACACTCTGTGTGTGTATAACTGCCAGATGTGAGGAGTGTGAGGGATCATACTCACGGATCGGATGTCCTCGATTCTCCCTCGCAGCCCATTGAGGGTCTCCTCCCTCTCGGCCTGGTTCTCCGGGTAGGGGAACGTTTGTGTGTGGAAGCTGGAGTACGTGGAACACAAGACACATTCATTTCTGTACGACACAACCGTCCAGAGCCCAGATGTTCAAAACGTTTCATCTGGATAGTTAGAACTGGAAATCCCGTGTTTTGCTATCCAGGATTAGGTAATCCATCTTACTTTTGTGCTGATTTTTCAAAGCAAAATCGGACTGGATCACCCTCATCCAGATGTTGTATTTGAGGAGAATTAAACAACAAACAAACATCCCCTTCATTTTTTATTTTTCATTTAAACAATCACATCTTACGGAGGAGGGACTTGGTGATGGGGAAAATATGAGATGAGGGAAAAATTATAAAAGGTTTGTGTTTTCCCGTGAAACTTTGCATTTGCTAGCAAATATTTAAAAGTTTTGAAGGTGAATGCGAAGTTTTTTCGAGGGAACATAAAAGCATTCAAATACATTCTTCCCATCTCATAACTCATCACTATGTCCCTTCAGGGTTTCTGTAGCCGGTCATGTGACCCACAACAAAAACAATCAAATAAACATTCAATAAGGGATGCAGTTGTTAGAAACTACGTCTGATGATTGTGTCAATGTTGTTTATATATGGTGATTTAAAAAAAACAAACAACACTTAAATTATATATATGATATTGACAGCTGTTTATTTTATGGCACCAAAATGTCTCTTTTTTTAACTTTACTGTACTGAAAGGCTAAATATGAAGCCTAAAGTCTACCTCTACTTTATACTCTAATTTTTGTTCCTGAAATCTCCCAATCTTACAAACACAAACTGACGATCTGATCAAGATCAAAACCAAGACTGTAATCTTTTGTGATCTAATCCGGTTTCAGAATGCTTTTTTTGTTTTTAACAACCCATTTTCAAGATTTGATCCAACCCGATCAGAACTTCTGAACAACTGCGCCCGGTTTAATTTAACTGTGTTGACTGTGAACGCGCAGGATTTAAATGTTTGGTGAATCTCTTTTACGGAATGAACATAAAACTTTAAATGAACATAAAAAAATGTGTTAAACATTAACGTGTTAAATTAACTTCCCTAATAAATAAACTAAATAATAAAGTTGATAACACACAAAAATGCTGAAATTGAATATTATTGCAGTATTTACTCAATACATACATTATAATATTTGTAGCACTTTATTTTACAGTCCTGTTACAATGTAAATACTATGCCTTTATTATAGTTATTGCAATAACTGGGTAAATAACTGGGTACTAACCTAGCCATGAAATTACATTATATTAACCAGTACTTTCTTAGGTAAATACACTGTAAGTGCACATACTGTAAAATAAAGTGCAACCACAACATTTATTCAAAATTCATTAAAAGTATGGGGGGACAAAAATAAAAATTGTCCATTTCTAATCTATCAAGTGGCATATTAGTAAGCTCTCAAAATTTGACTGATCTGCTAAAAAGGCAAAATACTAGGATCCAATAAATCTGGAAATCAGACTCTTTAAATTCTATGATTTATGTCCATGTTTTCCAGGACCTTTGACCTTTCTCTAAAACCCCCATATCCCGATCACCTACCAATCACAGATCTTCTTCACCTTCTGCCCGATCTGGTCTCCCCAGAACGAGATTAAAAACACGGTCCACTGCACCTCCTCGCCCTGGGAAACATCAATCATATTTCTCATCAACTTTCACAAGAAAAAAAAAGTTGTACTGTACAAGTTATTTGCATATTCAAAAATATTTAAAACAATCTCTTAACATTATTTAATGCAGTTGTAATTTTTCAGTGTAAATGATTTAATTTGACTGGTAACAGCCCTGTAGAGTCTTATTATTCTTATTAAATTTAATGATCAAATTTAAGAATTTAAAATGATATATGGGGCATATATTTAAAATGACTAGTGAAAAAATGCCTTTTATAAAGGTTAAAATATCATAAACATTCAGATTTATATATGTAAAAGCTGACTGAACTCTGATGAGGATATTGCTTCAGAATAAATTATATTTGCAACACATACAAAAAAAATTATCCTTTTTTTTTTTTTTTTTGGACAAGCACATTTTTTTACTCTGACAAATGAATGACCGATTTACGTGTCAGAAGGACAAGCACAGGAAAAGGCTTAATGTCGAGGCCTGATGTTCATATAATGTATTAAACCTGATACGTGACCCTGGATCACGTCACCAGTCTCGAGTCGCACGGGTATATCTGTGGCAATAGCCAACTATACATTGTATGGGTCAAAATTATAAATTTTTCCTTTATGCCAAAAAGCATTAGGATATTAAGTAAAGATCATGTTTCATGAATATATTTAGAACATTTCCTACCGTAAATATATAGAAAAAAATATTTGTATGAGTGAATGCAGCACAATCAATAAATGAACAATAAATGAACAACGAATGAATCAATTCAATAAATGAACAACTTTAAAGGAGATTTTCTCAATGTTTTGATTTTTTTGCACCCTCAGATTCCAGATTTACAATAGTTGCATCTCAGCCAAATATTGTCCTATCCTAACAAGCCATACATCAATGGAAAGCTGATTTATTCAGCTTTCAGATGATGTATAAATATCAATTGTAAAAAAGAAATACCCTTGTGACTGGTTTTGTGGTCCAGGGTCACATCACATATTATACAGTATAAGTTGGGTTGAATGTATGTACGTATACATTCTCACTTGGGTCATGCAAGGTGAACCTAATAATATGTATTAATGATTGAGGGCTCACAGAATCGGGATGCTCCAGTTTTTCCTCCATCTCATGGAAGTCCACGATGATGTACCCTCGACACGCGCGCCACAGCAGCCTCTCGAAGGCCGGCACTTTCCACGGGTGGACCACACCGGCCACGAAGCTGAGCCGGACGTCCTGCCTGTTCTCCGCCAGAGCCACGGGCTCGAACGACACCAGCGGGGCCTGACACACACACACACACACACACACACACACACACACACACACACACACACACACACACACACACACACACACACACACTCATGAGGAACTCAGACTGAGCAGAGCACACGAGGGAGTGTGTGAGAGAAGAGCAGAACGCACCTGTGATGCTGTGAGCGAATGAGTCTGCTTGAGGACGCCTCGGTACTGACACAGCTGAGTGAACTGAGAGCGCAGACTGTCTCTGTTCCTGGACACCTGCACACAACACCACGCTTGAGGACACACACGACAACTGATGCAACACTTCATCAACACACCTCAGCGATGTGCTGGATTCAAGAGGGGAAACGAATAACAGGGAAATACAGTCAAATTATACAGACACCAGATATCATTTGTGAAATTTTTTCACTAGTGTGTGCAGGACACTATAGTTCATTTATGTAAGTGAGGAGAGCAAAATAAAGCAAACTGTGACATATTATACCCAAATATTTTTCATACAGAGACTACCAGTAAAATGGGACCAAAAATGATTCAGACACTTTGAGCTGATCATGTTTTGCTGAAGTGTGTTTTCTTTAATTGCTAATGCTCTTTTTACACCACAGACTGAACAAAATGAAGCATTGCTTGGTGATTGGTTGAGCTAAACTGGTATTATCTAATTGTGTAGTTAAATTTAACAGCTGACAGATATTCAACATAATTCATGTGTGAGACAGTCTAACAGAAGGACGGACAAAACCAGTCAAATATCAACTGAGTTCTGCTCATATTTTATTACCATTTTCTAAACTATAGTGAATAAACTGTGATAATGTGAGAAATGTTGAAGGTGTCTGAATAATCTTTGGTTTGACTGTACAGCATGACACAGTGAAAATGAAACTAAACTGATTCAGGAAGCACCGCAATAACATTTACAGTTTAGAAAGATTAAATGTTACAATTCAATTTTTTTATTATTATTTAATAATTATTGTAAATGATTGTATTATTTATTTAATTAAAAATTATATGTTAAAGTCCCCCTGTGGTGTAAATCCAGCGTTTAGTGTTGTTTATGTGTCTATGTGGTGTTTTAATATGCTTTAAGACAAAGCATGTGTAAGTTCATAAGTCGACAGCATTGCTGAGTATTTCCTCCTTAAAACTGCAGTGAACCAAAGACAGTCTCAAACACACGCTTTGAAATCGCTGGTGTTTCTGACGTCACAAACTACCTTGTAACCAATCAGATCAACGTGTGATCGTCAACCAGTGGATCTCTGAGCTGAGTGAGTGAGTGGAGGCGGGGCTCATTTGCATATTCATAGAACCGTGCATACTAAATGAGGCGAGGGTGTCGAGTTACATTCAAGATATTCTAAGACATGAAGACACTCTTTAAGGAAAAACGTTTAAATATGTCATTTTGGTGGGAGTTTTAAGAGATAAAATGAATGACGACAGGAGGACTTAAAATTAATTAAAAATTAAGTCTGCAAGCCAGCAAAGTTTCAAAGATTCAGATAAATAAAGTTATTGTCTCCTAAAAGAAAAAAAGCGATTCTGCGGTGGCCTGAAACGAGTCGTCAGTAGGGGATGCGCAGACTAGTTGACTTTAATGCTCCGCCATGACGCTTTAAGCTTGACGTCGACGTTGACTTTCATCACATAAATGTCGACTTTAAAAAGTCTGAATTCGTCAGTAATTCCAGTCTCACTTCAGGCTAAACCTATGTAGGTTTGTCACTCATTTGTGTAATGCCAGACTATGGTCTTCAATGGCTGAACAGCTGGAAGAGTTTGGTTCGTGTTGTTCATCTTAGGTTTTAACGGACACGCGTACACCATTGCATATGAAGTGTGAAGTTCATTTACGACAGGGTCCATGAAAGTGTTTTTTGATGCATGCAAGCGTATTGTAGCAGACTCCAAAACAAAATTAGGAAGCTTTAAAACAGCATAATAAGAGGCATGTTTTCATGTTGCTGTTAAACACAGGCAGACATTAAACACACAGTTCAGACCTCCCTGAGCTCTCGGGCCAAGCGCTCGCTGTCCTCCTCGATGGTGAGCAGCTCTCGGGGCTGAGGGGCCGGGGGGATCGGGATCGGGGCCTGCAGCGTCTGAGACAGGCTGCGCACAATCTCCTGCTCCAGGAACACTACAACAGAGAAACAGACCTTTAATAACCTGTAACTCAACATGAAACTGCAGACACAACCCATTTAACTTCTGTAATAGGATATGAAACTGCACTGAACTCTGTGTAGAGCATCACTACTACAGCGCTGGGAGATCCAGTGAGAAAGCGTTTGAACTCGCCGCAGTATTAATAACATGAATGCAATGCGAGATCTAGTGGGAAGCATTCAAATTCAGCGCAGAACTGTCATAAACCATCAGATCAAACAGCGCTGACGTGGAAACCAGGAGAAACACTGTGCCATGAAAGAACCCAAAGCTAAAGTAACGAAAGTTAAAGAAGGTTTTTCAATCCACAAATCACCAGCATTCACCGTGGATTTAATGTAGTAACGCTAACTGTAACCATGGTATTGTGGCAGAAATCGTTTTTTATTACATCTTTCATCTCAGGGTTCGTAGTATAACCTTTTGAGAGTGAAATTCAAGCACTTTTTACTTCACACTTTTTCTCGAATTTAAAAGCTCTAAATATTATCCAATTTTAATGTTATTTTTAATGTGATGATTTGTAAAAGTTTAAAGCTGTAGGAAAACTAAACTAAACTAAAACTAACAGTGTGGCAAACAAGCACTTTTTAAAGGGATACTCCACTTTTTTCAGAAATAAGCTCATTTTACATCTCCCCCAGAGTTAAACAGATGAGTTTTACCGTTTTAGAATCCATTCAGCCGAACTCCGGGTCTGACGGTACCACTTTTAGCATAGCTTAGCACAGATCATTGATTCTGACGAGTCCAGTAGCATTTCTTTCAAAATGACCAAAGAGTTTCAATATTTTTCCTATTTAAAACTTGACTCTTCTGTAGTTAAACCGTGTACTAAGATCGACGGAAAATGAAAAGTTGCGATTTTCTAAGCCTATATGACTAGGAGCTATACTCTCATTCCAGCGTAATAATCAAGGAACTGTGCGGCTGTACAATGGATGCAGCAGGCGTAGTGATATGACGCAGCGCCTGAAAATAGTCCCCAGCTCGGTAACTTCTTCCAACGTGACCGGGACTAAGTTTGTCTAACCTATTAGACCTATTTTCAGGCGCTGCGTCATATCATTACGCCTGCTGCACTCATGGTACGGCCGCACAGTTCCTTGATTATTACGCTGGAATGAGAGTATAGTTCCTAGCCATACAGGCTTAGAAAATCGCAACTTTTCATTTTCTGTCGATCTTAGTACACGGTTTAACTACAGAAGAGTCAAGTTTTAAATAGGAAAAATATTGAAACTCTTTGGTCATTTTGAAAGAAATGCTACTGGACTCGTCAGAATCAATGATCTGTGCTAAGCTATGCTAAAAGTGGTACCGTCAGACCCGGAGTTCGGCTGAATGGATTCTAAAACGGTAAAACTCAACTGTTTAACTCTGGGGGAGATGTAAAATGAGCATATTTCCGAAAAAAGTGGAGTATCCCTTTAAAATAATAAAAAGACCTCTATAACCAGTAGATGGCAGCAGAGGAGCACTTATTAACCATTTACACTCCCTAAAATATAGGAAAAAAGTAGGAAGTCAAAGTCTCATGAAAACCAAACACTTTTCCTCATATTGTGACTGAATTACACAGAAAACAAATAACTTGCTTTCCTTTTATAATCAGTGTAGCTGGCGATCAGTTCAGTGTGGTACTAGAGGAACAATGGTACATTTAATAAGAGTGGAAGATTTACATTTTCCCCACAAAAATCAGGTTTTTGCCTGTTACTGTTGTTAATAAAAGTTAATTTTATCTTCATCTCAATTCAAGCTCAGTGCATTACTGTCAAATTTACAATAAACAAACATGTACTATTATTAGTAACTGCACTTATTAATGCAAAACAATAATAATTTTATGATTAAATGAAATGATTTTTTATTAAATTAACTGTGTACTAAAATTTTCCTCCAGCGCTACCAGATCAGGTGCCGGCGCCTCCATCTGTAGAACGCAGTGGCATATTCAGTTATTGGGTACACTGGTTTACAGCCGTGTGGCCTGAGAGACGCCACTGATAACAGATTGCTCAAAGGCAGAAGCAGCATTAGATGAACGGTTTCCAGAAACAGACAGCGTTCTCTGTGCACTGATGACCCTTGAACAATAGACGCAGATCACGCTCTACGGTTCACAGAACGAAGACAGCTGAGTGACAGACTCACCGAAGGTTTTCTCCAGCTCCTCGCATCTCCTCACTTCATTCACAAACTTCCTCTGGAACGCGTTGACATTTGGATTCAGCTGAGATCAAGATTACAAACATCATCCTCTTTGTGACATCAGCAAGCCATTGTAATGTAAAGACAGTTAATAAGACATGAAAAATGAAGCACAGGCTTTCTTAAAGGGCTCATATGATGCTTTTTAATGTTTTTTCTCCTTAAATCTGTTTGTGCATGTAAACGATGAGCAAAGTTACAAAGCTATTGTATCTAACAGAGAACACTGATCCAGACCTGACTAAAACGCATCGATCCAGGTCCAAATGTTACTTCCTCAAACATAATGCCGCCCATGTACAAATTTTGTAGAAATCAGAGCATTTCAGACAGACTGGGAATAGAGGTGCTGCAAAAATGTACAGTATGTGAAATATAACGTGTTTTTTGAGCATGTAAGCATGTTAACCTGTTCTATCACACCCAGTAAACAAGATAATGAACTTTTAAAATAGCATCATACGACCCCTTTAGGAACGACAGAGTAAAGCGAGCAGAAATGCCCTCACGTCTCTGAACTCCACTATTCCCAGCTCTCCCAGTTCACTGACGCAGTTGTAGGCAGATCCGGACTGGAGAAAGAGCTGCACCAGACAGACCTCTTCACTGCGAAACAGAGAGCCCATGACCTGCAACACAAGCACACATCTGGACATGTCAGCTGAGACACACATCTGGACACATCAGCTGCAAAACAAGCACACATCTGGACACATCAGCTGAAACATCACGACACATCAGCTGAGACACAAGCACACATCTGGACACATCAGCTGAAGCACAAGCACACATCTGGACACATCAGCTGAGGCACACATCTGGACACATCAGCTGAGGCACATATCTGGACACATAAGCTGAGGCACACATCTGGACACATCAGCTGAGACACACATCTGGACACATCAGCTGAAACATCACGACAGATCAGCTGAAACACATCTGGACACATCAGCTGAAACACCACGACAGATCAGCTGAAACACAAGCACACATCTGGACACATCAGCTGAAACACAAGCACATATCTGGACACATCAGCTGAAACACAAGCACACATCTGGACACATCAGCTGAAACACAAGCACACATCTGGACACATCAGCTGACACACAAACACACATCTGGACACATCAGCTGAAACACAAGCACATATCTGGACACATCAGCTGAAACACAAGCACACATCTGGACACATCAGCTGAAACACAAGCACACATCTGGACACATCAGCTGAAACACAAGCACACATCTGGACACATCAGCTGAAACACAAGCACACATCTGGACACATCAGCTGAAACACAAGCACACATCTGGACACATCAGCTGAAACAAGCACACATCTGGACACATCAGCTGAAACACAAGCACACATCTGGACACATCAGCTGAGACACACATCTGGACACATCAGCTGAAACATCACGACATATCAGCTGAAACACATCTGGACACATCAGCTGAAACACCACGACAGATCAGCTGAAACACAAGCACACATCTGGACACATCAGCTGACACACAAACACACATCTGGACACATCAGCTGAAACACAAGCACACATCCGGACACATCAGCTGACACACAAGCACACATCTGGACACATCAGCTGAAACACAAGCACACATCTGGACACATCAGCTGACACACAAGCACACATCCGGACACATCAGCTGACACACAAGCACACATCTGGACACATCAGCTGAAACACAAGCACACATCTGGACACATCAGCTGAAACACATCACGACAGATCAGCTGAAACACAAGCACACATTTGGACACGTCAGCTGAGACACAAGCACACATCTGGACACGTCAGCTGAGACACAAGCACACATCCGGACACGTCAGCTGAGACACACATCTGGACACGTCAGCTGAGACACATCTGGACACGTCAGCTGAGACACATCTGGACACGTCAGCTGAGACACAAGCACACATCCGGACACGTCAGCTAAGACACACATCTAGACACATCAGCTGAAGCACAAGCTCACATCTGGACACATCAGCTGAGACACAAGCACACATCTGGACACATCAGCTGAAGCACAAGCTCACATCTGGACACGTCAGCTGAGACACAAGCACACATCTGGACACATCAGCTGAAGCACAAGCTCACATCTGGACACATCAGCTGAGACACACATCTGGACACGTCAGCTGAGACACATCTGGACACGTCAGCTGAGACACATCTGGACACGTCAGCTGAGACACAAGCACACATCCGGACACGTCAGCTAAGACACACATCTAGACACATCAGCTGAAGCACAAGCTCACATCTGGACACATCAGCTGAGACACAAGCACACATCCGGACACATCAGCTGAGACACACATCTGGACACGTCAGCTGAGACACAAGCACACATCTGGACACATCAGCTGAGACACAAGCACACATCCGGACACATCAGCTGAGACACACATCTGGACACGTCAGCTGAGACACAAGCACACATCTGGACACATCAGCTGAGACACAAGCACACATCCGGACACATCAGCTGAGACACACATCTGGACACGTCAGCTGAGACACAAGCACACATCTGGACACATCAGCTGAGACACAAGCACACATCCGGACACATCAGCTGAGACACACATCTGGACACGTCAGCTGAGACACAAGCACACATCTGGACACATCAGCTGAGACACAAGCACACATCCGGACACATCAGCTGAGACACACATCTGGACACATCAGCTGAGACACAAGCACACATCTGGACACGACAGCTGAAGCACTAGCTCACATCTGGACACATCAGCTGAGACACACATCTGGACACATCAGCTGAAGCACACATCTGGGCACATTAGCTGAAGCACAAGAACACAACACACCCGCTGAAGCACAAGCACACATTTGGACACATCAGCTGAAACAAGCACACATCTGGACACATCAGCTAAAGCACAAGCACACATCTGGACACATCAGCTGAAACAAGCACCTGAAACAAGCACACATCTGGGCTCATCAGCTGAAGCACAAGCACACATCTGGACACGTCAGCTGAGACACAAGCACACATCTGGACACGTCAGCTGAGACACAAGCACACATCCGGACACGTCAGCTGAGACACAAGCACACATCTGGACACATCAGCTGAGACACACATCTGGACACATCAGCTGAAACACACATCTGGACTCATCAGCTGAGACACACATCTGGACACATCAGCTGAAGCACAAGCTCACATCTAGACACATCAGCTGAGACACACATCTGGACACATCAGCTGAGACACACATCTGGACACATCAGCTGAGACACACATCTGGACACATCAGCTGAAGCACACATCTGGGCACGTCAGCTGAAGCACACATCTGGGCACGTCAGCTGAAGCACACATCTGGGCACATCAGCTGAGACACAAGTACACATCTGGACACATCAGCTGAAGCACAAGCTCACATCTGGACACATCAGCTGAGACACACATCTGGACACATCAGCTGAAACACACATCTGGACTCATCAGCTGAGACACACATCTGGACACATCAGCTGAAGCACAAGCTCACATCTGGACACATCAGCTGAGACACACATCTGGACACATCAGCTGAAACACACATCTGGACTCATCAGCTGAGACACACATCTGGACACATCAGCTGAAGCACAAGCTCACATCTGGACACATCAGCTGAGACACACATCTGGACACATCAGCTGAAACACACATCTGGACTCATCAGCTGAGACACACATCTGGACACATCAGCTGAAATAAGCACACATCTGGACACATCAGCTGAGACACACATCTGGACACATCAGCTGAAGCACACATCTGGGCAGATCAGCTGAAGCACACATCTGGGCACATCAGCTGAAGCACACATCTGGGCACATCAGCTGAAGCACACATCTGGGCACATCAGCTGAAGCACACATCTGGGCACATCAGCTGAGACACAAGTACACATCTGGACACATCAGCTGAAGCACAAGCTCACATCTGGACACATCAGCTGAGACACACATCTGGACACATCAGCTGAAACACACATCTGGACACATCAGCTGAGACACACATCTGGACACATGAGCTGAAACACACATCTGGACACATCAGCTGAGACACACATCTGGACACATCAGCTGAAACACACATCTGGACACATCAGCTGAGACACACATCTGGACACATCAGCTGAAACAAGCACACATCTGGACACATCAGCTGAAGCACAAGCACACATCTGGACACATCAGCTGAAGCACAAGCACACATCTGGACACATCAGCAGAAACACACATCTGGACACATCAGCTGAAGCACAAGCACACATCTGGACACATCAGCTGAAACAAGCACACATCTGGACACATCAGCTGAAGCACAAGCACACATCTGGACACATCAGCGCTTCCTCTTCTGCTCTGACTCAGTGAGCGTGTGATAAGAGTGTGTGTTCCTCTTTCAGGGATTTTTACTGTTTCACAACGGCACCTTTAGTAAAGCAGGGGTTACAAACTAAAGCCTTCGGAAAGATCAGAAATATTCCAGAATACATTGGAATTTTTGTAATCTCGACCATAATCTTTATTGTAAAACAGCCAGATGATGATTTCCAGCAGCGGCATGCAGCGAGAGATGCTACACTTCCTCTAAAACTATTTTAAACATCACACTTTGGTATAATTATTATTATATACGCTCTTAGAAATAGAGGTGTTATTCTCATTTTTTCGGTTCCCCAAAGAAGCTTCCAGTGATCAGTTGTTAAAAGAAACCCTATTCTTATTAAGGGGATAAACAAACATTTTCCACTTTAAAGAAGCTTTACTGCAATGCAAAGATTATATGGATGTTAAAGTTTCTCAATGGAACCATCGATGCCAATGAAGAACTTTTCATTTTAATTGAGAGACTACATGAAATATGTGACCTTTTATAAATTAATCTGTCGCACCCCAAACTGTGAGTGACACAGACACACACACACACACACACACACACTCACTCATACACTCATACATACACACTCAAACTCATACACACACACACACACTCATACTCATACACACTCACACTCATACACACTCACACACTATGGTCACACCACAGGACTATTTAAGTGAATGCAAAATTGTGAAAAACTTTAAGGAAAGGTAATGTTGCAGCACGTAAAGTATCCACTTCCCCTTACACCTTCATGTACTTTTTCCATCTATAATCTTGATGTTAACTGGAAAACGGTGGTGTTTGTCAGCTACTCAACTTGTAACGTTACATTTGGGCCACACTTATGGCCTCCACACCGTTCATATATTCATATTTCATAAACACCTGGCTACTGTTTGATATTAGAGGTGACATATGGATCATGTGATCTCCTTCTGATCACGTGCATCATCACAGGTTTTGACAGAAAATACAAATCAGGGCTACAGTTCCTCTTTCTGGAGGCATTCTGCTGCATTATACAAGGAACTATTTTAACGAGGACCGGTTTTAAAAACCCTCAGTTTATATTGGATCATTTATATTGGATCGGAGTTACTTTACAATCTATTCATTCCACAATAAAGTTTCATTTTCGTTTTCCTGAAAGTATAAACCTCGTGAAAAGCAGTTTTCATCAGATGTGATTGATCAAGATAAAACCAAAGCTTAGATGACTTTGACAGACTCGAAACTGTCGATTATTCACAGAATCTGTATCAAACAATGTCACGAGCACAGTAAACACCAGTGAGTGTATGTAAACAGTGTGATCTGCAGACTTACCGGAGGACAAAACACCGACACAGGAGCGACGACACCAACAAACACTGGCTTTTATCCCTTGGCGATGAAGCTCTTGTAACGGAGCGCACAGTGTGTCTTCATGAAGGAATAAGCTAAAGTTATAACAGCTGTACTGAGAGTGAATCACACTCACCAACTTCCCGTTTCTGCAGACGGTCACGTTACTGAAGCTCATCACGTGACTTCACGAGCTCATCCAGCGGCTTTTATTAGTCAGAGGGTTGTTATTAATCTATGCTATTTTTATTTATATTTTGTATGAACATTTATATTGTGTCTTATAGGTATGTAAAAATTATATGTTTTTTTGTGAAATAAAATGAGAAGTTTGTATTCCTCTAGGGGGCGCTGTGCGGTTCAACTCCGTACAAATATCTCGACGTCTTTCTTTTTCTCTTTTTTTTGTCTTTGTTTTATATATCATCTTTGAATGTTTTTTTAAATTATTATTATTATTTATTAAATCTCTACATAAGTCCGTATTCACAAACGACTGTGGTTAGTGTGTCCGAGTAGCCGCCAGTATCACGTGACCAGTGACCACTCTGCGCCTCATCATCAGTCTGGACAGTTTGACACTGAAACACACTTTATCTTATAATAATAATAATAATAATTCATTACATTTATATAGCGCTTTTCTGAGACCTCAAAGCGCTTTACATAGAAGGGGGATCTCCTCAACCACCACCAATGTGCAGCATCCACTTGGATGATGCGACGGCAGCCATATTGCGCCAGAACACCCACCACACACCAGCTTACTGGTGGAGAGGAGACAGTGATGAAGCCAATCAGTAAATCCCGTTTCTTCTTCTTCTTGGCGAGTTTGTGAGTGAACATTCTCCAGTCTGTTATTTATTCCTGTGATCAAAGCATCATTACTCCAGTCTTCAGTGTCACATGATCCTTCAGAATCATTTTGAGATAATTTTTCATTATCATCATCAATGTTGAAAACTGCTTTTGCTGATTAAAAAAAAAAAAAAAAAAAACACAGTTGTTTTGCAGTTTTGACACTGCCATTCAAAAGTTTGGGTTAAGTAAGAAAGAAAAAAAGAAAGAAAAAAAAGAAAGAAATACTTTAATTCAGCAAAGGCTAAATAAATGCATTAAATAAATTGTTGTAATATGCAAATTACACATGCGTAGCATATCGTTTACATGATATATGTCAGATTCTTAGTATGGATTTTACATATAAAAATGAAATGTAAAATGTGTTTTTTTAATAATATATATAAATGTAATTTAAGAACAACATGGTGTGCACATGTATTTATACATACATATTGTCAGGGTGAGGTAAGAGATGTAAGGAAGACTCAATGCAGAGGTTAATGGACTTTAGACTTTATTCAACACAAACAAAAACTTCCCTGTTTCTCACAAACAGAAACACAGTCGGAGTATAGCAACACATTACAGCAAGTCTCAGCAACTCCTTCAGGAAACATCCTCAACAAACCTCCACACACCGCATGTCTGATCGCTTCTCAAGACGGTCACTGACTATCACATGAGCTTTTGCTCAGTTATGCTCAGCTCTTTTATCAGCATATTGCACTCTTTGATGTATAGTATATAGTGGAAGTCAGTTAAGTTACATACACCTTGCAGAAATTTTAAAGTAGCTTCTGCAGGGCAGTACTAAAAAAAAAAAAAGATCTTTACATAAAATAAGAACCATTCCAGGCCCTTCAGCTTCGTAGAAAAGAGGCGGAGAGTTATTGACGGGTGCCTTTGATTTATTTTGTTAAGATGCAATAAACTTCATTGCTTAAATGTTCATTGTCTCGTTTCTTTGTTGCAAACGTTCTCCATGCATCACAACACTGTGTTTACACATTGACTTCATAGCACCATAACAATCGCATCACAGCACGGTAGCAACGTAAAACTACAAAGAAAACAAAGAAACAATACATAAATATCAAACAAAATAAACTCAAACAACATACACAAAATAAACCGTGTTCAAAGAAATCAACAAATGGTACCAAAGAAATACAGGGAAAACAAACTAAACATACCTCACTCTGCTTGCCAAAGGGATACTAAAGCTTAAAGCTTGAACCATTTTCTCAAGCTGGTTAGCTCAAGAACAAACGTGATACTCTTACTTAAGGATGGCTGACGCGAAACAGTCGTTCCGAAGCTTTGCGAGATCCCGAAGCGCAGATGTTTCGAAACACTGATCCGAAGCGTGATTCAAAACACCTATGTCACGTGACTATGGCCAAACGAAGCCTCGAAGTGTGTTTCATCAGGTGTGGTCCGCCGAATCAGCGTTTGATTGACACGGTCGGGAACAGACCACACAGTCGCGTATCTGTATAAAAGTGAAATCAACGCATATTGACCTCGTGGGTTTTTGTGAGAGGAGTTTGATTTTGAGATTGCGGATTTTTGGTGATATAGTGACATAGTGCGATTTGATTAGTTATAGGCTATTTAGGCTTGCATTTAAATTTAACTGGAATTTAAATGAAACTGGAAAGAGATAGCAGTAATCTTTCCTCATTTGTATGTACTAGCTAAAAAAAATATCTCTGCCGTCGGCGCCATTGGCCTCGTGGTCAGTGCGCCGACATGCAGCGTCATTGCACTCGGGCGTCCCGAGTTCGAGTCCCGGCTCGTGGACCTTTCCAACCTCGTTTTTTTTTGTCATCTCTCTACTGTCCTATCACAATAAAAGGAAAATCACCAAAACAATATATATATATATATATATATATATATATATATATATATATATATATATATATATATATTTGCATGCCAGCAACAAGTGTCCCTTGTGAGAGGATTTTTTTCAAAGGCTGGAGAAATTATCTGTAAAAAAAGAAGTAGTCTAAGTCCTTCCACAGCAGAGAAATTAATATTTTTGAATAAAAATCTCTAAAAAAGTGAGACATTGTGGCTTGATTTCTTTTATTAATATTCATTTTGCAAGACCAAAATAACAGTATGCACAGTGAGGAGCCTATAGGTTACAATCTTCACATATTAGAAAATTATAATAATAAAAAAACAACACATTTAATGGCTCGTCAAGGTTGTTTCAGATCAACACCTGCAAGTGACCACTAGGTGTCACCGTTGGGACGGGTGTCGGATTGATTCGAAGCCTCGAAACAATATGGCACATTTGTGCTGCGTTCCAGTCCACTTTTAGACACGCACTTGCGAACTTCCCTAAGCACTTCCCCTCGGGGGAATCCCTGCCGCCATTTTGAAGTGCGTTCCACTTCGTGAAGTGGACGAGGGAAGTTTATATGGACAGACACTTGTTCCCTCGATTTTGACCGAGGGAGCGAGTCTACTTCAAATGTACACTTCAGGTACCTATATGTCCCACAATGCAGTACGATTGTGACGTCACCACAGATCTCGTCTAATCACCATCACAACAGACAACTCTATGATATATTTTAATGCAGCACCCAAATGTTTATATGTGTGTATGGGTTGTTTTAAATAAATAAAAAATCTAATTAAACAAATTCTTAAAGGAAAAAAAATGTAAATAATAAATCAACTCCATAGCTGATTCCAAGTGATCAAGGGCTTAGGACGTTCCAGTTCAGCCCATTGCAGTTTCCGCCAGTAGTGGGCACTCGTGCAACGTAAGCAATGACGTACATCCGAGTGAACGAGACGGAGGGAAGTTAGCGAGTGAAGGGCATGACAATTTTGGACTGGAACGCAGCACTGGTTCAACTGTTTCATTGCTTCACGGGGCCTCGATCTGGCCATCACTACTCTTACTCTGTTTCCTTTCCCTTATATGCAATAAATATATTCCGCCATCTAGTGGTGACGCAAAGCAAAACAAATTAAAGGGGAAGGCCATTACACCAGTTATTAGGCTATTATCTCATGTGGTCTATAAGACCTTATGCACCAGAGAAACAAGGGCGCCGCCATCTTTGGAAAATTGTCTTTTAACTTCCGTTTTGCGGTCGCTCTGTATATTTATATGGCATTTCTGTCCAGGAGTAATTAGCTTTTTAAGTGGATTTACTTAATGTATAGTTAACGAAAGTTATCATGAGGACTGTAATGTTTAAAGCAGATGACTTAACAAATGTAAATCGACCGTTCATTAATAAACACGCAAAACGCTGTGAAAATACAGACCGGAAGTCAAAAGACAATGAGCGCAGCGCTGAAAAGGGGCGGAGCTACATAAGGTCTATATGTAAACAAACATCATGTGACTTAAACTGTATGGGTGTTTCTCAATATGCGTTCTTCAGCGATCTTGCGTCCTTGTGTTCTCGTTTTACGTCATCATTAACCGTCGAAGTTCAGACCCAATTCTCAAGAACGCAAGTACAGAGGACGCATGAAAGAACCCGGATGTGTTCTTGATACCGAGGATGCATCGAATGCAGACTTGAGCTAGTACTCGCCTGGTGTCCCAGAAGTCATTGCGGCCGGTTCCGAGTTCGTTCTTCCAAGGAAGCTTGGCAAGACCGGTCTCCACGAGAACACAACTCCGTTCTCTGCGTTCTTGGAATTGAGAAACAGCCTATATATAGGGCCTATTTTTAAAGTTCCTTCAAATTACTTTTTGTGCAATAAACAATCCCAAGTAGTTTATTTTCTTGCAAGACAAAGAAAGGATAAAAAAAATAAAAAAAAATACATGTTATTTAGTATTTAATAAAATGTCATTAGAATTAGGGGGGGCTTTTTTTTTGTCAAAGCCTATGATTCATAATGATAAATCGAATCAAGTGTGACCAACCAACACTACAAAATAATGCTTCCCCACCAAGGTTTCCCCAAGTCACGCAATCCTATAACCGGCATGAGTGTCGCTCCAAACTCTGTCCAGCTGGTGGCGCTAAAGCACCAAAGCTGGTTTACCAAACACCAAACCTTAGAACATCAACAACAACACAGGTTTATATATTGTTCCAGAACGCTGCTTTTGATGTTAAATAATACAAGTCTTCAGATGAAAAAAGCAGATAATGACGCAGAATCTCTTTTACTACAGACTGAAATATTTTACTAAAGATTGAATCGTACCACGTGACAAACATCATGTCATACGGATCGCACAGGCGAGTCTTAACAGCGATCTCAAACTGAAAGTGTTTAAAGACTTCTGGATTCTGTTGCTGTAGGACAAGAGCGTCTGAACTACTGCAAGTAAGCTTTAATACTTCCAACATTACTGTTATCTGGGGGAATATGAACGGATTTCACACCAAAGTTTCACATGAGTTAGTTTGATGATTAGCCTATGTTAAAGAATAACATGTTATAAATTATACCTGCTGCAAAAGAACAAACGACCAAAAGCAGCCAGGAATTACTAAAACAAACCATTTTATGGACATTCATTTTGTAGAAATGAATAATGCTTTATCTAAAAAGGTTTATTTCTAGTTTTTGGATGTCGTTTAATGCGAAACCAAAACTGTTCTTTGGACAATCCCAGCTAAAATTTCTTATAGTTCTCGTTTCTCGGTTCTCGTTTCTTATTTGTGCATCCTTTTCCTTTCCTCGCGTCTCAGCTCCCCACCCCCTGTAGGATGCGAGGGAAGGCTGCAAGGAAAGGAAAGGAGGACGGAGGAATCGAATGTAACTTTTTTTATACATACTTTTATACTTTTTTTTTTGGAATCCTTGATCACTCGAGCGTCACTTCACAGCGTCATCAGCAGCGCTCAAAGGATCTGCCCTTGTGCTGTTGAAGTTTGTTTATGCAAGAAATTCATAATAAACATGAATAAAGCAAGATGCCCTGTTGAAATATGTGAGATGTGTGGTTTATATAAACTGCAAAGTAAAGTATAAATTAAAATGATTGTGACCGATGTGAAGCAGGAGAAGAATTTATACGTGTGTCACGTTTAGTCAACAAAATATACTTTGCAGGTCAGCACCATTCATTACATTTTATTTTTTATATTATGTGAAAATGTTAAAGGAGGAGCATATATTAATCGTTTTAATTGCTTTACTATTTTTAGATTTAGACATTACATCTACGTACATTTTAATCTCCTTTTCAAGCACCATAAAAAGAGGTTTGCCTTTTGTAAACTTGCATTTATGAATGTGAAATTTACATAACAATTAAATAATAATTAATTAAATAATTAAATAAATAAAATGTATAATAAAACCAACGTCCTTTAAAGAGCGATCCTTGATATAATAACCCAAAATCACATGTTTATAAGATAAAGAAAATATTATCAGCAATGAAAACCTCCACTTTATTCCAAAAATACTGGGTATATTGGCAAGACCAAAACAAATGAGAAATTGTTTCATTGGAGCATTCACAGAAAGAACATTTTAAATCTATATCAATTCAATTTTAAATTTTTATAGGAATACCTTTGTAGGATAAACTCTATGAATTAATTTATATGAGATTTCCTTAACCTTATTTGTAAGGAGGAATATTTGAAGTAATGACCAAACCTGAGTCCAATTTACATTATTAAAGAAACTGTTCCAGTAGAAAATAACATAAGGCGTAGAGATAATCTCTCTTAAAAATAGGGATTTAATCTTAGAATTGTTAGGCTTTAACCCAGAGAAACAGATAGTGCCGACAGAGGTATGTTCAGGTCTAGGAGGACAGACAGAGTGTGGATGTCCATACACTGCTTTTGAACAGCACATGTACACCTGCAGTTATGGCCTTAGTAAGCACCTTGAATTCTTTTAATGTAATGTATTATGTGGTATTTTGTATCTTGAGATAAAGTCTGCAAACGCAAATAAATTCCCTTCATTATTAAATAACTGATTCACTAACAACAATCCAATACTAAACCAATTATGAAAAAATAAAGACTTATTTCTATTCAAAATATTAGCATTATTCCAAATAAGAAAACTATGAGGGGAGAAGTTGTGTTTATAAATAAGACTCCAGGCAGCAAGTACTTGTTGATAAAATATAGAAAGTTTGACTGGAAGTTTTTCAATTTTATAATTACACATCAAAAGAAATTCTAAGCCATCCACATGAGAAAATATAAACCGAGGAATTATATTCCAAATAGATGAAGAGTTTTGAAGATATTGTCTTATCCAATTTATTTTAAAGTTACTATTTAGAGAGCTAAAATCAATAAAATTATCAACCCGCCTTTATCATATGAATTCAGTATTACTGATTTTTTTAATATAGTGAATTTTGTTTTTCCACAGGAATTTTGTCAACATACCGTCAATTAGTTTACATGTGTCTTTGTCAACAGAGATGGATTGAGCGGCATATGATAATCGAGAGATGCCCTCTGCTTTAGTGAGCATAACTCTGCCTTTGAGTGATAAATCTCTTTGCAACCAATGGCTCAATACCTTACGTGTCTTTTCAATAATCGGAAGAAAATTGGAAGGGCATCTAATTTTATCATCTTTGATTATTTTAACTCCCAAATAAGTAACACTCTCTCTCACAGGAATATAAAAAATTAAGGATTCCAAACAATTACCAACTGGGAGTAACTCACATTTGTTAATGTTAAGGCGAAGGCCAGAGGCTTTGGAAAAGGGCTCAAGAGTCTCTAATGCTATACTGAGAGGCATCCTTCAAAAACAAAACGGTGTCATCAGCTAACTGACTTATTACCACTTCAGTGTCATCAACAGTTATTCCTTTTAAAGGATTTTCTCTGATAGGCAAATTTAGAAGTTCGGTAGCTATCAGAAACAGATAAGGGGAGATTGGGCATCCCTGCCTGACTCCTGATTCAGAGTAAGTCTAGGAGAGGTTCCACTGCTGAGTTTGATAGAGCTATTGCAATTAGTATAGAGCATTTTAATAGATCTACAAAAGAAGTCACCAAATCCCACCTTGCGAAGAGTCTGTAACAAAAATTCATGCTCCAGGGAATCAAAGGCTTTATAATAGTCTATAAGAAGAGAATAAGAATATCATTAGAGAGAAATTCAGAGTAATCTAGAATGTCTAAAACCAGACGTATATTATTAAAAATGTGCCTTTTTTTGTAGAAAGCCAGATTGACATTCATCAATTAAACTATTCAAAACACATTTTAATCTTTTTGATAAAACCAAAGCAATAATTTTATAATCGTTATTTAGCAATGCAATTGCTAAAATGCCGCCAATTAGGCTATCAATTAACAAGGGATCTTTATTTGGTTTTGAAATTAAAGTTATAAGTCCTTGACACAAAGTCGGAGGAAGCAGGGCTCTTTCTGTACTCTCTTTGAAAACTTCAAGCAAAAAAGGGGATAAAAGTTTGCTAAATGCTTTATAAAACTCAGCCGTTAACCCGTCTGTTCCTGGAGACTTATTATTTTTCAAAGAATTAATTGCATCAATAATTTCTTGTAAACTAAGAGGGTCTTCACATATATTGGACTCTTCATTATTAATCTGTTTCATATTATGTAAGGACTCCAAAAACTCAGATGTAGATTGTTGACAGAAATTAGAAGCATACAAATTACTATAAAATTCAGAACAAAAAAAGCAATTTTTTCTATGCCAGTGATTACGTCTTTATGTTGAAGTACTGATTTATTTAATTTCCAGTATCCAGACTTTTGAGTTAAATTTACAGAAGAACTAAAGGGAATACTTACTGAAATAGCCTTGTGATCCGAGAATGGAGATGGTAATATATCCGTAACGATATTAACTAAATCCTTAGATGTAAGCCAATAATCAATCTTGGACTGACTAGATAAAGAATTATTACTCCAAGTAAAGCATTGTTGTGTTGGGTGAGATTTTCTCCATGTATCAATGAAAGTTCTCCATAAACGTAATTACAAAATCAGGACTTATATTTCCAGCCTGAGGAGGCCATCTATCTAACCTGTTGTCCAGGACGACATTGAAATCACCTCCAAAGATCAGATAAGAGTTAGGATATATGGCTAACATACGAGTCACCCGATTTTCTCTTTGTAAGTTGAAACCATATACATTAAGAACAATACAAGTTGAATTTAAAATTTCAAGGACAAGTCAAATGTAGTGTCCGAAGTACATATCACACTCAGAACTTATTATTTTCCCTTTAAAATGATTTTTCAAGATACAAACCCCAGCAGAATGAGTAGTGCTGTGAGCTAACCATAAATCTAGTCCCCATTGCGACCTCCAAAAATGTACATCTTGCCACTCTTGCAAAAAACTAAAATCTGTATTAAAGCGCTTAAAATACAAAAAAATGGCTTTCCTCTTAACAATGTTACGTAACCCTCTACAATTAAGAGAAACAATAGATAAAGACATAAACCAAAACTCTATAGAAAATAAAATACACAGTTAAACCCAAGATTCCTATAAAAAATTATAGCAAATCTTAGACGGTTGCAACAAGTGTAACCGGGATGAGAACAGCAATCCCTTTTTAATGCAAAGATTTTTTTTAATTTTATATTGCCTCTTTTATAAATGTACAAATCAAAACATTTTAACTGGAGTTTCAGTCTTAATCAAGTCTTTAAACAGTATAAGGAGAAGAGTATCTCCCTTTTTAAAGCAGAGAAGAAAAAAAAAATTGTATTATTGCCTCTTTTATAAAATTACAAAATAAAACACTTGATTTGGAGTTTCAGTCTCACTCGAGACTTTCAACAAAGAAAGAAGGAGAGTATTTTTGCACTGAAAGAGGCCGTAAACGTGTATTTTTTTACAGTTTCATTCACCTTAATCACAGCATCCCTCGTAGTTTAAGTGGGTGGATGAATCTCAACGCCGTCTACAAAAGCATGGCCACCGACGAAGAAAGCTTTCTTGTTTTCCTTACGTGCTTTTTCGACAGCAGGCCATAATTTCATCCTCTTTACTCCGTCGGCAGGAGACAAGTCCTCAGAGATCCTCAGGTGGTTGTTCTTCAGAAAGTCTGCATCTTTTGCAGCACGCCAGACAGCATCCCTGAAAAAACGTGATGTGAACTGAACTATAATACCTCTGGGAGTGCTGCTTCCAGGTTTGATACGACCGAGGCGATGTGCAACATCCACGACGTACGGCAGTTTATCTTTATGCTGCGGCAAGAGACACTGACATATTTTGATGACCTCGTGACAAACATCTTCTCCATTTTTCTCTTGAATCCCTTGAATTCTTAAATTCCATCTGCGGGAATAGCCCTCCAACAACGTTTGACGTCTTTCATGCTCCTCGGCACACTTTTCAGCTTGTTTCAGTCGAGGTTTCATGGCATTGACGTCTGTGCAGATAAACTCAATCGTTTCCTTTAACTCTGTGAATTGTTTTGTGTTGCCACTGACTTCTGTTTTCATTTCATTTATTACCTGTGAATTTCTTTCCACCAACTTCTCTAGAGTGTCCGACCTATCCTTCACCAGCTGAGAAAGGTCAGAGATCTGCGAGAGGATGACCGATGTATCTTTATCCACAATTTTGCGTTGTTTGGGGGCTGGCGATTTACAGGGAGTTTCGGGGAGACACGGAAATTCCTCCTCCACCAGCATAAATTCTTCTGGATCATTACCCTGTTTAAGATAGTCGTGCAAGTTGTCTGCAATCAAGTCGCTAGAAGAGACTTTAACCGAACTTTCGGTCGCCTGCAAACTGCTGCGGTTTTTACTAGCCATGTTAGCATGTACAGTTGGTTCGGACTTTCCAGCCTTCTTTCCAGAACTTTTCCTTTTTTCTGAGATCAATTTGAGTTAACTTTCAAAATGTTCTTTGCAATAACGTTACGAAGGTCCGTTTAAGTGATTAGGATTGCGAGCTCATCGAAACGCGTGCGTTCAAGGAGCCATCTTGAAAGTCCCCCCACTCCTCGAACCTCGACTCCTCGCGGTGCAATTAGAGAATTGAGATGTCCTTCAAGATGGCTGAGCTCGATCGGTTTCCGGGTCATAGGATGGAGGATGGAGGAGCGAGGAGACGAGGAGGATATTGAGAAGCACCCCTGGTGACCAAACTTTCGTCGTGGCACAACCGGAAAAGTGAAATTCCTGGATCCGTTGTGGAACGTCGTGGATTATGGAAGCTTATGGGTAGCAAATTTCAATTTAAAATGTAATATGCAAAATAACAATGCATTTCTGTATTTTAATTTTAATTTTCCAATACATTTGTGCAACGTTTGGTGCAAAATGAAAATTCAATTATATAATTTACATTTGCCATTTCATACACTAGTTTTAATATGTAAATTGAATACATACACTCACCTAAAGGATTATTAGGAACACCATACTAATACTGTGTTTGACCCCCTTTCGCCTTCAGAACTGCCTTAATTCTACGTGGCATTGATTCAACAAGGTGCTGAAAGCATTCTTTAGAAATGTTGGCCCATATTGATAGGATAGCATCTTGCAGTTTTACAATTTGTGGGATGCACATCCAGGGCACGAAGCTCCCGTTCCACCACATCCCAAAGATGCTCTATTGGGTTGAGATCTGGTGACTGTGGGGGCTATTTTAGTACAGTGAACTCATTGTCATGTTCAAGAAACCGATTTGAAATGATTCGAGCTTTGTGACATGGTGCATTATCCTGCTGGAAGTAGCCATCAGAGGATGGGTACATGGTGGTCATAAAGGGATGGACATGGTCAGAAACAATGCTCAGGTAGGCTGTGGCATTTAAACGATGCCCAATTGGCACTAAGGGGCCTAAAGTGTGCCAAGAAAACATCCCCTACACCATTACACCACCACCACCAGCCTGCACAGTGGTAACAAGGCATGATGGATCCATGTTCTCATTCTGTTTACGCCAAATTCTGACTCTACCATCTGAATGTCTCAACAGAAATCGAGACTCATCAGACCAGGCAACATTTTTCCAGTCTTCAACTGTCCAGTTTTGGTGAGCTTGTGCAAATTGTAGCCTCTTTTTCCTATTTGTAGTGGAGATGAGAGGTACCCGGTGGGGTCTTCTGCTGTTGTAGCCCATCCGCCTCAAGGTTGTGCGTGTTGTGGCTTCACAAATGCTTTGCTGCATACCTCGGTTGTAACGAGTGGTTATTTCAGTCAAAGTTGCTCTTCTATCAGCTTGAATCAGTCGGCCCATTCTCCTCTGACCTCTAGCATCAACAAGGCATTTTCGCCCACAGGACTGCCGCATACTGGATGTTTTTCCCTTTTCACACCATTCTTTGTAAACCCTAGAAATGGTTGTGCGTGAAAATCCCAGTAACTGAGCAGATTGTGAAATACTCAGACCGGCCCGTCTGGCACCAACAACCATGCCACGCTCAAAATTGCTTAAATCACCTTTCTTTCCCATTCTGACATTCAGTTTGGAGTTCAGGAGATTGTCTTGACCAGGACCACACCCCTAAATGCATTAAAGCAACTGCCATGTGATTGGTTGATTAGATAATTGCATTAATGAGAATTTTTAATGAGTGTATTTTAACGCTTAAAACGCTTTAAGTTCAAAAGAACAGCATTTATTTAAAATAGAATATTTTCTAACATTATAAATGTCTTTGCTGTAACTTTTGATCAGTTTAACTCATCCTTGATGAATAAAAGTATTGATTTATTTTATTTATTTCCCCCAAAAATAAAATTAAAATTCTTACTGACCCCAAACTTTTGAAGGGTAGTGTTTAATGTTACAAAAGCTTTAGATTTCAGATAAATGCTGTTCTTTTGAACTTTCTATTCATCCAACATGACATCATGACTTTGCGTAAACATACACGCCACTTTCAAGTCAAGTGGCGTGTTATCTATACGCATTTTGAGCTATCCGCGTGTATGTCCACGCCGTCATCTTCCGCGTGTATGTCTACGCCGTTAAATGTCCGAGCGAAACGAAGCAAAATGTAAATCTACATCTGGGGAGCGATATTTTTTTACTAGGATGGTAGGGGAAGACTCATAAATGGTATTAACCCCAGTGACGGGTAGGTTTAGGGACGGGGTTGGGGTAAGTCATATATATTTATATAGAGAGTAATGTAACGTTAAGTCAACGGCGTTGATAAACACGCTGAAAAGCGATTATGCGTGCTGATAGCACGCCAAAAATGGAAATACGAATTGGCGTGTCATACATACGCCATTTCATGAGATCAGTCTGATACATCAAAGAATTTTGAAAGAAATGTGTACACAACTGTTTTCAACATTGATAATAATAATGAATGTTTCTTGAGCACCAAATCATCATGTTAGAGTGATTTCTGAAGGATCATGTGACACTGAAGACTGGAGTTATGATGCTGAAAATTCAGCTTTGATCACAGGAATAAATTACAGTTTAAAATATATTAAAATAGAAAACAGTCATTTTAAATTGTCATAATATTTCACAATATTACTGTTTTTTTTGTTTTTTGTTTTTATCAAATAAATGCAGCCTTGGTGAGCAGAAGAGACTTCTTTTAAAAACATTAAAAAAATCTTACTGACCCCAAACTTTTGAACGGTAGTATATATATATATATATATTTTTTTTTTAATACATTACTATTTGTTATATGTTGAATTCGTGTTTATAAAAAAGACGCTGCAGAGTGTGACGTCATATGCTCAAACCCCTTGTGTGATCATGCCTTAATTGTGAGAGTATGAATTTCTTACTTTGTGATTTGTAAAATAGTATTTGTGCACCTCCAATGAAGAATTTGAAAAGCTGTAACTGCTGTGTTGTTTGTGAGAGAGAAAGAGAGAAAAAAGTTTTAAACTTCTATTAAAAAATAAATAATTCTCTCTGTGACTTTAAATTTACTGATGTAAGCCCGTCTATTGGTCCAATGGGGGTCTCCAATAGTACGGGGAAGGTTTCTCTGCGTGTTACTGTCTTTCCTTTTACGCAACATAACAAGATTAAATGGAACACAATTCTCATATGTATTTTCTCGTTATTTCATCTGACTCCATAAATGAAAAGGTTTTAATGATATCTGGGCATCATTAAAACATGAACAAATGTTTGATTATTCTCTTAAATTCTGTTTATATTTTACCCGCTTAGATCAGGAAACAATATCGCTTCGAGTTCCTTACCCAGGTCTCCGGCACAAGTGGTCAGCCCCGAAGATCAGAAGCTGAGGCAATTGGCTAAATATCTAGGATTTTGCCATAATTCCCACGTGCAACAATCAAAGATATATATTTAGTAGCCCCCTTGGATGCCCTTCAGGAACTTAATTTAATCATTTTACTTTAGTAGGTTTTGGCCACCATTAAAGACGCCAGTAGATCAACTTTACTTCTCTTTAATAGCTTTTGATTAGACAAGCCCGTGATTGTTCACGCACACTTATCTAAAGTAACATTAAACTAGATGCGAAAGTTCGTCGAGACAAACTTTAAGTTGGCTTGAGAAAGTTTGGACCGGAAAGTTTTTTGCTAGGCGGTTGTTAGGATGTTATGGGTGGTGGCTATGGTGTTGCTAGGCGGTTGCTAAGGTATTCTGGGTGGTTGCTAGGCGGTTGCTAGGGTATTTTGGGTGGTTGCTAGGGTGTTTTGGGTAGTTGCTAGGCGGTTGCCAGGGTCTTTTGTGTGGTTGCTAGGCGGTTGCTAGGGTGTTCTGGGTGGTTGCTAGGATATTTTGGGTGGTTGCTAGGGTCTTTTGGGTGGTTGCTAGGGTATTTTGGGTGGTTGCTAGGCGGTTGCTAGGGTGTTTTGGGTGGTTGCTAGGCGGTTTTGGGTGGTTGCTAGGCGGTTGCTAGGGTATTTTGGGTGGTTGCTAGGGTGTTCTGGGTGGTTGCTAGGCAGTTGCTAGGGTGTTATGGGTGGTTGCTATGGTGTTGCTAGGCGTTGCTAAGGTATTCTGGGTGGTTGCTAGGTGGTGGCCAGGGTGTTCTGGGTGGTTGCTAGGCTGTTTTGGGTGGTTGCTAGGGTATTCTGGGTGGTTGCTAGGGTCTTTTGGGTGGTTGCTAGGGTCTTTTGGGTGGTTGCTAGGCGGTTGCTAGGGTCTTTTGGGTGGTTGCTACGGTGTTCTGGGTGGTTGCTAGGGTCTTTTGGGTGGTTGCTAGGCGGTTGCTAGGGTGTTCTGGGGGGTTGCTATGGTATTCAGGGCGGTTGATATGGTGTTACTAGGTGGTTGGTAGTTATCACAGATGGTTACTATGGAGTTTTTATAGAGTTCTTAGCATGATCTTGGCATGATTTAACACTTAACTAATCGCTATTAGCATGTAGCTATTCACTGCTAGCATATGTAGCATGTTGGAAGTGCTGTTTGCTAGCATGAGTCAAAAGAGCCAAACCTCATCTCTATACGATGTTCTGATACAGAGATATAGGTCTTGCAAAACGGTTGCTAGGGTACTCAAGTTTGGTTGCTATGGAGTTGCTTGGGAGCTGGGAGCTTTAAACTTAAGAAGTTTAAATTGGTTTGAAGTTTAAAGTAGTTTAAAGTAGTTTGAAGTTTATGATAGATATATAAATAAGTTAGATAGATACAAACAAACACACACACACACACACACACACACACACACTCACACAGACTACCTCGCTCACACACTCACTCAGACACACACACACACACACACACTCAGAGTTTATGAGTTTAGAGTTTATAAGTGTACAAGTTTTTGAGTTTAGAGTTTATAAGTTTAAATGAGTTTAGAGTTCAGAATTTATTAATTTATGAGTTTAAGAGTTCATAAGTCTATGAATTCATGAGTTTATTAGTTAATTAGTTATTAAATTTATGTTAATTAGTTTATAAGTGTATGAGATTAGAGTTTATTAGTTTAAATGAGTTTCATTGGCTAATATATATAGAATGGCAGTTTGAATTAGTTTTCAAGGGATTTAGATTTAAATTTTTGTCGGTTGGTGAGTTTGAATTTTTTTAGAATGCCCAATGTTAAGTCAATGGGAGTTTTTCCGAGTTTTGATCGTCATTTGTAGGAAAACCGTAAGTCCGATCAGTCTGAAAAGATATAGCACACTTGGTCAGATCAGTTTGAGTGTCTGAGCCGAGTTTGGAGTATGTAGAGTTAAAGCTCTAGGACGAGTTTCATATAGAAATTTTAGTCTCGGAATAATAATAATAAGTTTAAATAGGATTTCAATATGTTGGCTCTCTCAAGCCAACTTAATTAGAACAGAAGTCATCGGAAGCGTCCAAGCTAGGTTGATCAACCAGCATCTTGCTGATCCTAGACGGACAAACACATCCTCTCATCCAAGTAGCCCGCACACTTCCTGATATCAGTTATTAGCCGTCGCTAACGAATCCGTTAATCTTATTTGGGAAAAACAAGTCTCAGAGTCGTTCAGAATAAAATCAAACGTTTACAATTTTTTGACCAGGTAATGAAGCAATAATTCAAAATCCAATTCGCAAGAATAAAATCATCAGTTAATCATAAGATAACGACAATTCAGGAATCGAAGAATTTGTGGAAATGATTACCTGGCAACGAAAATTACACACAGCGGTTGTGTGGGCAGTCAACCTACAGACTCCTCGAACTTTCTGCACCTTTTCCTTATATACCCAGATAATTCAATATTCTCACCAAATGGTGGCGTCTTTCATTATAATTAGATTTTGGTTCCCTATTCAAGGATTCACACTGTGAGCTCAGAATTTGTACTTGAATAGGTTCCTGTTTTAGATACAGGAGGTATAGTCTGAATGGAGGATCTGTGGGAGGGAAACACCTTTATAGGACACATCACTTTTCTCATATTTTATAACTTCTTTTAGCTTTTCATTATGGTTGAGGGAATGAGACCATTTTACCAGGCGCACTGAGACACTTTAAATCATATCAAACATGCATAGATACTTCTTGTACATAGTTTACATTGCATAGGTTTTCAGTGTATTTCAGGTGAGGAGGAGGGGGGGATGAAGACGAGATAGTGTGTGTGAAGTGTGAACTGCACTGTGTGCTGCGTCTTCAGAAATCCCTGTTACATATGTAGGAGGTAGTTCAAGTGTTCCTTTTGTTTCATCGAGGGGTCGATCAGACATACTGGCACCAGCCTTACAGCTTCCCCCGTTTGGCACCGTGGGCCACTCACAGGGTTTCCTGCGGTGTCACTTCAGTCGTTGTAAGGTGGGCAGCTTTAAGGGGCTGAGAGTCAAGATAGTGTTGGTGGATGCTTTTACCGATCTGATAAGGTGTCGGAAGTAGCAACATTGGAATAGCGTGAAGGAGAAGATGAGTGCGCTTCCAACCACACAACCTCGAAATACCCAGTCCCACCAGGTATATGCAGTCTGTGCTGATCGGGTAGATGAGCTAGACAGGATCTGTGCAGTCTTTCGCGCCAAGTTTGTCTCCACTTGCGCTTGAGAGAGGTGGTACTCTGTTTGGAGGATGACGTTCTGTACCAGGTCCATCGTGTCAACCAAAGCTTGTGTTCCATGTTTATAGAAGGTGTCGTCCCACCATGGGGAGACCTCAGCATCCGTTGGCATCCTTCCGAGGATGTCGATCTGGCCCATAGAAAAGTCCTCTGTCACCTCCAAGCAAAAGGAGTGATTAGCAGGACAGGTCAGTCCTCCATAGGTGAATGAATTCATCTCACTGACGATGCACCACTGTGTATGAGACACCTGAACAGCATTTGAATGGCCATGCAACGATTCAACATTTATGAGTTTGCTATCATTGGAAGAGAAAGGCTGCAATGTGTTACATGTACAGACAACATAATGAGTTTTATGAGTTTCATGACAACAAGTGCGACTGGTAAACAAGGTCTCAGTACCCTTCAAAGTCATATATCCAGTGAGGTGATCCCATTTAATTACCTGATCTTTAACTACCACTCAAATTGAGCGAATAGTAGTGGAATTTGGATAAACTTGATCTGGGTGGATTAAAGGAAAAGTGTCAAAAAACCCAATGCAACCAATACATTCGTTTCCAGTATACATCATAATTGTGGATAACAGTTCTGAATATTTGACATTTTTCATTTTTTCTGAAGAGAACCATCTATGCAAATCTAAAACCTCAATTAAATCATTCTAAAAATGTTTTGGGGTCTTGTGAAGATGAAGGTCTAAAATCTCCTGTCTTGTTGCAGTGAACAAATCTTGTGCCTATGATCTGCAGGCTAAGTCACGTTTGATGGTACGGGTCTGATTGAACAATGTGTGGCTAATCGTTATAAGCGCCTGTGCCTCAGAACGAACCGCTTTGATAATGTTATCATTGCTATTGGTGATGTGTGTCACGGGAACACACAGAAAAAGAGGTAGATCCAAATGCAGCATATTTATTATCAGGGCAATCCAATTCGTAGTCATCCATGCAGGGTTCAAAATCCATGTTAGCAATCCAATAAACAAATAAACAAAACAAAACAAGAACAGGCGACAAAATAGACTTCGGAAGTGTAAGTGACATTAACCAACGACTCCGTGACAAACACTGACCAGACAGGGTATATATACACAGAAACTAACAATGTGATAGGGAACAGCTGAGTGCAATCACGAGTGATGAGAACAGACAAAGGATTATGGGAAATGCAGTTCCAGAGTGAATGGTGACAGTATGGGGAAGGGATCTCTAGTGGACACCCGGGGAAACACAAACCAGACACTGTGACATAACCCCCCCCTCTACGGAGCGGCTACCACACGCTCCAAGACCCACAAAAAACAACCAAAACAAGAGTCCAGGAGGGAGGTGGAACGGTGGAGGATCAGGGGGAGCGATGGAGGGCCAGGTCCATGAAAGGGAACAGGAACAGGAGATGACGGCTTAGCTGGCGGCCAGGGAGAAGCGGATAGTCCATTGGGTTGCCAGGGCGAAGCAGACGACCCATTGGGGCGGCCAGGGTGGAGACTTTCCCTCAGGCGGCCAGGGCGGAGTAGACAGTCCATCGGGCGGCCAGGGTGGAGATGACCCTTCAGGTGGCCAGGGCAGAGCAGACAGTCCATTGGGCGGCCAGGGCAGAGACGACCCTTCAGGCGGCCAGGGCGGAGCAGACAGTACATCCGGGGGCGGCCAGGGGAAAGGAACAGTCACCCGCTCAGGAACAGGCACCGGCTCAGGAACAGACACAGACACAGACACCGGCTCAGGAACAGACACAGACTCAGGAACAGGAACAGACACAGGCTCAGGAACAGGAACAGACACCGGCTCAGGAACAGGAACAGACACCGGCTCAGGAACAGACACAGACACCGGCTCAGGAACAGACACAGACACAGGCTCAGGAACAGGAACAGACACAGGCTCAGGAATAGGAACAGACACCGGCTCAGGAACAGACACAGACACCGGCTCAGGAACAGGAACAGACACAGGCTCAGGAACAGGAACAGACACAGGCTCAGGAACAGGAACAGACACCGGCTCAGGAACAGACACAGACACCGGCTCAGGAACAGACACAGACACCGGCTCAGGAACAGGAACAGACACCGGCTCAGGAACAGGAACAGACACCGGCTCAGGAACAGACACAGACACCGGCTCAGGAACGGACACAGACACCGGCTCAGGAATGGACACCGGCTCAGCTCAGGAACGGACACCGGCTCAGGAACGGACACCGGCTCAGGAACAGACACAGGCTCAGGAACGGACACCGGCTCAGGAACAGACACAGGCTTGGCGGCGGCCATCTTGTCAGGAGACACAGGTTCGGCGGCGGCCATCTTGTCTGGAAACACCGGCTCGGTGGTGGCCATCTTGTCCGGAGACACAGGCTCAGCGGCGGCCATCTTGTCTGGAGACACTGGCTCGGCAGACGTGACCTGAACAGTCTCTGGATCGGCAGACGTGACCTGAACAGTCTCTGGATCGACAGATGTGACCTGAGCATTCTCTGGATCGGCAGACGTGACCTGAACAGTCTCTGGATCGGCAGACGTGACCTGAACAGTCTCTGGATCGACAGACGTGACCTGAGCATTCTCTGGATCGGCAGACGTGACCTGAACAGTCTCTGGATCGGCAGACGTGACCTGAACAGTCTCTGGATCGGCAGACGTGACCTGAACAGTCTCTGGATCGACAGACGTGACCTGAGCATTCTCTGGATCGGCAGACGAGACCTGAACAGTCTCTGGATCGGCAGACGTGACCTGAACAGTCTCTGGATCAGCAGACGTGCTGTGTCTCCTCCATGCATGTAGTACTGCCACTGCATAAAAGAGGAAGACAGCCCTCTTTGCCGTGGCAGGACTGATGGTAGGCAGCTCCGAGACGATCTCCGAGATGACAGCGGGCTGCACGGGAATGACCTCCGGGATGACAGCGGGCTGCACTGGGACGACCTCCGGGATGACAGCGGGCTGCACGGGGACGACCTCCGGGACGACAGCGGGCTGCATGGGGACGACCTCCGGGGCGACAGCGGGCTGCAAACCAGACACTGTGACAATGTGTTGAAAACTTTTGTATTGGCAGATAGTATGTTGGAAATGTTGTAAGTTACATGTGTCATTACCAAATTTACATCATGTAATAAAGTTTTGTTGATGTTTCCTCTAATCAGTCCACCAGGAGGAATTGAGTGCAATTCCGGATACTTTTTGGGTTTAGTGTATCCACAGGTGGTCAAATTAAAACAATACATAACAGTCCATGAACAGTTGTGTGGATTGGTGAAATTGTCTATGCTATGTGAACATTTTCCGACACAATACGTTCCTTCCTTTCGGTTGGTCCACAAATGTTTTTGGCTTTTGCTCTTTAGGTGTGTACGATATGAGATCGTACATTGACTCTGTGAACCTCATGTGTGTGTCATTATGCGTTTCTGTATGTGTGCACCTATATGTTGCAGGTTCCAAATTTTTTACATTATAGCACCATTTTGGGTCTGTGCCATTGTTGTTGTTTTCGTGTAGAGTGTACATGTCGCCTGTTGTGTCACCTGAATCTATTTTAAGTTGATACCAGGCAGTGAGGTTGTGCATGAATTTTGGTGCTCGAGTGTATCCTGAAATGTTTTCTGAAGGTGGGTGGGTGCTACCTGAACTACAGCAAATTTGTGGTGTGCAATTTGGATCCGGTACTATACCGGGAGGCCATGTAGCTGTTTCTTTAGGTGTGACTGTGATTTTTGCCGTGGTCAGCCTCTTGGAGTATTTCCACACCCACCTCCCACATTTCAGGTTGTGTGTGAGTGAAACCCTTTGGCCCAGTCTGATGCACGTGGGCCTAGACACTTTCCTTTCATCCGGCCTCCATGGGATCGCTGCAGTCGACCTGGAAGGCAGGAAGAGAAGACAGTGACAGTTATTTATTTATTTATTCTGTGTACCTTTAAATGATTTGCACTGAGACATGTGATACCATCGCAGTTTCCCTTTTATGGTTGTGGCCACACAGCTGTTGCATACAGCTTTTATTTCATATGGGCCATGCCATCTGGGTGTGAATATACCTTGCTTCACAAAAACACGTATCATTACCATGTCTCCTTCTGAGAATTTCACCTCAGAGTTTGGGTTGAATTGGGCATCATTCGTTAGGTCTGATGTGCGTGTAGCACTTCCAGCCTCTCTCGTAATTGCTTCAACACAGACTGTTGAGATGCGATCACGAGAGGCCCCAGGTCTGCTGGGGTAATTTCTGGGTCGATGGGCAGCTTCATGACTCTTCCAGTCATGAGTTCGAATGGACTGATACCTGTGGCTTTTGAAGGAGTTGCCCGCAGTATTGTTAGAACTGTGGGCAGAGCATCAATCCATTGTTTTTTGTGTTGTGCAACCTGTTTCGAGATGCTTTCTTTTATGGTTCGGTTAACACGTTCCACCATACCAGAGCTCTGTGGCCGGTATGGAACGTGGAATCTTTGTTTGATGTTCAGCATCTGGCATATGTTTTTAATCACCTGACCTGTGAAGTGTGTGCCCTGATCGGATTCAATTTGGATGGGTGCTCCCCAGAGTGGGAGGATTTGGTTCACTACCACACGTGCCACTGTGTTTACACTGTTATTGCGAGTGGGGATCGCTTCCACCCATTTGGAAAATTTGTCAATTATCACAAGGCAATAACGATACCCGCCCTTGGCACTGGGTAGTGGACCTATAAAATCCAATTGGAGTGACTCCCAAAGTCCTTTGGGTGGCTCTGGTCTACACAGTTTTGTACGGCCAGGCTTACCTTGGTTAATGGTGGCACATACGATGCATGTGTCACACCATCTTTGAATGTCTGATGCCATTTGTGGCCACCAGAAGTTCTTTTGTATCAGCTGTTGTGTTTTGGGAGCTGACACGTGTGCATAATCATGGTACAACTTTATCACTGGTTTCTGCAGGGCTTCTGGAACGACGTATTTATCGTCACTCAAAATCATGCCTTCAGTGACCTTGACTAGTTGTTCTTGCTGGTACTGTTTTAAGTCAATAGGAACAGTCTGAAACGCACTCACAGCAGAAACAATCAGTCTGTCAGGCTGCCATTTATCTCCCTTTTGTGCTGCTAATTTGGCTAATTGATCTGCAATGTTATTGTTTTTTTCGTGTTCATCTGGATTTTTGCTGATATGCGCGCGCACTTTGACGACGGAGAGTGAGGAATCGCGTGTTTTAATCTCCTGCCAAATCGAAGTTATGATGTTAAAATGTTTAATTGGCGTTCCGGCAGATGTGAGGAATTTTCTCAACTGCCACTGTGCCATAAAATCATGGACTGCACCAAATGCGTATCGGCTATCAGTATATACACACAGCGGCTCGTGATGCGATCTGATTTCGAGTAATGCAATAAGTTCAGCTTCTTACACAGATGTGTTTTCGGGTAGTTTGATTAGCAATTGGTTAGTGCCTGCATTGGGAGAGTGAGGAGTCCACACCGCACATCCTGTGGGGAATTTGCCATCATGCCAATATCGGGAACCATCAATGTACACTCGTTTCTGATTTGGAAGTTCTTGGTCATAAACTGGGCTTTGAGCTTCCGGTTTGGTTTCGCATGTGTGTGGGTGGCCCTCTACATCTCCCAATAAATGAGGTAATATTCGGTCGTTCACTGTTGTGGTCACGTGCCTGTATATCTGCTAGCCATCTTGCTAACCTCTGCGACGACACACCTTTTATTCGGCCCTGCAACAGCATTTGTACTGGCGTGTGCACTGTATGCACACCGATAGGTTGGAAACCTACAATCAGTGCAGTTGCTGTCAACATCCAGTGAACCGCCAGCACGTGCTGAGTGCACGGGTCGAATCCTTGTTCAACCGTGGATTTTTTCGGCTGTAATAGGCGATCGGACGCAATTTTCCCCCATGATCTTGGGGTAAAACGCCACTTAGAGTGTTTTCGTTCGCGTCCACCTGTAAGTGGAAAGCTTTTTTAGGGTTCGGCAGACCGATCGTGGGAGCACTGCACAAATTTTCTTTAAGACTCGTAAAAGCTTTTTCGTGTTCCTCTGACCATTCAAGGTCATCAGAGGGCTTTGGTTTTCCTTTTAAGAGGGAGTACAATGGCGTGACTACGTTTGCAAAGTCTGGAATGAAGTCTCTTAAGTAGTTTGCTGTTCCTAGCACTTTCTGTAACGTGTTCAGCGTGTGCGGTTGGGGAAGTTCAGCAATGCATTTCCGCCTATCATCTGTTAATGCTCGGTGGCTTTGCGTTATCGTATAACCCAGGTACTGGACCTCGTTTTGTGCGATTTGAGCTTTTTCTTTGTTTAATTTGAAGCCAGCTTTACCGAGCGTTAGCAGTACTTCGTCAACGAGCAGCAAATGATCATCAAATGATCCCTCGGGCGCGATAAGTATATAATCAACGTAATGGATCACGTTTCCGGTCCCTGTCAGTGGATTAAGCGTGTCTTCTAATGCTCTGTGAAAAATCGCAGGACTGTTATGGAGACCTTGTGGCATTCGCTCCCAAGTGTACTGGATTTGATTCACAGTGAAGGCCAATTTCCACTGATCAGTGCGTTTGATTGGGATGGACCAGAAACCGTTCTTTACGTCGAGCACTGTAAACCAAGACGCTTGTGTTGAAATCTGCGATAATAACGTCGATGGATTTGCCACTATAGGTGTAGCCTTGGGCAAAACTTTGTTGAGACGCTGATAATCAATACAAAGATGCCATTTACCGTTCGATTTTGGTACTGGTAAACACGGAGAGTTTGTGGTCGAACTACATCGACGGACTATTCCTCTGATTTCAAGTTGTTGTACAATTTCATGAACAGCTGACTCGGCCTCTGGTTTGATGCGGTATTGTTTTTGTGGGGGAAGGGGCTCCCCCTCAATGCACACAACAAAGTCAATGAGGCTGCAGTCATGTTCATGTGTAGCCCAAATGTGATCGTGTTTGTTTACCATCTGTTGAATGGGATCTGGGGCGGATATGGACATAATGCTCTTTGGGTTTTTTGGTAGGCACTTTTTTAGTTTTGTCTGTTTTCAACTCAATTTGCTTTTAAAAGCAGTGAATTACAAAGCCATACTTTCGCATTATGTCCATTCCCAGCACAGTCCCTTCACTGTTATTAGGTAGATACCAGAGAGGTTCTTTCAAAACAGTCACGCCTAAATCGAGTTCAATTGGCTGTGTTTTTGTCGCAATCATTAACGTGTCGCCGATGCCTTTGACCTGAATAGTTTCGTTGGTTAAAGGAAATTGAATGTCGGTACAGGAGCAAGATGCGCCAGAATCAATAAGTATGTCCGCTAACCGGCCTCCTAAATTAGCTCTTATTTTTATTCGGTTTCCGCTCTTAATTATGCTCCCTACGGCGATGGAGGCCACATATCCCCATGGGTGGTGATGGTATTTTTCAGTCGCTCCGCTCGCGTTGTGGACCGCGCCATTTGGTTTTTTTTGTTTTTTAAACTCGGTGATGAAATCCGCGAATTGCTTATATAAGTTTGAGTTGTCGCTAGAGGGCGTTTTTGGGAAACGATTTTCTTGCACTTTTACATCTCTCTCTCTTTTTTGGCAGTCTTTCCTTGAATGGCCATACCTTTTGCAATAGTGGCATTGTATTTTGCTTGGAGATCTTTGGCTAAATTTGTCTGGGCTGTTCCCTTCTGTTAACCATTGCGCGGACGCAATGTTGCGGGGTTTTGTTCTCCATCTGTTTTCTATCCTTGAACCCCAGTCTACTATCGCTCGAAATGTGTTTTCGGCCGGGTCGACGCCATTTGATAAAGCCTTTTGAACGGGTACGCCAGCATTTTTCTTTACAAGTTGTAGTAATGCGTCATGGTTGCAGTCTGCATTTTCTAAGCCTGAATGTTCTCTGTAGGTTACCCACAACCGTTCAGCATATGTTTCAAATGACTCATTACTCGTTTGATTTCTAATATTTTGCTCGAATCGGCATGCGTCGGTCCCCTCATGTCTAACAATGCTTGTTTTAGACGCTCGTAAATAATTTCGTTAGTTTCGTTATTGTCTCGGTTCTTTATGTTGCCAGATTTCATCTCTGCTGTTAATTTTGGTCTGAGTTCGTCAGGGATAGTGAGGAGAGCTATTTGCCATACATCTCTAATTTCTAATTTGTACACATTGGCCTGCAACATCAATGCTTCCCAGTAGGGTTGAAACGGCCCTTTTCTCGGCATAACTGCTGCGACATGTTTATGTCTAGAACATTCTTTGCATGTTAACGGATGGTTGATTGTTGTGATTTCATCATCTGCATTCGTCATGGTTTTAAGCACAGCGACTTAGACTGGATGTGGGGTAACAGGCACGGTACACTCTTGATGTGTTAAACGGTCCTTCATGACCTTTTGTAGGTCAATCGATTCGCGAAGGCACCGCTGCAGCACTGCCACTTCTGCTTGTAACAGCTTGTTCTGAGACTGTAAATCTTCAACAGTATGCTGTGACGCTCCCTGTTGTAGAAAAGAGTCTTCATCTGCGGGCCAGTCAGTAAAGTCAGACTGAAAGTCAGGGTGAGTAGCCATTATGTATGAAATCACAATCAATTAATTAATGCAAATAATAAATCAAAATACATTAAATTTACACAAATATGAGTCAAAAGCCATACTAACTGAAATGTGAAAAGTTACTTTTCCACACCCACAAATAAAAAAACAGCACTATTTATGTAAAATAAGCCTAAGAAAAAAAATAAAGTCTGCCTTGATTTTCCCCTTTAACTGCAAACCAAAATATGTTTTACAACAGTATAACACAGCAATATGACCCACATAAAAAAGTATCAGAAAAAACTATGAAAAATTAGTGATTTGCACGATAGTCTCAACAAAAATGTACTCAACCAAGTGTCCTTTCCAAATGCAATCTATTCCGCACGTGCTGGTTTGAAATGAACAGATATGCACACCAAAAAAAAAAAAAAAAATAGAAGAGAAGAGAAAAACCAAGTCCCAGACGAGTATTCTTTCACACAATCTTCAATTTCCACCGTTCCTTATTGTCATTCGTGCATAAATGTCAGATAATTTTTTTTTTAACCGTTATGTCCCGATGCAGCACAATATAATTCAGTTCAGTTATTGATCCACAAGGAAAAACGTAGAGAGAAAAACAAATACAAAAATTCGTCCAAACGTTTAGGCTATATACTATCAAAACAGTCAATATTCGGGGGATCCACGAAAATAGTATCAACAATCAGTCAAAACTGACCAAAAAACACCAACATCACCTGAAAATCAGTCACGCACCGACCGCATGGTGTCCATAGTTAGCAAGCTAGTCAGCACGGTAGAATGGTAAAACTCCAGCAATGACAAACCGAAAAAAATATATATACTAATAATCCGAACCTCCTTGTAGATAAAGAACAAAAGATGACCGGTGAATCCAGTTGTTCGGGCGCCAATTTGTAACAACTGAGTTTTAAGTCTGCCCAGGATGAATAGAAAAGACAGCGCAAACGGACGGTAGTTCCACGAGTCTTTATATGATTCCTCTCAGTTAAATGCACTCTTCTCATACATGTCATAGAGCGAATATTAACAGGGGAAAAACACTCTGAAAACACGCTACAAATAAGAGTAGAAAGTAAACACAGTAAATTAAAGGAGCAGTCGGTAGAGCGGTCATCTCTCTCCTCTCACGAGCAATACTCTTCTCTCACTGCGCGCGCGCTCACTAGAACAGCATGCATACAATAACGTGTCATCGTAAAGGTATATACAACATTCACGTCATGAACACTATAACATTAGGTGGCCGTTACAAACTTCTTTTAGCTTTTTTATTATGTTTGGGGGAATGAGACCATTTTACCAGACGCACTGAGACACTTTAAATTAGGGCTGGGCGATATGACGAAATATATCGTCTGGACGATAGAAAATGTCTATCGTTTTATATAAGGCTCTATCGTTTACGCCACGATAAGGCGTTTTACGGCAGAATTAACCTCACGGCATGCCCATGCACGCTGCAATACATAAACAAACATGGAGGAAGACGGTAGTAGACGCGGTTCAGACCAGGGTAAGTTAATTCTCAACTAGATGACCAGCCAACCCAACCCGTTAGTAGCTCCACAACAGCGCGCATCTGTGCATTCATTCATTCATTCATTCATTCACACACACACACACACACACACACACACAGAGAGAGAGAAACGCGATTCATATTTAAACAGTCTTTTTGCGTGTACAGACACTATTGCGATTAGAACAAAGCAAATATAGAACTGACCTATTCCTCAACCGGATCCGTTGCTCCTCGAAATGAAAACGAGGTGAACCTGAAAGTGAACATATCCAACTGATTGTGGGTGTTCACAGGTTTACGTGGATCGCCTCAGATTATTTTGTTTGAATAGCGCGCGCTCTCCGTAATTAAGATCAAAGTCAACAGAATATTTTGAATCTCTTTTGCACTTATAAGAAAAAAAAACCTATCGCGCCGCCGGCGACCCCCGATTGTCGAACCCAGGGGGTTAAAAAATAGATTTTCGCCAAAAATCCTCTTTGGCTCCACGGCTGCCATGGTAAACAACGTTAGCCGACTGAAGTCTCACGTCACGTGCGAGTCAAGAGCGAAGTGATTGACATGACCAGGCTACCGTAGCTATGGCTTGGATTCGTTAGCAAACATTGCCCCCCTGTGGTATTTGCATGTTACTATCGCAAGCATAATGTTGTGGCCTGCCCAGAAAAACGTTGGTTCTAATAATTATTTACCTCCGCCAACAGCGAGACCGGCCAATGTTAGAGACCCGGCCGGTAATGGAATACAGGCCAATATTAGAGGATTTACGGTAGACTATTCATGAACTGAATTAACAGAAAATTTTTTATATATCGTTATGTATATCGTTATCGGGATATCAAATGAGCTATATCGGGATATGAAATTTTGGCCATATCGCCCAGCCCTACTTTAAATCATATCAAACATGCATAGATACTTCTTGTACATAGTTTACATTGCATAGGTTTTCAGTGTATTTCAGGTGAGGAGGAGGGGGGGATGAAGAGGAGATAGTGTGTGTGAAGTGTGAACTGCACTGTGTGCTGCGTCTTCAGAAATCCCTGTTACATATGTAGGAGGTAGTTCAAGTGTTCCTTTTGTTTCATCGAGGGGTCGACCAGACATTCAGATTCAGATTCAGATTCACTTTATTAGCCATTTGCAGTGTGAAACCACATTGGAAAAAAATGTACAAGGAGCTCAAAGTGCAGAGTCGACACATAAGATGACACAACATAAAAAAACAGACAAGCAAATGCCACATAAAGTCTTAAAAATAAAATGCTGTACATAAAAGTCTATACAAAAAATTAAAAAGCCTAGTTTAAAGTGCTTTGTTTAAAGTGATCACAGCTTGGGGAAAGAAACTGTTTAAATGGCGATCAGTGGAACATTTGACAGAGCGATACCTTCTCCCTGAGGGAAGCATTTCAAAAAAGGCCCCTGCAGGATGGCCTGAGGCATCATTAGCAAGTTGTAGAGCTCTTTTCAATAGTCTAGCTTTATATGTGGCCTCCAGAAACGGCAAAGTGCAGCCAATGGTCCTGCTGGCTGAGCGAACCACTTTGTTCAAAGCCCTCTTCTCTTTCAGAGTGAGATTACCAAACCACACATTAATACTACTGGTTAGGACACTCTCAATTACACAAAAATAAAAGTTCAAAAGAATCTTAGTATTTTGAGTAAACTCTCGAAGCCTACGTAAAAAGAAGAGGCGCTGTCTCGCATTCTTAGCAATGTTAGTCGTATTTGAGCTCCAATTCAAATCGTGAGATAGAGTCACACCCAAAAATTTACATTTCTCAACAATCTGCACATCAGAATCATGGATAGTAATAGGCAACTGATTCCTGTTGTGACAAAAATCAATAACAAATTCACACGTTTTTGAAGTGTTCAAAAGCAAGTTATTTTCTCTACTCCATTGAACAACATTCTCCACCTCCTCTCGATAAGGAGATTCATCATTTGAACTAATCAGCCCAATGATAGTTGTATCATCGGCATATTTTATTATCACATTATTGTCATGAGATGCAACAAGGTCATGAGTATACAATGTGAACAAGAGGGGACTCAAAATACACCCCTGCGGTGAACCAGTGCTAATATACAGCTCATCAGAAATGCAACCATTCATTTTGACCCTTTGTGGTCGACAAGTCAAAAAGTTAAAAATCCATTTACAAATGTCATCATCAAGTCCAAGACATTTCAGTTTATGGATAAGCTTTGTGGGGACCATTGAATTAAAAGCTGAACTGTAGTCTAAAAATAGCATTCTAGCATATGATTTATGTACATCAAGATGCTTGTAAACAGAGTTCAAAGCAAGGGAGATAGCGTCCTCAACACTTCTGTTTTTCCTGTATGCAAATTGAAGTGGATCTACAGACACAGGGATTTGATCTCTAATAAAGTCCAACACCAACCGCTCAAAACTTTTCATCAAAACAGATGTCAAGGCCACTGGCCGATAATCATTCAGACACGTCACAGGTGTCTTCTTGGGCACTGGAATTATGATTGATCTTTTAAAGCTGACTGGAACACGGCACTTCCTAAGTGACATGTTAAAAAGATCTGTCAGAACAGGAGCAAATTGCTCGGAGCACAGTTTAAGAACGCGGGGAGGAATACAGTCCGGTCCAGGGGCCTTCCTAACCTTCATCCTGGACAAGACCCTCTGGACATCCTCCTGAGTGATGGTAAAACTCTGCTCATTACAAGATGTGAAAACAACAGGTTCAGCATTTTCAATTTCAAAATGACAATAAAACTCATTTAATTCGTTCGGCAAAAATGGGTCAACATTAGTGATAATGGATCTTCCTTTAGGTTTCCAAACGGTGATAGAATTTAACCCTTGCCACATACGTCGTGGATCCCCCTCCATGAAATATCCCTCTAACTTAGCTCCATAGGCTCGTTTAGCGGCTTTAATGGACCGCTCCAGAGAATATCTGGACAGCTTATACGCAGCAGCGTTACCAGATTTAAAAGCCATGGTCCGCTGTTGTATTTTCCATACTGGCACCAGCCTTACACTGATGTGTGACTTACACCTACAGATTCCACTGTCACAGGTGCTCAGTTTTGCTTTAATAATACCCTCACAGAACATGGTAGTAATCAGCCATCTATGTAAAAGCAGGTCGGTGTGGTGTACAGGTACATCTGTCCTGGCACAACATCTGGTGCCTTGATGCCTTCCGCTGGGCATCCCAGAAAACCTGCAATAAAAAAAAATAGTACAGTTCACAATCTATCAAACATACATCTCATCTGGTATCACAAATTATCATTCCAGGTTCAATTTACGATATGCTCAATATTGAAAAAATTATATACGATATTTTGTTTTTCTGCTATATATATTGCGAAATAAAAATAATTTCACCAGATTATTTATTTAGGTCTATTTGAAAATAATAATTCTAGAATAATTGGGGTGATTTTGTAGAGGAGTGAATCTGCATAGAAAATTATAAACAAATTACAAGCATATAAAAAGAGAACTGAATTCGGCATTCACGTGCTGTCTGCGCGGCTCTGTGTGCGCGTGAGTCCTCTTGCACTTGATGCCTGGCTCGACTTCAATTGAGTTTCAAAACAAGCTTCAATTTGTTCAAAACAAATGCAAATGATAAACTTTCACTCTATGATGGTTAAACTTTGCAATTAATCCGAACCGATAACATCCGAGCTTATCGATACTGCGGTCTTCCATAATTTGGCCCCAGGGCCTGTTAAATACCGGGTTTCGTTATCCATTCCTACATATGGGTGAGTTCATATGGATGAAAACCTGTTGTGTTCTGTATCTTGATTTGTGATAGTGGCAGCTATTGTGAAACTCACCGTCTTCATCTGCTGAGTGTGGATGGCATCAAGGTCTTGTCCTGAAGAATCACAGAGCCAAACGCTAGGGATTATATCTCATCTGGTAACAAGAGCATAGCCATAAGAACTCATTTAAGAACTCTAATGATATCTTTACCCCCTGATATTGCATTGGGGATAAAAATTCAAACATTTTAAAGATATGTGAGTATGAGCCACAGCTGGCCAGATATCTGTGAAAAATTACTTGCGTGCTTAAATTTGTTGACGCCCTGAACCACATTCAGCATTTAAAAGTAAAAAGAATTTCGGTATTTATCAGTAAAATATACATACAAATAAATAAATACCTTTGAGTTGGACAGTATGGTGTCTGTCTCATTGGCCAACATAATTCAAAACCGACCTAGAGAAATAAAATTAAATAAAATATACCAACAACGTTGATATCCAGTTATCATAATAGTTAAATGAATTATTATTATAACTATGACCATTATAACATTATATTTGTAGCCTATTATTTAGCTGATTAGCCTACAGGCTTCTCAAGGACAATCTCACGAAAAAAACAGGGGTTAATGATTTTAAAATGTGAGACTTCTTTCAATAGCATAAATCTTACAATCTTACAATCTTACATATGGTTCATAGCCGTGGAGATTGTCTTGGACAGGGGGTGCAGAAGGCCATCAGCATGATGATCTAGGAACATAACATGCAATTTGTCACAGAGCCAACAATGTTACATAGGATTTACAATAGAACATAGGGTTTATTACGAGGAACCTAGCTAGAGCAGAAGTGAAATGCAGAAAAGAGAAAGAATATATATATTTTTTTTATATAAAAAAAAAATTAAGATAATATATTGTGAAATAAATGCATATGAAATTATTTTCATGATTTAACAATAATTCACCCTTTGTTGTAGAGTTTTTTTTTCTGTCGCTCCTGAAATAATTTTTTTTTATATCAATATTTGTAAATGACGTCACTGATTAACAGTACAGTAGGCCTACATTCTTTTAGGTTAAATAAATTAGCTTACTTCCAATAACCCATTAACAAATTACCAGCAAACCAATACTATCAAAAACTGTCATCTACACAAAGATGTGGTTAAAACCCCAAACTTTCATAAATAAGTCAGCTCCAGTCTATAGTTAGCCTTAACTTAACATAATGTTACCTCTTCTGAAAACGGTTATGATGCTAAGAGACTTTTTCGAAGACACAAATTCTATAAATAAATATTCAACAGAAGCGTGTCAATTACACGTAATAAAGGTGTCAGGAATGTTTGTATGCATTATGTGTGATTTTGTTGACTAAACTCACCTGAAAGCAGTGAAAACAACAGCGAGAGACGCGAGTTTTGCTGTTTGTCAGTTGATGACGTTTCCATCTGCGCTCGCGCACATTAAAACACTTCAAAGTCACGCAGCATTTAAATAAATCTAGAGTTAAAACATATAACATAATTTAAAATATCATTAATATTAAATCATGAATTTAAAACTGATTTTGTAGTTCTGTGACCCATTCATGTGCAAAATGCCACCCCTGCACACGTGGTAGTGGTAATTTTTATTATTATTATTATTATTATTATTATAATCATCTGTCACCCACTATCAATATATATTGCATTATAACAATTATAGAATAAAAACGACAAATTATTTGAGATATGTCATTACAGACTGCAGTACAGATATCCATCCTCACCTGTTTGAGTTTGAGCATCAGCAGCACGAGTCGCATTGGAGTGACGTCAACTCCCCTCTTCCATTGACTGGCTAGAGGAGGAGCTGTCAATATAGATCTAGTGGACCAATGGTGACGCTAAAGTACACCCTGATTTATTGTCTATGAACCCTATATTATTCTGCGGACACCACTTAGACAGCCAGCCATTGAGTGAGGACAGTCTACTAACTATCTCATCACTCCTGCGAACAGGAAGGGGGCTAGAGTAAATTACAGTGCCTGACATCGTACTTGCGAGTTCACACACCTCTTTAACATTAATTTTAATGATTAAATCATTAATTTTAATGATCGCCGACTGGCGAAGTCGAGCATCATTAGTGCCGACGTGAATAATAATCTTAGAGAATTTACGATTAGCATTAGCCAGCACTTTTAAATTTGCTTTGATGTCAGGATCTCTGGCTCCCGGCAAACATGTGACTGTGGTGGTTGGAGTCTCTATATTCACGTTCCGTGTAATAGAATCGCCAATAACTAGGGCACATTCAACATTCAACAAGATAAAAAAGACAGTAAGCATGGATGGCAGGTTAACAGGCAAGCTAACACATTGTGCTGGTGATAGCGATTTAGATTAAAGCTAGCTATGTCAGATCGATGTGACAGACAATATTAGATAAGATTCAAGGCTCGAAATTGCGAACATTTTGGTCGCATATGCTCCTGAAATTTAATCTGTGCGACCTAAAAATATATTTGGGAGGATTTGTGCGAGTGCAAATAATGGTTGTGGTGCAACCTGTTTTCATTTCTCTAAAAAACGTTTGCAAATTACTTCACAGTGTGTACCTTATGTGCGCTGATAGTCCTTTTCCTTATAAACCCAGATAATTCAATATTCTTACCAAATGGTGCATCTGTCATTATAATTAGATTTTGGTTCCCTATTCAGGGATTCACAACTGTGAGATCAGAATTTGTACTTGAATGGGTTCTTGTTTTACATACAGAAGGTATAGTCTGAATGGAGGATCTGGGGGAGGGAACACCTTTAAGGGTAGGGTGACCACCTGCTAATAAGCCCAAGGGGGGACAAGGGGTATGTTTCTGAGGGACAATGTGGGACACTGCCTGGCGCGGCGGTGCCCCCACCCCACGGGCAGACTCACTGATAGTGGTTAACTCATTTCTAGCACATACCACCTTACATGGTATATTAATAATGCCCATTCCCCTAAACATGTGTAATTGCTGATGTATGCTCATGAATAGGCCAACCAATGTGTATTTTTTTCATAATATTTTGAACATTCAATGAATTGACAGATGCACTTCCACTTACAATTTACTTTAGCTATTTAATTTTATTTATTTTTCATTACAATTTATTCACTTTAAATAAATTATAATATCAAATTATAGGATTAACAGGAATTGTAGTTGCTCAACATCACAAGAACAGTTAAAAAAAAAAGTCTTAACTCACAACTCGAGAGGTTCACGGAACGAGAAGGGGGAGGAAGGGTGGTGAACTTGCATGTTAGTAAAGGCAGGCGCAGGAAAAAAAAACTGTCCAGTGTTCTGGGGACACCTTAAGCACTTTGGGGACACCTTTAGGACTCAAACCGTTTCACCAGCATCTGAATCAAATAAGGAAAAAAGATAAGAGACAATTAAAGCAACATTAATTTTTATGATAAGCTTCCAAATGGTTTTCCAGTATAGACAGAGGAGTGCAAACCCAACACCATCACAAGGTGACAACAATACAAAAAGGTGCCAAGATACAATCCTATGCAAAACAATGACATATTTTGACCTAAAAGGCTACTGTTTCCTAAAAGTGACACATTTGCACCCCTGCAGACAGTCCACCAATGTTCAAAATCAATCAAACTTCATCTTAGACAAATGGGGTCTTACATAACTAGGTTTCTTACCTTCAGGTTTCTTCTTGAACTTGTATTTCTTGTTGGAGCGTACAGCATTGAGGAGAAATAAAGCTAGCGCAAGTTCTGCCAGGGAGACTCAATCATTTACGTCACTAATTGCCTCTTCAACTACCCATTCATTTTCTTGCTGTAGCATAAAAGGGCAGCACTTACTCATATCTGAGTCCGCAGATGCTGTTGCTCCAGCCCCCCCCATCACGACCACCCAGGTGTCCACCATCACCATCCCCAACATCACTAAATGGGCTCTCCTCTCCAACCTGAAGTCTTCAAGACGCCCTCCCTTCCATCCACCCCACCACCACCAGATGGCCCCCTTCATCGCCTCGGGGGGTGAGCGGCGCCCCTGCCTTCATCTTCAGTCAGCAGTCGCTGATTCAATACCCCTGGAATTCGAGTCATGAACGGGGCCTCCGCCAAAGAATTTGATTGCTTGCTGAGCTCATTAATAAATGTCTATGCTACAGCATTAATTCTCCCGAGTCTTTCTGGCAGAACCTTCTCTTTCACTACATAAGTGTAGAAGTCCTTGCAACTGAATGTGAAGTTGCTCTTCACCTGGATTTCTGACTTGATGAGGTTTACCGAACATCTGTTCCTTGTGTCCGTCCAGCATCCTGTCATCAGTGAAAAGGACCCTCTCCACTGAAGCATCGGTGATTGGTACACTCAAGAGGAAAGAAGCTAATGCTGTCATGTTTGGTGTGTGTGTGTGCTGGAGTAAGGTGGCCCACTTCTCCACGACTGGAGCTCCAGACTGCACGATGGCCTGTTGGTGTGGCAGAACGACGCAATACTCATCATATAGCGCATCCATGTCCAACTTCTTGCTTAGCTGCAGGACGTCCACAGCTTCACAGAGATGGGAGAAGTTAAATGGGCTCTTGATTAGTGCCAGGCTAGCCACTTTCTTCTGGTAGTTGGAGTCTGAGAAGTCATAGCGCTGCTCCAGGTAGGTGAGAGAGGACTGGTAGAAGTTGCACATGTCCTCTCTGAGCACAGCTGCCTGTCTGTCTGGAAACTGCTGGAGGAGTACACCCGTCTGGGCCCCAAAGAAACCATCACTCTGTCGTTGCTGAACATCATATCGTAGAGCTCACAGACAGTCCCATCTTCTCGCTCCAGCACCAGCACCAGTGTCGTGGAAAATCTTCAGCGCATTGCCGAGGAAGGACAGGTAAACCTAAAAGAAGTAAGGAGAGTCAATGATCCTGTGTGCTGGCACTGTTTGCATTATCATCATTTCTCTAATACCTGTTTCATGTAATAATATTTAGATGAAAAAAAAAAATTGAGTGCAATTAAAATGAATTACCTGTAGATCAAGGGGGTTGCCCTCACCATCCTGGTCATCCTTGAACAGCCGCCATAGTGACTTTGGTCCTCTCCCAATGAGAGAAAGTAGGTCTTGATAGGAGCCCAGCTGTCATGAAGCCTCTTCACTGCAGGCCGCAAGCTCAGCCATCTTGTGGGCACATGTCTAAGCAGGGACTGGTACTCAATCTCCACAAAGGTGTGAATTGACTTAAGTTCCTCAATGCGTTTGGCAGATGAGGAGAAGTGGCTAAAGGTCTTGTTGATGACATTTTCGATGTCGATATTTAGCTGATCTCCTGCGTGTTTTGCACTGTTGTGAACAATGTGGGCCACACAGTTTGCCTTCAAAATGCAATTGTTGTTCTCTTTCAGTTTCTGGAAGACAGAGTTGTATCTCCCATAATTCAGACTAGCATTGTCAGCGGAATATGCAGATATCATGTCTAGTCCCAGTCCGTTTTCCTCCAGTTTGGTGACTATCTGGTCATCACTGTCATCATAGAAATCAAGGATATTCATCTGTACTCCCAAGTCTGGCGTCCAGTAACGCACTGACAGTGGGAAGAGCTTGGTGGTCCCATGATTGGAGGCATCTGAAGCCGCTGAGAAGAATGCCGTGTGGGCTTTGGAGACACACACACAGATGGGATGATCTTAAGAGATTCTCTAAAAACAGATTATTATAAAAAATTCAAGATACTGCTTTACTGTTTTGATCATTATTGATTTTATATAAATATTATCTATAGAAATATTTATACCTTTTCAAAAATTATAGTTGATTTTGTTTGTTTAGTTTGGGAGATAACGAATAGTGAAATGTTGCTCACAATCATGTAAGGATACACAGAGCCTGGTTTCACGAAGAGCATCATTATGTTAGCTAACGTTAGCTACTGATGCAATTTCAGTGAACTGAAGGAAAAGTTGACTTTTAACATACCAGTAGAAGAAGATGATTAGCTAACATTAGCTTGCTAATGTTAGACAAATAGCTAACACACAACAATGTTACATCCATGAACATAACTTTAACTTTACCTTTGGTTGTTGCCTCTCGTTGCTCATTCAGTGGTCTTCTGAGGACTTTCAAGCAATCTTCGACGGAGGGGCAAGCACATCCGTGACAATGGCTTTTGCCTTCGTCCGACCACAGGCCATCCTCTTGGCAATGTCCGAGTCCGGATAAATCGTTGGGGCTAGCTTTCTGCCACAATCTCCTGCTCGATATGATGTAGCGTGTTGGACAGTGTGATACACACTCGTCACCTCTGCAGCAGCCACTTTGTCAGCTAGAAAGTCGTTTTTAGGTCGGAGTAAAGCATCCATAGATTTGGATGTCTCTTTCTGTTGGACACGTTTCTTGTGAGTCTCCGTGAGACTGTGTCATTTGACATCGTATTCCCTTCCATGTCCGATTGAGAAGGACGTTTTGCAAAGGTCACAAAAAGTCCTCTCGGTATCCCCCTCAACACCTTTCAGCCACAAATATTCATTTTCCCAGTCGTTCTTGTACCCACACCTTCTCTTTTTAATTGATGATGGCGGTGCCTCTCAGACTCAGTCTCTTTCTCCATTTTTCGAATTGGAAAGCGCGCATCTAAAAGTTTCTTCCCAGTGTGTCTGGTATGCACGTGCGTGCGCTGTCATGACAACAACGAAAAAGTTGACAACAACCTAGTCAGCAGTTCAACTGAGGGGTGGGTGTGGCAACAGTAGCGTGCTGAACTGTCAAGTAATGTTCGTTTAGCTGCCTGGGGCTCGAGGATATAGAGCGATCAACTTTTTTTTTGAGCAAGCATTGATTATGCGTGACACGGTCTCAATTTGCGGGACGCATGAATTGGGCTTCAAACGCTGTGCTCGCAGGCGTTACGCGGGATGGGTGGTCACCCTATTTAAGGGACACATCACTTTTCTCATATTTTATAACTTCTTTTAGCTTTTCATTATAGTTGGGAGAATGAGAACATTTTACCAGGCCCACTGAGACACTTTAAATGATATCAAACATGCATAGATACTTCTTGTACATACTTAACATTGCATAGGTTTTCAGTGTATTTCAGGTGAGGAGGAGGGGGATGAAGGGGAGATAGTGTGTGTCAAGTGTGAGCTGCACTGTGTGCTGCGTCTCGGAAGTTCCTGTTACGTATGCAGGAGATAGTTCAAGTGTTAATTCGCAGGAGGGCCTTTTGTTTCATCGAGGGGTCGATCAGACATACTGGCACCAGCCTTACACAAGCAAAGGGAAAAACAGCATAATTGTACAATAAATGAAAATATGAGCTGAAAACATGATTTTGCGTGCAATTTTGATTACCTTGAATTCATGTTTCAGTTTTGTGCAATATAATTTAAAACTTTGGTTTTGTGCGATATATTTTATAATGCGTTTGTAAATTTGATTCATGCTTATTATTTTGATACATTTAATGGGAAACTGATTACTTCATAATGTTAATATATAGTTTTAGCATCGTGCTGACTTTTGCCAAATCTACAAATGTTTACTTTTTCATAGCAGTTTATTATGTTTTTAATAGTAGCCTATACTTTTTGTGCAGTCGTCATTGAATGACAGGCATACACTTCAGTTAAAGGCACAATATGTAAGATTTTTGGATTAAAATATCCCAAAACCACCAAACAGTGTTGTATATTTTGTTGATTACATTATCCCAATTGTTTCCAACAATGTTTAAATCCACAGAAATCAGCTATTTTAACCAGTGTAATGGCCCGTGTCATTGAGTCGTCTGTCAATGACGTCATATCCGTGTTACCCTGGTTTTCCGCTTTTACTTCCATAGAAACACCAAAGCCACTTTATATTATGTGCTTTATTAGACAGGTGAACAGCTGTTTGGATACCTTTATTGATAGAAAAAAACGAATCATTGTTATATATTACACAAAGAGGGACAAAAGCGTGGTCAACATTATGTCAGGCAAGGGATGGTGCTGATTGGGAAATATACAGGCAGTGTAGGAATTTGAGCAAGACAAAAACTCGTAATGCTAAATCAAACTACAATAGAGAATGTCTCACTAGTGATTTTAAGAATCCTAAGCAATTTTGGAAGAAAATCAAAACCATTATTAATACATCAGATAAACACTGTATTAATGGAATAAGAGTGGCTGATACAATACTACATGACTCTTTATCTATTTCCCAAGCATTCAATCAGCATTTCTCCTCGGTATGTTCTAACTTATTACCTAACTCTCATTTGACTACAAGCTCCTTTGGAATTACATTACCCCTAGGGCTGGGTATCGTTCAAAAAATTTCGATACCAGTACCGATACCGATACCTTGATTTCGATACCGGTTCCTGAACGATACTTTTTTCGATACCAATTTTATGAAATCCATTTGAACAAGATTACATAACACATTACCTCAGAAAAACTTTGGTTTTATTTTTCAGTTTGACTCATGCTCCTTAGTCAGTGCACAAAGGAACAAAAAAAGCACAAAGGAACAAAATATTCCTTATACATATAGGCCTACATAAGGTACAAAATATTTTTTTATAAAGAGCTCATGCTCACCAAAGCTGAATTTGTTTCATCAAAAATACAGTAAAACTTGTAATATTGTGGAATAGTATTACAATTTAAAATCTTATTTGAATATATTTCAAAATGTAATTTATTCCTGTGTTGTCAAAGCTGAAATATGAAAACAGTTTTTGGAAGGTCATTTTTGATCACTTTAATGCATGATTACTGAAAAAAAATTCTGACCAACACGTTTTTGAACGGCAGTGTACATTCAGTAGGTCATTATTGCAATATAAACACAGTCAGAGTGATCAACAAGGTATCTCTTCATTTACCAGTCGAAGACGCAGCAACTTTCTGCTCTTATGTTTACTCCATGCACTGTCAAGAGCTTCATCATATCTGTCGCGGTACCGTCTTTGCAGCCATTATTTTACCACAAATACTGCATCGCGCGCTGTTGGCATCGAGCCTGGAGTCTGGAGAAATGTAGCCACACTTTTGATCGACTTTTCCACATCTTTAGGGTATTGTGAGTGTGTGTGCTTGCGTGTCATTGAGTATGTGCGCGAGTTTGTGTGTGTGTGTGCTCGCGTCCATAGGCTCGCATTTCATATGAGAATGTGTGTGGACAGTTTGTGTGTGCGCGCGCGTCTCATAAAAGTATGTGCGGAGAGTTCCGCGCGTCTTGTGTGTGTGAGTTTGCGTGTATGTGCGTGAGCGAATTTAGGCGTGTTGTTGTGCATTTCATATGTATTTGTTTGAGCACTGACGTTGACGAGTTAACCCCTTAGGTATCGAAATCTGGTACCGAAAAACAAGTCATTTTTCGATACTCGATAGTATCGAGGCAATTCGGTCGGTACCTAAAAAGTATCGAACTCGGTACCCAGCCCTAATTACCCCATTGCAGTTCTTTTTCTTTTAGGAAAATTTTACCAATTGAAGTTCAGAATGCCATTAATGATCTAAATGTTATCAGTGGTGCTGGACTTGATTGAATAGAAAACAGGTTTATTAAACTAGCTTCCCATATCATTATGTATCCACTTGCTGATCTATTCAACATTTCTTTGTCTATATGTGAGTTACCAGCTATCTGGGAATGTGCACTCATCACACCACTCCATAAAAATGGAGATGTACTTGACCCAAACAATTATAGACCTATATCCATTATATGTTCTATTGCTAAAGTTTTTGAAAAATGTATTTATAATCAACTTTTGCATTATCTCACTACCAATAATATTTTAGCACAATATTAATCCGGCTTCAGGTCTAATCACTCCACAACTACTGCTCTACTTAAATTCACCAATGATGTGTTTTGTGCATCAGATAATGGTGAACTCACAGGTGCCATCTTTCTTGATTTAACTAAACCTTTTGATTTTGTTGATCGTTATCTCCTTTTAGATAAGCTCCATGATATCGGCCTCTCTGAAAATGCAGTTTTGTGGTTTAATTCATACTTGCATAATAGAAAACAATGTGTAGTCCTACAGGGAAGTAAATCAGATTTTTCTGACTCAAGACAGAGGAGTGCCCCAGGGCTCAACATTGGGACCACTTCTTTTTTCTAACTATATAAATGATTTACCATCAATTTTTAATAACTGTTCTGTTCAACTTTATGCCGATGATACTGTCATATATATATCTAAACCTAATTTATCACAACTTCAAGCTTCTCTTCAGTCTGACTTCATTATCCTTCAAGATTGGCTTGTACATAATAAATTACTGCTTAACAAAACAAAGTCCTATTATATTACCTTTGGCACTAGACAATTTTTTTTTATGAATATATGCAGGAGTCGTTGTTGTTGTTGTTGGTGTTGGTGTTTGTTTTTGTTGCTGTTTGTTCTATTTTGTTTAGATTCTCTTTCACTTCTCTGTGGTTATGTAATTATTGTGTTATATATGTTGGGACCCCCTCGAAAACGAGATGATACATCTCAAGGGGATTATCCTAATAATAAACAAATTTGAATTAATATAATATTATAACATAACACCCCTGTTACGACCCTTGGCTCAAGGGAAGCAACAAAAACAAGGGACACACAAAAACCAAATTATAGGCTCAAAAGTAATGTTTATTTCATTACAAAATAAGGCAACACTAAATAATAAAATGAAAACAATTAAAGAAAATAACAGTGTTTCTGTATTCATCCGTAAGGTCAGTGTGTAAAGCAAGATGCAGTGTTGACGTTGAAGTAGAAATGTAAATGCAAATGCAAATGGTAACAAAATACAACGCAACCCAAGTCCAATAGCAAAGTCCAAAACCAAAGAGTCAAAACCAAAAGAGTGATCCTCTCCGGTCAATTGGTGATTTAAGCAGCATCTAAGGCACGAACACAGGTGTTTCCAGTTGACTGGCAATTGAGGTGATTAGTGGGCTCAGGTGCCAACAGCAATTCCCAGAATCAACAGCAGAGGTCGTCACACCCCTCCCCATAAGACGAGGGCTGTTTCTCAATTCCAAGAACGCAGAGAACGGAGTTGTGTTCTCGTGGAGACCGGTCTTGCCAAGCTTCCTTGGAAGAACGAACTCGGAACCGGCCGCAATGACTTCTGGGACACCAGGCGAGTACTAGCTCAAGTCTGCATTCGATGCATCCTTGGTATCAAGAACACATCCGGGTTCTTTCATGCGTCCTCTGTACTTGCGTTCTTGAGAATTGGGTCTGAACTTCAACGGTTAATGATGACGTAAAACGAGAACACAAGGACGCAAGATCGCTGAAGAACGCATATTGACAAAGATCCCTGTAACAAAACAAAATTCAGTCATAGGGTACACTCAAGTTAAGAGCCAAAGACAGCTCCCAAAGACACCAAAAAGGAATAACACGCCAGTTCCAGTAGATTAAACTGCATCTGGGGCGCGTGACAGCGCATCAGCTACCACATTTTCCGATCCTCGAATATGTCGAATATCTAGACAGAAGGATTGCAACAACAAGGACCACCGAACCAACCTCTGATTCGGACACTGCAAAGAATTCAAAAAAGTTAATGGATTATGATCCGTGTAGATCACAATAGGTGCACTCGAGTTAATGTAAACCGCAAAATGCTGCAATGCCCAAATAAGGGCTAATGCTTCCTTCTCAACAACAGAATAAATACATTGGTATGTGTTAAACTTTCGCGAAAAGAATCTAACTTGATGGTATATTCCGTCCACATCAGACTGCTGCAGGACAGCTCCAGCTCCCACATTACTGGCATCGACGTGCAACGTGAAAGATTTGTCAAAGCACGGAGCCATAAGCACGGGCGCTGAACACAGCAAAGATTTCACATTCTCAAAAGCCAATTCGCAAGTGTTAGACCAGATAAACTTTGTCTTTCCCTTTAACAAGTCTGTAAGCGGTGCCACCACAGTAGAGAAATTTCAACAAAAAGACAGATAATATACAACCAACCCTAAAAACCTCATGAGCTCTTTCTTTGTTGTTGGGGAAGGAAAGTTCTGAACGGCCTGCACTTTAGCCTGCATCGGACGCACTTCGCCGTTCCCCACCACCTTCCCGAGATATGTCACTGTCGCCTTCGCAAACTCGCATTTGGCCAAGTTCACTGTAAGTCGAGCAGTAGACAAACGTCTCAACACCGAATGCAAGCGTTTTAAATGAGACTCCCAACTGTCACTAAAAACTACCAAGTCGTCCAAATAGACAACACAACCCTCAAGACCACAAATTACTCGGTTCATGAGGCGTTGAAAAGTCGCCGGAGCATTTCGCAGGCCAAAACTCATGACCTGGTAAGAATGTAACCCTGACGGAGTGACAAAAGATGAAATTTCTTGAGCTCTCTTGGTTAAAGGCACTTGCCAATAGCCCAAGTCAAACTTGCTGACAAACTAGGCTGAACCAACCTGGTCCACACAGTCTTCGATGCGGGGCATAGGAAAACAGTCTAGTTTTGTTAAAGCGTTAACTTTGCGAAAATCCGTACAAAATCTCAGAGTACCATCCGACTTTCCAACTAAAATACATGGGGAAGCCCAATCAGAAAACGAAGGTACTGCAATATTGTGGTCCTGCATATACTTAATTTCCCTCTCCATCAATTCCCGTTTTCAGGTGCAACACGATAAAACCGCTGCTTAATAGGCTTTGCGTCCCCCACATCGATATCATGTTCAACCCAAACAGTACTCAACGGTGCATCACCGAATAATTCAGGAAAACTACGTAATAGATCACATAACTCCTGACATCTTACAGGAGACAAATGCAAGTTGTGCAATGACTCAGAATTATTCAAACGACCCCGGAAAACACAATCATCGGGCGAAATTGTCTCCTCTTCCTCACCCACCAAACTCACATTACCCCCACCAATGGAAACGGCCGAAAGTGCTGGATGCAAATATGTCGAATTTTCTACAGGTTTGGTGTCTTTTCATAATAGGGTTTTAATAGATTTACATGGCACTGTTTAACGGACTTTTTTCGCAATGGCATTGAGACTTCATAATTTTCATCAGTCAATTTTCGTTGTACAACAAATGGGCCATCAAATTTGGCTTCAAAAGGAGAAGATACCATAGATCGTAAGACAAGGACTTGATCGCCTGGTACAAACACTCGATGCTCAACCGTACGATCATACAATCGTTTCATGTTTTTCTGATGTTTTCCGAGATTTAATTTCACTAGTTCTCTAGCCTGAATGAGTCGGTTTTTAAACCCCAAAACATATGACATTAAGTTTTTAGGAGGCTCTACAGCTTTACCATCCTGCTGAAATACAGACAACAGTCCCATTATGGCCAAAGACCAAGTCGTTAGGGATGAAACCCATACTTTCCTGCACTACTTCACGTGCAGCTAGCATCATCCATGGTAAACCCTCTTCCCAATCTCTATCCAGCTGCACACAGTACGCACGGAGAAGTGACTTTAACGACTGATGGAATCTCTCCAATGCACCCTGACTTTGTGCATGATACGCAGTAGATTGATTATGCTTAATGTGCAGCTGTTTTAATACTTGCTGGAATAGATGCGAAGTAAGATTTGAACCTTGATCACTTTGGGAGTCCGAAAACAGACATAAACTGGGTTAAAGCTTTCACAACTGAACGAGATGTAATTGTACGTAGTGGATATGCTGCAGGAAAGCGCGTTCAAACACATCACAGTAAACAAATAACTACTACCAGACTTCGAACGGGGAAGTGGCCCTACACAATCAACAACAAGATGCTCGAACGGTTCACCAGTAACCTGATTTGGTTTCAGCGGAGCAGGTTTCAACACCTGGTTCGGCTTACTGGTTAATTGGCAGGTTTTGCATCTCTTAATTTAAGCAGAGATGTCTCGTTTTAAACGTGGGCAAAAAAAATATCGCAACAGGCGATCATATGTCTTACCCCCTGTCATGTGCAATTTCGATCATCATTTGTCGAAACTTAATAGGAACAACTACTTGAAAAACAGGATCCCCAACAAAAACACCCCTCACGCGTTATAGGCGAGGCGTATGCGGCAGCGAGCCAGGATGGTGGTGCTTTACACTCAGTAGCTGTGTTGCAAGCTTACCAGGTTGACCTGCTAAGAGACTTGGATCAGGGGAAAGGATTGTCTTCTGAGTTATTCCGCACCACAGACCCTGCGCTCCTGGCTATCAAACAAACAGCCGCTGCTGTTGGCCGTTCAATAGCAGCGATGGTGCTTACAGAAAGGCATCTGTGGATAAACCTGGCTGACAGAGAGAAAGAGAAAAACCTTCTCCTTGATGCTCCGGTCTTGCTCCAGAACTTTACGGCACATCCGTTGAGACAGTGGCCGGGAAGTTTAGAGAAGCGAGGGTGCAATCAGTGGCATTCAGAAAATATATCCCATGTTAGGTTCCCCCCCCACCCTTTTTTAACAAAAGTGGCAATTCTGGAGGTTATAACCTTGAATAATCTAGGCTCCCAGAAGTAAGCTGCTGAGGTTCCTCTAAGGGAGATTAGGTTAATTGAAACTAGGTTGGTCAGTTTGCAGATATCCCTCCGTTTCACGTTCCCGTATATTGGGTCGTGAGCAGGGTTTGCTCCCCTTCGGTAGGGTATAACTTTTCAAAATCAGAATATGAGCTGGCTCTCCCCTGATATCCTTGGGATGGCAGTATGGCGAATGAGTGTTAGGCAGTATCAAACTGCTTGCTCTTATGAGACATATCTCAAAACGAAGCTGTGTTAGGTCCATCAGTTAACCCTCCGTTTGGTTTGTCCCCCTCCTTAGCTAAAGTTGGGTTTTTAAGTAGGGAGGTAGATGCTAGACGCTCCTTAGACTGAATGCAAAATAAGTGAAAGTGAAAGTGAAAGTGAAAGTGACACGTGACGGCCAAGTATGGTAACCCATACTTGGAATTTGACCTCTGCATTTAACCCATCCAAGTTAATGCACACACATTAGGAGCAGAGTAGTGAGTAGTTAACACACACACACACTGCAAACGTGGATACACACACCCAGAGCAGCGGGCAGCCTTTGTGTGGCGCCCGGGGAGCGATTAGGGGTTAGGTGCCTTGCTCAAGGGCACCTCAGTCATTTCCCACCGGTTCTGGAATCGAACCAGCAACCTTTGGGTTACCAGTCCAACTCCCTAACCACTAGTCCTTGACTGCGTAAAAAGATGATGATAGTAATACAGTTTTTAGTAGAGGACTTTCGCCTTTCTGAGGGTAGAGCCTGGGAAAAAAAGAGAATGTCAAGCACTTCTATTTTTCCTGCTGTCTGATAAAAGTATGATAGGCTCCCATTTGGAGGAGTGGCAGCATTAACGTGGCATTATAGAGGGCTATTTAAAAAAAGGAGCCCGACAGGCCACTTATTTTTGTTACGCCACAAGCTACGGTACTGCTTAGGGTTAAAAATAAGAGGAACTAATATATGGTGGACCTTCCTCAAACTTGTTTCCCTTTGTTGGGTATTGCATAAAGCCTTTCTAGTGATCTATTAAGAACCTGGCAAGTAGAGGTGATCTGCAAAAGAAAAACAGCATTCCTTCTTGTTATTTGCGACTGGATGTCTTTTAGATCCTGGGAAAGCATCTTTACGAGCCAGGCGTGAGCGCTCTCCCATATTTGTGGGGCTGTTTAAACAAAGAGCTGTAGCTCCCCGGCAGTTACCTTGGAGTTGAGGTTGATGACGAGAATCTACTGGTATATATTCTATACTGTTCTCGTATTACTCCTTATAGAACTGAAGGTGGCAATCTCCCCCTTGAAGTAGTGGTTCTACCGAAGGTCGAGTTCAATTTTTGCTTTTTTCCTCAGTTCTCCCTGAGAGCGTATTGGTTCCCCATTGCATCAAGCCAGACGCAGTGTTGAAGTTCCACTTCGAAAGGGAACATCCCAGGTTATGAATGTAACTCTGGTTCCCTGAGAAGGGGAAGAAACACTGCTTCTTATTTCCAATCATAGAGCACGCCTGCACATTTTCTTCAGACAAAAAAAGTTGTTTGTGTATTGCACATGCTTCATATACAGGTCACACTGATGCATTCCCCATAGAGTCAAGCCAGACAGATAGGGAACCAGGGTTACATTCATAACTTCAACATAGGTTCAACTGTACATACAGTATATTTAAAGTTCATTTTAAATTGCTTTTGGTGCAATAAACAATCATAAGTAGTTTCTTTTTCTTACAAGACACATTAGAGAAACAAAGTATTTTAAAAAATCCTTTAAATGCATGTTGTTTAAATCTGATCAAATGTCATTACAAATCGAAGTGAATAATTCTGAATTTGCAAAAAAAAAAAAAGCTTTTGAATTAAAACAAAAACCTATGAATCATGAATCGAATCAAGTCTGACCAACACTACAAATTAATGCTGCCCCACCAAGTTTACAAAATGACGGCTCAGGCACGCAATCCTAGACCCAGACCTGTTGTGGATATTCCAAATGTTGTTGTATTTTGGTTTGTCAAAAAAATGAGGAATGAAATTAGAAATTTTTCTGTTCACTTTGCATATTGAGTACATCACATTTACTGAAAGAACATTATTGTTGAATCAATTTAAATGATTAAAATAGATTGTGAACATAAAGTAATGATCAAATTAAAAATAACTATAAGAAGGTCATAGATTAAAATAAATTTATGTATAAAATTTACAATTTTTTTTCGTCTTCTCAGTGTTTTAGCACAGTTTTTAATCCCTGTATATCAAATCTAATCACTTTGTCACGACTCACGACACAAGTGTACAGGTGGGGAAATTCTTTTGTGCAAACTCTGCAACATGACAGGTGACAGGTACAGAATATATACACAACACATATACAGTATTAACAATAGACACAAATTACAATATACACAGTTTAAATATGAGACTCAGGTACAGGTAGTGAACAATATACAGCACATTATTATACTATACACAGAGCACGATATTAAAAACACAATAATAAACAGTTCACAGAAGTGTTATGTTTGCGGTGAGCAGTGCAGTATGGGATGCATTAGAGTAAATAGAATGTCAGGGTGAAGAATAATGGTGAGTCAGAGTCTAGTGTAACTGATAAAGTGCAGTGCATGAGGTGTGTGTATTGTTTGTTGGCTTAACATTTGTCATTTTCATCTTCATGTATCCCTCTGAACTATCATGATATTAATCTCAGTGGCTCATTGTCATGTCCAGGTCATGCTGAACATCTGAGTGTCTTCACCAACACAAAGACACCAGTGCTGAGCTGTTTCCAGTGACAGTTTATCTGCAGTAATGTCAGAGGAACAGGGAAAGCACTCTCTCTCTAAGATGAGTCTCTCAGAGAAACAGAGGTAAGACTGCGACTGTTTTCACAGAATCATTTTAAACACTACTGGAGTTTCAGGTTTGTCCTGTAAAGAACAAAGTCTGATCAACAAGGACGGTTTTCTCTCTCCATTGCCATGTCAAATGCTGTGCAAAACCATTGAGAACTTCCTATAAATGTTTTTAGATTGTCGCAGGTTAAAAATGGCTTGAAACTGGTTTCATATTTAATTTACAGGAACATTTAGCACAGTTAAATATGTTTAATGTACCATATATTTAAAGTCCTGTACAAACCCAGATTAAAGTCTTTGCATTATGGTTTAAAGGTTAGGGCTGAATGATTTGGGAAAATAATCTAATTGCATTTTTTGTTTTTTAATACCAATATTGCGATTGCAATTTAACACGGTCACATGTGCTTCATGTAATCATGCACTTTTATGTTGAAGTGGTTCCTGTTGTTTGTAGTCTTTCTTGTTGATTAGTTTTCCACAGGTGTTTCCTATTAGCCACTCCCTCTTATATTGTTTAGCCTGTTTCCCTGTGTATATATAGCCCTTGTGTTTCTCTCTCTGCCTCATCCCTATGCACCCTATGCATATTACAGATATAAATTAGGGCTGTCAAAATTAACATTAACGAATGCCATTCATTTTTTCAGTTTAACGCAATTAATGCAGCTTTTGTTTTTTCCGTCATCCATTAGCTAGAGTTACATTATATGATAATATATAATGTATATATCATTCAAGTGCACTTTCATTCAAGTGCTTTTAAACAGTTCAATTGTGATAAGACACAAAAGAGAGCTCACTGGTGCACTGTCTGTGAATCTCCTGTCTGTATGACACACACGACTCACAAGCACAGAATGCTTCTTCACTGAGTTCTCTTTCACACTTGAACGGACAAAACACACACAGTTTTGTCGAGTATCCTTGCAAGCACAGTCTTAAATGAGTTAAATAAGTGTTAAATGAACGGAAAGAGTTGTGAGAATATGGGATGTATGTCAGATCCACGTCATGTGTGTCAGCTCTTAAAGTGACATCAGCATAATAAACCTGCTGTTGTCTGTCATTAAGGATAATCCAAGAACAAATGAAAAAGAGAAAATCACTCACTGCTCTTGACTGAATACATTTTATAGCTTTAATAAAAATTAATCTATATTTAATTTATAATTCATGCAGTGAAGACTGTGAAGTGTTTGATAACTTTATTTAATTTCTGTATATTTCCTATCTGTTTGATCAAATATTTAAAATATACTGTCTTTAAGTTGTTTCTACATTATCATGGAGATTAAATGTGAAATTATTACAATATAAAAATATGTTAAAAACTTTAATGTTAGGTTAATGCATTTTATTGCGATTAATTACAGAAAAACGTGTGAATAATTCGTTATTTTTTCAAATTGATTGACAGAACTAATAAATAAATAAATAAATAAAATAAAAAATGTATATATATATATATATATATATATATATATATATATATATATATATATATATATATATATACACACACACACACACTATTTTGCCAAAAGTATTGGGACACCCCTCCAAATCATTGAATTCAGGTGTTCCAGTCACTTCCATGGCCACAGTTGTGTAAAATCAAGCACTTAGTCATGCAGACTCTTCTACACACATTTGTGAAAGAATGGGTCGCTCTAGGGCTGTAGTCAAGACCACCTTTGTCGAGTCCAAGACAAGTCCAAGACCAGGACTAGTCGAGTCCAAGTCAAGACCAAGTCCAAAGAGGTTCGAGTCCAAGACAAGACAGAGTCCAAAAAGGTTCGAGTCCGAGTCAAGACCGAGTCCAGGACAGGAAAAAAAAAGTCTTATGCATGACATTATCAAGACAATCATTTTGGGCTATTCTTTGTTGATCTAAAAGCAAAAACAGTGTCAAAGAGCCGACTCTATTTTTTAAAAATATAGCCTATAGAAATTAAATCATTATGTAATAATGAAATAATGAATGATTTTAGTTTTATTTAAAATAATTGACTAATTAAAAGAACAACAAAAAATAATTATATAGGCCTAAAGGCGCACACACATTCGTTTCGACTGTCTGATCAGCCCAGGGGGGTAATCCAGCATCTGGAAAGTGTACCACCCCTGGGGGCCGCCATTGGCTAACAAGCCATCATCTGCTGTTAGCATTCCATTGACTCCCATTCATTTTGGCGTCACTTTAACAGCGAATAACTTTACATCTGAGGCGTTTAAAGACTCTATTTGTCCATTGTTTATTTCTAAAGAAACACGACAATGTATAAAAGGCTCCATTACCTTGTATCTTACGTTATGGCCCCGTAGAAGCAGTTTATGTAAAAATAGGCTAACGATTGTGTCATAACCACGGGACTCTCTGGAAATTACCGTATACACAGGAGGAGAAGCTCGCAGTCAATCGGGGGGACGTGGAGGCATAAAGTCTGATAAAGTCATAGAGTCATAGTCATAAAGTTGCTCCTGCTCCTAGCTCATGGACAGCTCCTACTCACACTCTCCGTCTCTGGAAGATTCGGAAGGGAATGATTCAGATTTCTCTTGGCACAGCTACTAGAAGACTTACAACTGTCAGACAGGTTGCCCACGTCACATCTACGTCATCAAGCTCAGTTTGAGTCTGCGCAGTACGCTCAGTCGCTGTGTCCATTTCTTTTACTGTCTATGGATCAGCCTCACATTCTGTTCCTGTCAATCATACACGCGATGTCAACCAATTAAACTGCATGAGGGAAGGCCGAGCCAACACACACACACACACACACAGATGTTGTTAGTCTAAAATATATTATGTAGTTGTCTTTTATCATTTTGTATATTATGTACAGCACTTTGGTCAACCTAGGGTTGTTATTAAATGTGCTTTATAAATAAATAAATAAAAGAAAGAAAGAAAGAGAGCTGGGCCCCAGTGGGGTGGAGGGAGGATTATGTTGTGGGGTTGTTTTTCAGGGGTTGGGCTTGGCCCTTTAGTTCCAGTGAAAGGGATTCCTAATGCTTCAGCATACCAAGACATTTTGGACAATTTCATGCTCCCAGCTTTCAGCTCTCAGGAGCTCAGTGAATTCAAGCGTGGAAGGGAACATTAAGCTTCTCTGTCTGGCAATCCGCTGGACGAGTCTGTGTTTGGCAGTGGCCAGGAGAACGGTTCTTGCCTGACTGCATTGTGCCAAGTATAAAGTTTGGTGGAGGGGTATTATGGTGTGGGGTTGTTTTTCAGGGGTTGGACTTGGCCCCTTAATTCCAGTGAAAGGAGCTCTTAATGCTTCAGCATACCAAGACATTTTGGACAATTTTATGCTCCTAACCTTATGGGAACAGTTTGGGGATGTTCCTGATCCAACATGACTGCGCACCAGTGCACAAAGCAAGGTCCATAAAGACATGGATGAGCGAATTTGGTGTGGAGGAACTTGACTGGCCTGCACAGAGTCCTGACCTCAACCCAATAGAACAGCTTTGGGATGAATAAGAGTGGAGACTGCGAGCCAGCCCTTCTCGTCCAACATCAGTGCCTGACCTCACAAATGCACTTCTAGAAGAATGGTCAAAAATTCCCATAAACACACTCCTAAACCTTTTGGAATGTCTTCCCAGAATAGTTGAATCTGTTATAGCTGCAAAGGGTTAACTCCATATTATACCCTACGGATCAGAAATGGGATGTCATTTAAAGTTCATGTGCATGTTAAGGCAGGCGTATGGGCTGAAATATGTGCCACCAGAAACTGAATTTGAATCATTTATATTTGAATTTGAATTGCTAAACTTGAATAATTGCATTGAAAAACTGAATTTGAATCACATAATTTGAAATTGTATTGTTTAATTTGAATAATTGCATTGAAAAACTGAATATGAATTGTATAATTTGAAATTAAATTTATTTATTTGGAACTGAAGTCCAATACAATTTGATCCTCACTGAAAATTCAACTCTCTATATATCCTCGCATTCAGTTCTCACAATTCAGATTCAGATCACCAAATTCAATTTCAAGTTACTGTGACAGACATCCGGGTAGTTGGAGGATCCCAAAATCTCCGTAATTTTCGGCAGTTATCGACAATTTACAGCCTGTGAACGTCGCGTTCGTCTGTGCCACATATTGACGGAAACGAACCATGACGTATGTGGAGAGCTTGCAGAGGTGCTAATGGCTCTAATTTGCATATGAATAGCAGCGCCCGCGCCTTGCCAGAGAATGGCTTGAATTTCCTCACTCAGTATTGGTTGAAACCACTACATTTAAACAAGAAAAATCACTCGTGATTGGTTGGCAGATCTGTTACTATTGGTGACCCGGGGTCATTATAAATTTAAACCCCACCCCAAAATTATAATAATTAAGTGTGCTTGCTGAAAGCAGCACACTTATTGTTCTTCTTAAGTTTTCTTATTATTATTAAGTGTGCTTGCTGAAAGCAGCACACTTACTGTTCTTCTTAAGTTTTCTTCTTATTATTTTTATTATTATTCCCGGGAGAAAAATTTTGGCCAGCTCCTGCGCCTAGGCCCTTTGAGACAGAGACACCGTTTCAACTTTAAAACGTACGGTCAGTACCGGTGTAAGTTGCTCGCGAAGATGACATCACGAGTCCATGTCGTTCGTCCGCCATAGTGGATTGAACAGAAAGCGAAACAAAATTTTCACAGGTCACAAATTTAGTCCGAACTTCACGAAACTGGACGTGCATGATCCTTAGACCAAGCCTCACAAAAGTTACTAGAAGGATTTTTGATTTTCGGAAGCGTTTGCCCGTCACAGCCAAACGAAATCAGCGGCGTAGTCGCCAAACAGGAAGTCGTCCATATCTCAGGAACTCTGTCACGTATCGAAACCAAACTTTATACATGAACTCGGGACTCCAATGTGAGGAAGCACAAGATCTGAATTAAAAAATATATATATATATTTCAGGCTAATAGACAAACCCATTTACCTATGTCTATGCAAGAGTTTCACCTCACACTTTTAATGTTAATGCATTTAGACAGTAGGTGGCACTGTTGTATTACATTTCACAGAGCTGCCAAGTCAGTGTATATACTGCATTTGTTTTTACTAGGTTTGTCTTAATAAATGCAGGCATGAATTTCGTTTTTTGCATTGGTCTAATTTAATCATCTTCATTTATTAATATATACAGATTTGTATGCATGAATTGTGCATTTCCAGTTCTCAAAGCAGTTAATAACAAAAAAAAAAAAAACATTATACAAAATACATCATGCTCTTCTTCGATAACCGAACAAACAATTCATTGTCTGTGGCTGTGTTTGTGCACACGGGAAATATGCTGCGCATAACAATAGAAAACAAGGAGAAACACGCAGTCACATGCTCAAACAATCAACAACGTCGCTCTAGAGGTGCGTTGTGGACTGCGAAGTGGACTTCACAGGGTTTTCCGCCATCTTAAGTTAGAGTCTAATCCGAAGGGAGCGAACATGTTCAGTTCGAAGGGCACTGCACACGGCATAGGGAATAAGGGAACATCGATACATCACTTCACAGGAAGTGGAGAGCGATGATTACCAGAGAATGTCTAATAGGAAGAGAATTGGCACTCTCTGCTTACTTCCGGGTTCTGGATTGGTTGCAGTAACACGTCTCTGTCCATGCGGGGGCGCAGAATGAATGGAGGTCTATGGCGAAAAACCCTCAAAATCCACTTTTCTCAGGATATAATTTTTTGTCTAGTAATTTGAATGTTGTATTCGAAAGGAGATGCAAAGAAATTACACATTGCTGGGTGTTAGATTTTTTAGAGCCACTTATTTGGTTTAAAAAGTCTTTTAAAATGTCAATGACGTCAGAATGCTGACGTCATTAGCAGAATGCTAGCGTGTTATGGGCAACAACAACTCAACCTGTAAGACATCGAAAAGAAATAAGTACTCGTTCATTCAACTTTCGACCTATAACCTATGTTGAACTTGCAAAGCCTACAATAAAATCTGAGATTTCTCAACGGCAATCGGGTGAAAGAGACACATTTAGCCGTATAGCCCCATTGACTCCCATTCAGTCTGCACTCGCTCGCGATCACCCCCAGTGGAATTCTAATGGAACTGCAACCAAAATCAATACAATGGGGCTGAATAGGGAGTGCCAAGGCTCTCCGTAGACGGGCTCTGTGATTACCCAACTGTCATTTCGCGCATCACGTCATCACCAGTCAGAACGGTCATAACTAACGATGGAGGAGTTTACGTATGTGTGTAAGTATTCATTTCGCCATTGTTATACAAATGACAGTATTTTTAACGGTTATTGTTGTGAATATTACATATACTATTTTTGATGATTATAATTTACCTCAGTGAATGCAGCCAGCTTAGCTAGTTTGTGAAGTAAAGTGATTTTATTTTAGGTAGTTGTAAAATAGTTCAATATAATTGTAAATATATAAAAAATAAAATATGAATGTAGTCCTATATATATTTATGTTATATGATAATCTGCGCGACTCCGTCGTTGACTTTCTTTGATGACATTTGCAGGGCGTTTCAAATGAGCGGGTATTGTCAGTGAAGTCCACTTCAACTGATATACCGTGCTCAGGGGGTAGGGGAGCAGTGAACATTGCGTATGGACCCTGTCGAATGGAACGCACATTAGATGTGTAAAAACCATAAAACAAGTGGAAAGCGCGAGCGCGCCGCTGTCTCCTTTCCACAAGCGCGCCGCTGTCTCCTTTCCACAAGCGCTTGTTCTCCTGTGGCGTCTGTCGTTGCTATGCAACCGTGAACTGCGCTCTCCATGATGACAAGAGCTGTGTCTGAAATCGCTCCCTATCCACTATATAGTGCACTATTTAGGGTGTCGGCCATTTTGTAGTGGTGTCCGAATTCTGAGTGAACGACATCATTCCCTACATTCTTCACTACTTTTACCGACAATCCTCTCTGAATTCGAGTGTACATACGATGTACACTTGCTGAGACACTAGCCGTTTCTCAATACCAAGTACACAAAGTTCGGACTTGAGTCCTTGGTAGTTCGGACTTGACAAGTTCGACTCAGGAGAACGAACTCCCTAGGACGGGAGGACGCAAGTCCGATAATTCTGAAATGGAACAGCAGCATACTTGATAGCGTCACTCAGCTCGCTCTGGCTTCTCCGGTTATCTCTTTATGTAGCCTATATGTAGGCTGTGGTTCAGGCAACGCAATTGATTATCTTCACTGCATATTTATAACAACACGAAATATAAAGCACAACCCTGACTCTTGATGAATGATGAATAAAAAAACATTATAATATTGATCATTACAACTAACATTTAGCAAAAAGAGACAGGGTTGTGTCATTTTATTTTATAATATATGTATAGGCTACAGTGAAGAGAATGTAGGCAACATGTAGGCTATAATAAAATATTTTATATGTTTTAAATATATAAAATAAAATGACATAACCTTTTTTTGTTAAATGCCAGTTTTAATGATCAATAATAGCCATTATAAAAGTATAAATAGCCTAAAAGGTATAAGAAACTATACAATAATAAAGCAAACGATTCAATCAAACAAAAGTCAGCTCTCTAGGCTACAACATTAAAGTTAAATAGACTAAATAAAGCTATGAAACTTCACTTTGCCCTCAGCTTATCGTTTTGCCAGGGAACAAATTATAGATTAATGAGACAAATAAAATAAATAAATCGCCCGTTAGATATACACAAGACGATTTATATCTCGTGTTAAACCACTAGACTAGAGACATCCAAGCCAGCGGCAAGTCAGCAGCACTAGCCGAGGAAAGGCTGTTCTCGGCGGGGTACATGAGCACCGAGCGTCCGATTGCCTGGTTCTCACAACTCCGAAAACGTCAGATCAAATTTTCAAATAGGCGCTATCTTTATAAATAAACCAAAGATTTGATCTTTAAACAACTACATTCTCGCCTGAAATACTCTTAAAACTACATTTCGTGACACAATTACAGCAGTATTTTTAAATTACGCGGGGTTTCTCCTCTGCTATTGACGCTTGCTGGTTGGTGTGAGATGCATTCTGGGATACCTGGCTGTCTCAAGTCCGCACAAGTCACCTCTCGATGCATCCTTGGTAAAAGGGGCGGATCAAGAACAAATCCGGGGATTTGAACTGGACTTGGCTAGATGTGAACTTTGAATTGGAACAGTACTTTGGCAGCGACTGATGACGTTTCACAAGTCCACAAGAACACAAGTACAGACAAAAACGCATATTGAGAAACGGCTACTATTTCCCACAATCCAACTCAATAGACCTTTCTCACAATAACCGGAAATACGTAATCGTTGTGGAAGCGGAGTTCCTGTCAAGCGTCAACACACCAGAAAAACATAAACGCGGGCAAGTTTAAAATGGATCAAAGAGTCTACACAACTTCATTAACGGATTTGCCAAATATTACATTTGCTGATGTGACGACTCGTAGAGGAAAACTCCATCACCAAAAAGAAAAAACGAAATAAAGGGTAAAAAAATTTCCACACGGAATTTGTCCATAAATATCAAGGTAAGTAGAGAGCGAGGCTAACTGTTACTGAACTGTTAATTAAAATGACACATCATTAGCGTGTCAATAGCTCTTGCTAGTTGCTTGCGCCATTTGTTTATGTTGCTTTGACTGCAGAGGAAGTAGATTACCACGACGATTGCGTATTTCCGGTCACAAATACGGAAGTTGTGAGAAAGGTCTATAAGGCGATAGAGCGCGAATGAAAAATAAACAAAAATGTCACCATGGCAACGGTGCACGCGAGTTAGAAAACAATCATTTATAAGACCAGATGCCTGGTTATTTATTTATATATACCGTTATATCTATATTTGAATAAACAAATGTGTTGTGTAGTGTTTTGTTCTCTTTAATTTTCACATATAAATGTAAAAAGTAAATAAATATGACAAGCAAGTGTTTTTATTATCTTTTTTTTAATCAAATAACGCAATAAACGTGAAAAATACACACATACAATTGTTACATACAATTCATACAGCCAAAAAAAGGAAATATTAAAGATGGGTAGGTAATGTTTATGACAAATTGTCTGAGCTCTCTGGCGCGTGATAATTATGTCAGCGTCCGAATTCTTTGCTGATGTACTGCACTCAACTGCCATTCATTATGTAGGGATTAGTGAACGAGTGAGCGGTTTCAGACACAGCTAAGGAAGTATCAGCAAAAGATTAATAGATTTCTAGCCCTTGCATTAGCTTTACTACTAGATATATTTATGGAGATGGAAAATAATAAGGCGCCCTGTACAGCTATGATCAGCTGTTCGGCCGAGCATTCAATGTTGTTACGCTGCAAGCTGATGGTTTGTTGCTGCCGCGCTCTATCACTCGCACACCATAAAGAGCAAATTGTTTTTTAATGTTTCAATTTCGTGATTAAAATGACATAATTTGGAAGCGGATAATTTCTTCACAAACAGCTCATTATGACTCAATGTTAGAATGCTGCACCTACACTCGATAGTGTGAATAAGATCAGCGCAACGCAGACCACTGCATTGACAGGGTAAAACATATGATCCGTCTACGGCCAGGGCTCAGCGGAAGACAGAAAATGCCGGTCCAGCGCTGATTGAGGAATTAAATTCGAAAATAAAAGACAGTTTGACATCTTTTTTCTCGCATTCTCGCATTTTTTCTCGCATCTCGCATCTATCCACTACCTGCTAACATTAGTGCACTGCACCCGAGCAAGCACACTTTGCAGTTCCTCCGGAAATGCATTTTTCTAGTTATTATTATTATTCCCGGGAGAAAAATTTTGGCCAGCTTCTGCGCCTAGGCCCTTTGAGACAGAGACACCATTCCAACTTTAAAACGTACGGTCAGTACCGGTGTAAGTTGCTCGCGAAGATGACATCACGAGTCCATGTCGTTCGTCCGCCATAGTGGATTGAACAGAAAGCGAAACTAAAGTTTCACAGGTCACAAATTTGGTCCGAACTTCACGAAACTGGACGTACATGATCCTTGGACCAAGCCTCACAAAAGTTACTAGAAGGATTTTTGATTTTCGGAAGCGTTTGCCCGTCACAGCCAAACGAAATCAGCGGCGTAGTCGCCAAACAGGAAGTCGTCCATATCTCAGGAACTCTGTCACGTATAGAAACCAAACTTTATACATGAACTCGGGACTCCAATGTGAGGAAGCACAAGATCTGATTAAAATAAAATAAAAAATTATTTCAGGCTAATAGACAAACCCATTTACCTATGTCTATGCAAGAGTTTCCTCACACTTTTGTTAATGCATTTAGACAGTAGGTGGCACTGTTGTATTACATTTCACAGAGCTTCCAAGTCAGTGTATAGACTGCATTAGTTTTTACTAGGTTTGTCTTAATAAATGCAGGACCTGAATTTCGTTTTTTGCATTGGTCTAATTTAATCATCATCTGTATACAGAATTGTATGCATGAATTGTGCATTTCCAGTTCTCAAAGCAGTTAATAACAAAACAAAACAAAAACTTTATACAAGATACATCATGCTCTTCTTCGCTAACCGAACAAACAATTCATTGTCTGTGGCTGTGTTTGTGCACACGGGAAATATGCTGCGCATAACAATAGAAAACAAGGAGAAACGCGCAGTCACATGCTCAAACAATCAACAGGTGCGTTCCATTTGACCTTAAGTGGACTTCCCAGGGTTTTCCGCCATCTTAAAGGGCATAATGCAGGTAAAAAAAAAATCTAAATGAATATATAACCGTGTATGAAAATATCATATGAAAAGATAATGCAGGATTTAAAATGTTTTAAAATGACATAAGGACACCAATTTAGTAGATAAAGTGAGCGTTTCTTTGACTGCTCGTAAAAAACGCTTTTTTTCAACATCGCATCATTTTACGTCACATGAGGTAGACGTGTGCTGTGCTCTGCCGCAGCTCAGTGCAGAGTAGGTTGGTATTCAGTAAAAGCGGTCGTGAGTCAGTGTGTTTTCAGTAGTTTTTGTATTTCAATTTATCATCGTCATGGTAAATTATTGTGTTTGTGGAGCTTGCAAAACTCCAGCCTGTCAGGACATCGAGTCCACCGGTTTCCTAACAAGAAAAGGGACGGTGCTATCTTTCGTGCCTGGGCGCGGTTTGTGCAGGTGAAGAGACGGGATTTCTCTTTCGCGTCGGCTTCGGAAAACGAAAACTGAGCTACTCGTTATTGTGTTTGTGTGGACCGTTTATCAGTTTGGACCAGTGCAACGCGAGCCTGATCAAGCAACTGTTACTGCGAGATCCAGTAAATAAAGCATTTGAATTCACCACTGAAGTAATAACATCGCTGCGAGATCTAGTGAGAAATATACACATTTCTGCATTATTAACGGATCAAACAGCGCTGACTTGGAAACCAGGAATAAACTGTGCAATGAATGAACTGTGTCCACAGATCAGGAACATTCACCATGGATTTACTGTAGTAACACTACTGTCTGCAACCATGGACGTTTGGCAGGAATAGTAGGATAAAATGCCTTCGATTTACATTACGTCGGTTTTATTTTGGCATGAATACATTTGCTGCCCACAAATGTTAATCTGAACTAAAATAAACCTTTGTTTATACTACCAATATTACATTTCATTTTGTCCAAGGAGCTGTTTTCTTTTATTTGCTTCTAAGAAGAGTCAAGTATAGCTCCATCATTGCTCAAAGTAAAAAAAGAATATCATATTTATGATGTTAGTTTTAATAAAATAAAATAAAATTATTCAAGGAAACGTATCTATAAGCTAACACTGGTCTCTCACCAAGACACCTGTTCTTCATCTCCTCACATCTTCATCACTCAATTTGTCTCCTCTGACCGTTGTTCTGTCTAACATTATTCCTGGCCTGTCCCTGCTTTCTTGGCTGCCTAGCAGGCTCATAATTGTATAGCTGTGCTCCGTCATATGAGTAAGTATGAACAATTTCCTCAGCGTCCGAAACGTCTTGCGATCCATTATTTCCCTGTTGTTTGAATCGACCGCTCTCCCTCATGCGACGTCACGCCCGCCACGCCCATTTTCAGATGCGGAAGTAAAATTTTCTCACAAAAACGACTCCAGAAGCCACTGTAGCACATTTAGAAGTTTTTTTTAAAAGAAAATCTAGTTCCTACATTTTTTTTCTATACATTGACTCATTGGGTCTTCTAACCTGCAATATGCCCTTTAAGTTAGATTCTAATCCGAAGGGAGCGAACATGTTCAGTTCGAAGGGCACTGCACACGGCATAGGGAATAAGGGAACATCGATACATCACTTCACAGGAAGTGGAGAGCGATGATTACCCAACTGTCATTTCGCGCACCACGTCATCACCAGTCAGAACGGTCATAACTAACGATGGAGGAGTTTACGTATGTGTGTAAGTATTCATACATTTCGCCATTGTTATACAAATGACAGTATTTTTAACGGTTATTGTTGTGAATATTACATATACTATTTTTGATGATTATAATTTACCTCAGTGAATGCAGCCAGCTTAGCTAGTTTGTGAAGTAAAGTGATTTTATTTTAGGTAGTTGTAAAATAGTGCAATATAATTGTAAATATATAATATAATAATACAAAATAAAATATGAATGTAGTCCTATATATATTTATGTTATATCATAATCTGCACGACTCCGTCGTTGACTTTCTTTGATGACATTTGCAGGGCGTTTCAAATGAGCGGGTATTTTCAGTGAAGTCCACTTCAACTGATATGCCATGCTCAGGGAGTAGGGGAGCAGTGAACACTGCATATGGACCCTGTCGAATGGAACGCACATTAGATGTGTAAAAACAAGTGGAAAGCGCGAGCGCGCCGCTGTCTCCTTTCCACAAGCGCTTGTTCTCCTGTGGCGTCTGTAGTTGCTATGCAACCGTGAACTGCGCTCTCCATGATGACAAGAGCTGTGTCTGAAATCGCTCCCTATCCACTATATAGTGCACTATTTAGGGTGTCGGCCATTTTGTAGTGGTGTCCGAATTCTGAGTGAACGACATCATTCCCTACATTCTTCACTACTTTTACCCACAATCCTCTCTGAATTCGAGTGTACATAGCAGTGGCGGATACAGAATGTCATTAATAGGTGGGCCTGGTGAATATACGGGGGGCCTCGGTTTTTTAAGCTTATATACACGCTCAGTGGCGTAACTTTGCTAAATTATATGTACATTGTACAATAACATTACGATGTCCACCGATTTAAATAGTATATGCTACATTTGTCGTTTAATGAGATGTAGCCTATGCTGTATGATAGAATTTTTGTGTGACTAAAATACTTAGATTCGCCTGTTCGAATAACGTACATCTAAATGGTCCAGTGGTAGAACTTTCGCCAACAGTGTCAGAGGTTGTGGGATCTAATCCGCTCCAGAATAGTTTTTTTTTTTTAATCAAAACTGATTATGTTCATCAGTGGTTGTATATCAAGGAGGGACACGTGTGCATTATGATGTGTGATTTCGCCACAACGAATAGAGAGTATCCGCAACGGATTGAAGCGCGCGTCGAGTCAAGACAGTGCGGTGTGTGCGCGAGCCACACGAGAGAACACTGTATCAGCGCCACTTATCGCAGCGGCAACTTTCATCACCTGATTTTAAAAAACACATTTCAGCGCTAGATCGTCTCTTATTTAACAAACGAACGAAATGAATGCTCTGCTGGTTAACTGGAGATGTTTAATTTATTTGTAGAATTGGTACATTCGTGCCGCGAGATGTTTTAAAAAGTGGTGGGGACATGTCCCACCCGCAAATTACGCCTATGTAACACGCCTGATAAATGTCAACAATAGCAGATCGGTACTTAGGTAGTGAATTTAACTACCTTGTACTCATGTCAGTCAGTCCTCCCGGCTGCTTTAAACCTAAAGTTCATCTGTCTGTCACGCGAGTCACTATCACAATGTTAAGTCAGTGCGCGCACAGAGATGAGTTGCGTGATAGCATCAATGGACTGACACGTGATATGCCGACATAAAATTTTTCTTTTGTAGCTATTTTTCGTAGCTATTGTACATAAATGTCCTCAGGACACTATTAAAATGAAATGATTTATTAGTTCATTATTATTATTATTATTATTATTAAAATAAAATTTTTTAATTGTTTATATTAATCTGATTGGGTGGGCCACCGGTCAATCTGGGTGGGCACATGCCCACCCAGGCCCACCCATAAATCCGCGCCTGGTACATAGGATGTAGTACACTTGCTGAGACACTATTTCCCACAATCCAACACAATAGACCTTTCTCACAATAACCGGAAATACGTAATCGTTGTGGAAGCGGAGTTCCTGTCAAGCGTCAACACACCAGAAAAACATAAACGCGGGCAAGTTTAAAATGGATCAAAGAGTCTACACAATTACATTAACGGATTTGCCAAATATTACATTTGCTGATGTGACGACTCGTAGAGGAAAACTCCATCACCAAAAAGAAAAAACTAAATAAAGGGTAAAAAAAATTCCACACGGAATTTGTCCATAAATATCAAGGTAAGTAGAGAGCGAGGCTGTTACTGAACTGTTAATTAAAATGACACATCATTAGCGTGTCAATAGCTCTTGCTAGTTGCTTGCGCCATTTGTTTATGTTGCTTTGACTGCGGAGGAAGTAGATTACCACGACGATTGCGTATTTCCGGTCACAAATACGGAAGTTGTGAGAAAGGTCTATAAGGCGATCGAGCGCGAATGAAAAATAAACAAAAATGTCACCATGGCAACGGTGCACGGAGTTAGAAAACAATCATTTATAAGACCAGACGCCTGGTTGTTTATTTATATATACCGTTATATCTATATTTGAATAAACAAATGTGTTGTGTAGTGTTTTGTTCTCTTTAATTTTCACATATAAATGTAAAAAGTAAATAAATATGACAAGCAAGTGTTTTTATTATCTTTTTTTTTAATCAAATAACGCAATAAACATGAAAAATACATACATACAATTGTTACATACAATTCATACAGCCAAAAAAAGGAAATATTAAAGATGGGTAGGTAATGTTTATGACAAATTGTCTGAGCTCTCTGGCGCATGATAATTACAGTGAGGAAAATAAGTATTTGAACACCCTGCTATTTTGCAAGTTCTCCCACTTGGAAATCATGGAGGGGTCTTAAATTGTCACCGTAGGTGCATGTCCACTGTGAGAGACATAATCTAAAAAAAAAAAATCCAGAAATCACAATATATGATTTTTTACCTATTTATTTGTATGATACAGCTGCAAATAAGTCTTTGAACACCTGTCTATCAGCCAGAATTCTGACCCTCAAAGACCTGTTAGTCTGCTTTTAAAATGTCCACCTCCACTCCATTTATTATCCTAAATTAGATGCACCTGTTTGAGGTCGTTAGCTGCATAAAGACACCTGTCCACCCCATACAATCAGTAAGAATCCAACTACTAACATGGCCAAGACCAAAGAGCTGTCCAAAGACACTACAGACAAAATTGTACACCTCCACAAGGCTGGAAAGGGCTACGGGGAAATTGCCAAGCAGCTTGGTGAAAAAAGGTCCACTGTTGGAGCAATCATTAGAAAATGGAAGAAGCTAAACATGACTGTCAATCTCCCTCGGACTGGGGCTCCATGCAAGATCTCACCTCGTGGGGTCTCAATGATCCTAAGAAAGGTGAGAAATCAGCCCAGAACTACACGGGAGGAGCTGGTCAATGAGCTGAAAAGAGCTGGGACCACCGTTTCCAAGGTTACTGTTGGTAATACACTAAGACGTCATGGTTTGAAATCATGCATGGCACGGAAGGTTCCCCTGCTTAAACCAGCACATGTCAAGGCCCGTCTTAAGTTTGCCAATGACCATTTGGATGATCCAGAGGAGTCATGGGAGAAAGTCATGTGGTCAGATGAGACCAAAATAGAACTTTTTGGTCATAATTCCACTAAACGTGTTTGGAGGAAGAAGAATGATGAGTACCATCCCAAGAACACCATCCTTACTGTGAAGCATGGGGGTGGTAGCATCATGCTTTGGGGGTGTTTTTCTGCACATGGGACAGGGCGACTGCACTGTATTAAGGAGAGGATGACCGGGGCCATGTATTGCCAGATTTTGGGGAACAACCTCCTTCCCTCAGTTAGAGCATTGAAGATGGGTCGAGGCTGGGTCTTCCAACATGACAATGACCCGAAGCACACAGCCAGGATAACCAAGGACTGGCTCTGTAAGAAGCATCTCAAGGTTCTGGCGTGGCCTAGCCAGTCTCCAGACCTAAACCCAATAGAGAATCTTTGGAGGGAGCTCAAACTCCGTGTTTCTCAGCGACAGCCCAGAAACCTGACTGATCTAGAGAAGATCTGTGTGGAGGAGTGGGCCAAAATCCCTCCTGCAGTGTGTGCAAACCTGGTGAAAAACTACAGGAAACGTAGACCTCTGTAATTGCAAACAAAGGCTACTGTACCAAATATTAACATTGATTTTCTCAGGTGTTCAAATACTTATTTGCAGCTGTATCATACAAATAAATAGTTAAAAAATCATACATTGTGATTTCTGGATTTTTTTTTTTTTTCGATTATGTCTCTCACAGTGGACATGCACCTACGATGACAATTTAAGACCCCTCCATGATTTCTAAGTGGGAGAACTTGCAAAATAGCAGGGTGTTCAAATACTTATTTTCCTCACTGTATGTCAGCGTCCGAATTCTTTGCTGATGTAGTGCACTCAACTGCCATTCATTATGTAGGGATTAGTGAACGAGTGAGCGGTTTCAGACACAGCTAAGGAAGTATCAACAAAAGATTAATAGATTTCTAGCCCTTGCATTAGCTATACTACTAGATATATTTATGGAGATGGAAAATAATAAGGCGCTTTGTACAGCTATGATCAGCTGTTCGACCGTTGCTGCCGCGCTCTATCACTCGCACACCATAAAGAGCAAATTGTTTTTTAATGTTTCAATTTCGTGATTAAAATGACATAATTTGGAAGCGGATAATTTCTTCACAAACAGCTCATTATGACTCAATGTTAGAATGCTGCACCTACACTCAAAAGTGTGAATAAGATCAGCGCAACACAGACCACTGCATTGACAGGGTAAAACATATGTCTACGGCCAGGGCTCAGCGGAAGACAGAAAATGCCGGTCCAGCGCTGATTGAGGAATTAAATTCAAAAATAAAAGACAGTTTTACATCTTTTTTCTCGCATTCTCACATTTTTTCTCACATCTCGCATCTATCCACTACCTGCTAACGTTAGTGCACTGCACCCGAGCAAGCACACTTTGCAGTTCCTCCGGAAATGCATTTTTCTAGTTATATATAAATATCACATTATTTGTGTATGTGTATATATATATATATATGATATTATGTTGTATATTCATGTCATTGTTATCCTATGGACTACACTATTATTACCATCAAGGACATGAATGAATTTGAGGAAAGGAAAATTTGCCAGGGATGTGCTGTTTATTCAAAGAAAAAGCTTTATTAGCACAAACACACAACCGTATCATATATCAGGGAACTACACTAACCTTTTCCACTGGTGGCACTTGCGCTACTAACTTTTTCAGTTACTGGCGCAAAACATGATTTGGTCGCACAAATTATTTATAGTAAGCCGCTCTGGATAATAATGAACAATAATGAAACTGTATTGCATACAGATGTGCTTTTTATTTTACTTGCCATCTTTTAAACCACATGCCTTCTTGTTTTCTTTAACATTGGTTGGGATAGATTTACTGCAAAAAAAAAAAAAAAAAAAAAAAAAACAGTACACAACTGTCTCTACACTTCGCGTGCTTCATACTGTCATTGTGAAGCTTCAATGATTCGTGTTTGAATTGTTTTGATGCAGTTACAAATTTGGACAGTCCTGCAATTGAAGGCCCACAGAATTTACAGTACACACAGTGCATTGCTCCATCTTGGTACCTTAACCACTGGTATTCTTCGAGCCACTGGTGTCGAAATTCATATGTCCGGATACTAGGGGTGTAACGGTTCACAAAATTCATGGTTCGGTTCAATACGATACACTTGTGTCACGGTTCGGTACGTTTTCGATACAGCAAAAAGAAAGAAATGCCAGAGAAATTTCCTTGATTTAATTTTTTTAATTCTTTTATTTATTTATTTTTTTAATTAAAACTAACATCATAAAGTATATATATTTTTTTTTACTTTGAGCAATTCTGGAGCTATAATTGACTTTTCTTAGGAGCATATAAAACAAAACAGCTCCTTGACATGAAATGTAATATTGTAGTAGTTATAAACAAAGGTTTATTTTAGTTCAGATTAACATTTGAGGGCAGCAATTGTATTCATAATGTCAAAATAAAACCTACGTAATGTTACTTGAAGGCATTATGCCTACTATTCCTGCCAAACTTCCATGGATGCAGTTAGTGTTACTACAGTAAATCCATGGTGAATGTTGCAGATCGGACACTGGATCATTCATGGCACAATGTTTGATCCGTTAATAACGGAGAAATGTGAATGTTTCTCACTAGATCTCGCAGCGATGTTATTAATTCTGTGGCGAATTCAAATGCTTTCTTTACTGGATCTCTTATTAGCACTGTGTAGTAACAGTGTCGCATGATCACGATCGGCTCGCGCTGCTTTGTTCCAAAGTGATAAACGGTCCTTCAACCACACTATAACGAGCAGTTTCGTTCCACTTGCATTACGTTTGCCATTTGATGTTGGGCAATATTGTGGTCGCGCCGGCGTCTCTTATATTCACCTTATTCCGGAAGTAGCACTGGGTGGCGCCATCCGCGTAATCTCACTTCCTGGTTTAGCTACTTAGCGCTTTGTTTGCCCTGGTCCAATCTGTTATCTGTCTTGATATAAGTAGATATACTATAATATTATAGCCAAATGCGTTGGCCTATGGTTATTAACAACTGCTGCAACGTACTAAAGTACATTTCACTTGAAGCTTTTGAAACAATGCCACAATCAAATTATTTAATAGCTGTGTCTTTCTAATAGCTATTACTTAGTTATGAAGATGTGCACAAACACTACTACATGTAAAGTTTGAAACATTATTACACCACAGTTTGTTTGCTTAATCACCAGATACATTTGCAGTGTATAGCCATCAGATGAGAAAACAAGTAATAAAAACTCAGTGAGTGTTTTAGCGCAATTTTCTCACGTCATGGGATCACAACACTAAGAGATAGTAAATGAAAGAGAAAATATAAAAATACCCCAAATCGCACGAAAATAACACCCAAAACACACAATTAAATCGTGCATTTATTAGAACTAGTTTCGGTGAAGAAATGTCACTTTTCCATTTTCAGTGGAAAATGAATAGGAATTGTATTCTGTATTGGCGAAATATTTTAGTAACATATGATAATTAATCAATATTTCTCCAAATATACAACAATAGTTTTATAGGTGAAAAGGCAATATTTTTCTTATTTCTCTTCATATAAAGTTTTAATTAATTTTTGAAGCATAAAGGAAAGATTTTTTATCAATTCTTTTTTTCTAATATTATTTTAAATTTTTAGAAGCTATCGATTGCAATTTGTTTCAACTCGATAGCTATTATGGTTGCCGAGAAATTAGCAAAAAACGGAATTTTTTCTGGAATTTCCAGGACATAACATAATGCCGAAAACCCGAAGTCTCTAGGTGGTCTGGTTGAGGAGTAGATAGAAGTGCAAGATTGGTGCGCACAGACAGAACAGAAATCATGAGTTAACAATCGCAATTTTGTCCGGTGGAAAATTGCGCTAAAAATAGCCACGAACTGGTGTAGAAAGAAAGTAGAGGTAGAGCCTCAACTAGATGAACAAGAGGGTAACGTTAGCTTAGCTAACTGCTAGCTGCAATTTCTTATGGTTTGATCTCTAACACAAGTAATGGCTGTAAAATAAATCCAGCGACTGAATTCTAGAGGACCATAGCTTTCAAACAAGGTATAGCATGTGTATGTGTCCTGTAGTGAGACCATTACAACATTAGATGTTTGTGGCTAATGTAGGCTAAACACTACACATCGGCCGGGCTGCGATCAGACAGGCAGACGGGTCATATAAACACCTAAAAGTCGTTTAAAAATTACCCCGAGAAACAGTGCATTGCTGTGCTGTTGATACACACGTACATAGCACATTTGGCACAAATTAGCTTATCTTATGTGACATTTTATCAGTGAGACTTCTCTGCAGTTCTCCTCGAAATTGAATGAGGGTCCGCTAAACCGGAAGTTGGTTTACAACGGAAGTACTGGACAGAAGTAAAAGTGGGCGGGGCGGAATAAGGTGAATATATTATGCGCCACGCGAGCGCCTACATTTGAAATAATGAAATTTTTGTCGGCAGGAAAAATGGTCCAACGAACCGTTCGGTTTAAAAATGCGTACCGAAAACCAAACCCAACTTGATGTGTTGAATGCTCAGAGTACGTTATAAAACGTATTCTTAAAATACACATTTCGGTTTTAATAAATGCTCATAGTCAATCATAGCATATAATCAGTGATACATTTGCGACCCATTAAAATTAGGGTCGCAATGACATTTCAAAAGGTCGCATATGCGACCATTTTGGTCGCAGTGTAGTTCCCTGTATATGTACATGGCATAGGAGATTTGCCCACACAACAAATGGGAAGCTCACGAGAAGCCCAAAATCCTACAGCACCGTGAAGTGTCTGTTTTCCGTTTCAGAGCTGTAGGTAACTAGCGGCATTCTGTCTGAATTCGGTCCATTTTGCAGACGTCTGTGGTATGTTGCCCTGTACTTTGGTATTGCCTCTAATTTCGACTGCAGGGTGGCACAGAGGTGAGCTCCTGGCTGCGAAAGGACGGAGGTCACACAATCCATCCAGACACCCCGCCGACGATGCCGTCTTCCTCATCAGACATCAGGTCTATGATAGCGCACTTCCAAAGGCCCACCTCATCCTCAGCTAGCACACTGTCTCGCTTCAAGCAGCTGTAAAAACCAATAAAGACAATCAGTACTGCGCAATGCACTGCGTATGGACAACACACATCTATTAATGCACCTGAAAAATAGTCACATTGACCAAAAACTGATCTAATCTAATAAATCTTACCCTCTTTCTTCTCACTCGACTCCAAGCTGAATTCTTCACAGCTTCCGCCTGCAATGCAAGATCTGGTTGTTTGTACCTGAAGCTCCTGCACACTGTGGCGTAATATGTCTTAAAGGCAGCTGGAAAACAATTAAATGAGAGTGATATTAATAAGAACAACATAAGTCACAGTAAAATTAAACAATAAAGGAGAAAAAATGCAACCGGGTGAAATTGATGAAATACACACCGGAAGCAAACTATGCTTTTTGAAATTGGGGTTTTATTCTGACTGCTGTTTAAAATAAGTGACAGCGGTCAATGGGAGCACAATTAAACAGATAAAAGTCTAATTAAGAAAAAAGTTTGCCTTGTTGGAAGAGATTTCACAAGGGAAAATTAGATTTCACTAGTAAAAAAAAAAAAAAAATTTGTAGAAACAGTTTACAGTAAATTTGAAGTCGATGACATATAATCAAATGTCACAAAAACTCAAGTTTAACCAGTGGATCAATGCCCAAATCCACAGAATACTTAATTCAAACTGAAAAACAGGGTAATGCACTGCAACAGGTCAGATTTAAATAGATTTCTCCAAACCAAAATATGTTACAATTAAATACGATAACACAAACTGTAATACGGCAGTGGCTGAGGTACAAGAGAAATAAAGGCACATTAACACAGCCACAACCCGCGTTTCACATATTAATCATGCAGAACCAGAAATATGCATTAAACCATACAGTACACTGTAAAACCACAGAATATAGATTAAACTCATTAACAGATTTATCAAATAAACATGGCATCAGTATTTTACCCCATAAATCATGAAACGTAGCCTCCATAAGTTACCCAATCCTTTACCGATCACCACGAGGTTCACTCGTCACACATGCGCTCCAAATAAATCTATAAACAAATGTACACATCACATGTTCTTTTAACTTAGCTTCACAACTTATTTGTGCATATTAAAGATATTCAAGTAATATTTACCAAGAAAGAATATCGTATAACACAGTAAATCCGATCAATGCACGACCAAACACATGGAGCTCTTCTGAACAGTGAAAAAAGGCTTCTCTGGTCGCGCGCACGCATCCAGCACAATAGTATCGCGAGAAGAGAGGGATTTCTTAAAGAGGCCACAAACATTAGGCTTGTTTGAGATGCGCCTTGCCTCGCCTGAAATGTAGCCGAGAGTAGGCGGCTGCAGTGAGGGGAGGAGTGAAAAAAGCGCAGGCAAGACGGACAGATCTCTTCTCGTAGTGGATCTGACACCTGTGAGATCAAAGATGGATATCGCGGGATTCACGCTCGTGCACAGTGTTGCTAATAAACTGGATGGAATTTAAGTTCTGTTACTTTTATATGAAAATAAATATAATGAACAAGACACCCAAAGTAGCCTACTTATTTAATTCCATTCCAAATACATGTTTATCAATCTTTTTTTCTTTAAAGGTCCTGTTCTATGTGATCCCATGTTTCAAACTTTAGTTAGTGTGTAATGTTGTTGTTAGAGTATAAATAATATCTGTAAAATTATAAAGCTCAAAGTTCAGTGCCAAGCGAGATATTTTATTTAACAGAAGTTGACTACAAAAAACCGCTGGATTGGACTACACCCCTCTACTTCCTGCTTTAATGATGTCACTAGAACCGTAACCTCCGCCCACAGTGACAGGAACACAGGCGTATTGATGGCGAAATGTCAACAGACGTGGTTGATGTTTATCTATAATCGGATACCGCAAAAGTTTAATTCGAAGTTGTTAGTTTGCTCTGTCCATTTCACCACGGATTGTTTTTCTAACCTGGAATAATATCAAGCAGACTTCTCTCAGCGTTTCATACTGACGAAGGGGACTATTTCAACTATATTCCAGCAAGCGGTAAGTAGTGATTTAATATGGAAGTAGCGATCACTCTTCTCATCGTTCGTTTCTCTTAGTAGGATGAAAATAATCTTACTTAAACTGTGATTAATATACAGAAAGCGATCAAAGAACAATCCCTTTCCAATCGCCCAAGCTGTCAATCACACAGCGCGAGTTTATCTGGACACTTGCCAAAACTCGTTGTGAAATCAATGACGCTGTTACACTGCACAACGAAGCTCTTACTGTATTTATATACCTCATGTTTGCATTGGTGAAATCATTAGTGAGTGCAGAAACTGCATTGCAATGATAAGATCTTTCACGCGATCAACAGACTGTCATCTGCTCAGTGCTCATCACTGCAACCTTTTATGTGATGGTAATAGATCTAAATACTTAAACTTCTCATGATTCGTTAATCCAGATAGCTGTAATAGTAAAAACGTATAATAGCTGTAATAGTAAAAGTTCCCTATCAAGGCTACGGAACTCGACATTACGGATGTCGTATATGGGAACTCCTCTCATCCTTCACTTCCGCTGAAATCTTATAGGCTAACGCCAGCAGAGCTGGCCAATTGACGCAAATATGCAAATACTGAAACACCGTTGCAGTTATAATGCAAGTGCAGCGTCAATTCCCTTCAGAATCTCTCTCTTCACGCTTAAATCGTGTGCTAGAAAGCTGATACTACAAACTTGGATTATTCGCCGTCGTTGAAGTTGCGTCGGAGATACTCGCACTGTCTCCTGCATCCGATGGCAACTACTTGCAACTTATGCTCGGGCCCCATCGCCCCCCCCGACACGCACCTGTTCTGCATCGCGTGCTTGGGGCTGGCCCACGCTGAGTCAGCCCTCGGGGACGGAGGGTCCTGCGACCACTGCGCGGATTTATCCCTTCGAGCCCTCAGAGCCAGGAGGGACGAGGCTCGCGCAGCAGCGGGAATTGGGCCTACCGCCGCCTCTGAGCCGCTGGTAGCCCCCCCCAACCGCAGAGTCGAGGTTCGCTCCCCGGTGAGCTTCCCCGACCCCACCTTTCATCCCCCTCGCGACGTCGCTGACTTCGTTTCCTTCGGGGTGAGTGAGGGGGACGACTCCATGTCGCTGTCAGCCTCCGAGAACGACTGGGGTGCGGAGCAGGCCGCACCGCTGGCGGCCGCGGAGCAGGACACCCCTGCGGACCTGCAGGACGAGCTCTTCCGTGTCCTCTCTAAGGCCGTCGAGGAGCTGGACCTCGACTGGAAAGCTCCTGATGAACCATCTAAGAGCAAATTGGATACGTGGTTCCTACAATCGAGCCGCCGTCAGGCCGCTTCGAAAAGGGGAACACCGTTTTTTCCCGACGTGCATGAGCACGTGGTGAAGTCGTGGGCGGCCCCGCAATCGGCGCGCACCCTCACTTCCACCCAGGCTATGTTTGCCCCCGTGGACGAGGCGGGGGACCACGGCTACCTCGGCATCCCTCCCGTCGAGGAGACCGTCGCCGCTCATCTCTGCCCGTCGGCTCCCGCCCTGGGCTCGGACCGCAGCCTGCCGTCCCGAGCCTGCAGATTTACGGCCCACCAGGCCAACAAGGCCTTCGGTGCCGCGGGGGAGGCGGTATCCGCGCTGCACGCTATGGCCCTTCTCCAAGTCCTCCAGGCAAAGCAGCTGAAGTCTCTGGATGGCGCCGCCTCTATTGACGCTGACGCCATCCGGGATCTCCGTTCGGCCACGGACCTCGCGCTCCTGGCCACGAAGCGCTCGGCCCAGGCGATCGGCCGTTCTATGGGTTTCCTCGTGGTCCTCCACAGGCATCTGTGGCTCACCCTGTCGGACGTGCAGGAAGCCGACAGGAAGACGCTCTTGAACGCGCCCATTTCCCCTGCAGGCCTGTTCGGAGACGCCATGGAGAAAGTAACCGAGCGTTACTCCGAGACGCAGAAAAAGGCCAAAGCTATGAGCCACGTCATTCCGCGAAGGGCGCCGCCGCCGCCGCCGCAGCCGCAGCCACAGCCGCGCTCTCGTTCGTCCTCAGCCTCAGGCCGCCAACCCCAGGCTGCGGCCAGAAGACAGACAGCGCCCCGCCCGGGACAGGATGCCCGTAAAGGCCGCAGCGGTCCGTGGCAAGGGGCGGGTAACAGGAGGACGCAGAGGAGCCCGCGCAGAAAGCCCACCGCGTCCCCTGCCAGGCCCAAGCAGTCGTCCTGACCGCTCGGGCAAGAGGAGGAAAAAGCGCCAGGCCGGCCCCGCGTGCAAGCGGCGCGCTCTAGTGCACTTCGTCCCTCAGAGTTCTGTGAGCGACGCGTGCAGTTGTTCTGTGTGTGTAAATGTTGTGAATGTTGTTCAAATAAAGCAAATTACTACTTCACAAACAGAGCTTTTTTCTCCTCTTGCACCACACACTGTGTTACCCGCCCTGCCCTCGAGCAGCGCAGAGTCACGGTCAATAACTACCCCCAACACTCACATAGCGGCCATGACCGCAGCGGCGATGACCGCAGGTTTAGATCAGCCCTCGCTCAGTCGTTTCCAGGCAGCGTGGGAAGCTATTCCGGGCATTTCGCCGTGGGTGTTGAATATAATTCGGCGCGGGTACACACTTCAGTTCAAACGCAGACCACCCCGCTTTCGCGGCGTAATTCAGTCATTAACTTTGCCCCAAAACGCTCACGTGCTGAGGCAGGAAGTGTGCAGCTTGCTCGAGAAAAAGGCTATAGAACCAGTTCCCCCGAGCGAACGGGACAGCGGGTTCTACAGCCGCTACTTCGTTGTGCCGAAGAAGGGAGGGGGTCTCCGCCCCATTCTGGATCTGAGACCTGTCAACAGAGCGCTTCACAAACGCGCCTTCAGGATGACAACACTGAAGCAAATCCTGGCGCAAATTCGCCCCGGGGATTGGTTCGCTTCAGTGGATTTAAAGGACGCTTACTTTCACATTCAGATAGTGAAACGTCACAGACGATTCCTGAGGTTTGCGTTCGAGGATTCGGCGTACCAATATACGGTGCTTCCGTTTGGACTGGCCCTAGCCCCCCGAACGTTTTCAAAATGTGTAGACGCGGCACTTTCACCCCTCAGATCGAGCGGAATGCGCGTCTTGAACTATCTGGACGACTGGCTAGTTCTCGCTCAGTCGAGAGAAACGCTGGTCAGCCACGTGAATGCCCTCCTTCGACACTTGGAGATGCTCGGGTTGAGGGTGAACGTCCAGAAAAGTGTGCTCACACCGAGCCAGACGATAACATTCCTGGGAGTGTGCTTGGATTCGGTGAGAATGAGAGCGCGCCTCTCCCCCGAGCGAGCGGAGGCTCTGAGTTCTTCTCTCGGTCTCTTCAGACCTGGCAGGCTCGTCCCACTGAAAGAGTTTCAGAGACTACTGGGACGGATGGCAGCGGCTTCTTCGGTGTGTCATCTGGGGCTGCTGCATATGAGACCGCTTCAACACTGGCTGAAAGCGCGCGTTCCCCCGAGTGCGTGGTATTCTGGCCACAGGCGCGTTATGGTCACCAGCGGATGCGCCCGCGCCCTGGCCCCGTGGAGGAACCCAGATCTCTTCAGCTCAGGTGTCCCTATGGGCTTAGTGACGCAGCGAGTGGAGGTCCTGACGGACGCTTCATCCACCGGATGGGGAGCGGTCTGCTTGGGCAAGCCCGCCTCGGGTCGGTGGTCAGAGAAGCAGATGGAGTGGCACATAAATCGCTTGGAACTGGAAGCGGTCTCTCTAGCTCTAAAAACCTTCCGGTCTCAGCTGGAGCAGCGGCATGTGTTGATTCGGACAGACAACACCTCCGTGGTTTCGTACATAAATCGCCAAGGCGGTGTACATTCCAAAGCCCTATTCAGGCAGGCGGAATCCCTTCTGCTATGGGCGGACCGGTTTTTCCTCTCGGTGAGAGCGGCGCACATCCCCGGTGTTCTAAATCGCGGGGCGGATATGCTCTCGAGAAGCGGGATTCCCCAGGGGGAGTGGAGGCTTCACCCCGGGACGGTTCAGCTGATATGGAATCGTTTCGGCAGGGCGGAGGTCGACCTCTTTGCAACGAGCGAGAACGCGCACTGTCAGATGTTCTTCTCGCTGTCCCGTTCCCCCCGGGAGGTGGACGCGCTGACTGCGCGATGGCCGAGAGTCTGTCTCTATGCCTTTCCTCCGGTGAAAATTTTGCCCATGGTGTTGTGCAAAATCAGGGAGGAGAAGGCGGCGGTGACTCTGGTAGCCCCGAACTGGCCGAATCAGCCCTGGTTCGCGGATTTGGTAGAGTTGCTAGCAGGGCAGCCATGGGAGATCCCGCTCAGGAAGGACCTTCTGTCTCAGGCGAGCGGAACGATCTGGCATCCCAGCCCCGCGCTGTGGAGCCTCCATGTGTGGCCGCTACAGGGTCGCTGAGCGGGCGGGACGCGCTGCACTCGCGGGTTTTGAATACCATCGCGGAGGCGCGAGCTCCGTCCACCAGGCGCCTGTATGCTCTGAAGTGGGGTGTGTTCTCTAAATGGTGTCAGGATGTCGGTATAGACCCAGCGGACTGTTCTGTGTCGGATATTCTACGCTTCCTTCAGTATAGGATGGATGAAGGGAGCCTGCCATCCACTCTGAAGGTTTATGTGGCCGCTATTGCCGCGTTTCACCCCCCTGTTGACGGACAGTCTATCGGTAGACATGCGTCGGTGACACGGTTCCTCAAGGGAGCTAGGAGATTGTGCCCTGCACGGCCGCCTTCTGTGCCGCCGTGGGATTTAGCTTTGGTCTTGGAGGCTTTGTCACGACCGCCTTTTGAGCCCCTAGCCTCGATTGCCATTAAGGAGCTATCGATTAAAACGGCTCTGCTTCTCGCTCTCGCCTCGGCGAAGCGGGTTGGGGATTTACAGGCTTTCTCTGTAAGTGAAGATTGTATTCGCTTTGGACCGGGAAACTGTAATGTTACTCTCAGACCGAGACCGGGTTACGTTCCTAAGTCGCTCAATACCCCGTTCAGAGCGCAGATCGTTTCTCTGCCTGCCCTGTCCGCTGAGCCATCAACCTCTCAGGGTTCGGATGCTCAGAGTGCTATTTGCCCAGTCAGAGCGCTCCGAGAATACATTTCTCGCTCGGCAGCGTTTCGACAATCGGACCAGCTGTTTGTGTGCTTTGGTGGATGCAACAAGGGACGGGGGGTCTCAAAACAGAGGCTTGCTCACTGGATCGTGGACGCTATTGTTTTGGCTTATGATTGCCTGGGACAGGAATGTCCCCTGAACATCAAGGCCCATTCGACTAGGGCGATTGCCTCCTCGTGGGCCTGGACTAAGGGTATGTCTATTCAGGATTTATGTCTTGCGGCTGGCTGGTCTTCTCAGAACACGTTTGCCAGATTTTATAAGTTGGATTTACCCTCTGTAGCGTCTCGAGTGCTTTCGGTGAGTTGATCGCTTACACAGCATTAAGAGAGCAGCTCTGCGCTTTGCTCATGAGTTGTTCTGTGTGCTATTTGTGTGTTATACTATTGTCACCGCTATGCGTTGGCTTCTCTGTTGTTGTTGTTGCCCTGTTGGTCTACAGTGCAACCTTCCCCCAGTTATACTGCTCGGGATATGCAAATTCCGGTAGTGTTGGTGTGTTCCTGTGATTGGTCCCTTTGGACCTATCAGAGGTTAGAGGTTCGCTATTTGTCAATCTCGGCCTATCAGGCACTTCCATTCTGGGGGCGAGGTTTGTATTGGGTCTGTTCAGTAGTTTGCTGCCACGGCGGGATTCTATACAGTTCCCATATACGACATCCGTAATGTCGAGTTCCGTAGCCTTGATAGGGAACGTCTCCGGTTACTTTCGTAACCTCGGTTCCCTGAAAGGCAAGGAACGAGACATTACGCTCGCCGCCGTGTTCGCTATTAATTTAGCGTTGTTCGATTCTGAAGGGAATTGACGCTGCACTTGCATTATAACTGCAACGGTGTTTCAGTATTTGCATATTTGCGTCAATTGGCCAGCTCTGCTGGCGTTAGCCTATAAGATTTCAGCGGAAGTGAAGGATGAGAGGAGTTCCCATATACGACATCCGTAATGTCTCGTTCCTTGCCTTTCAGGGAACCGAGGTTACGAAAGTAACCGGAGACGTTTTCCAGATAGTTCTACATGTAATGCCAGATATTTCATATGCAAGCATGTCAGCCAATCACAGCAGAGGGCGTTTACACTGAAGTCTCTCAGCAGACACGCCCCTTCAAACAGAGTGTTCAAACCAGGGAATGAAATCAGGCTAGGAAATATGCCTTTTATTTCTAAATTATAACAATTTTTGATCTAAAAAACATACTAACATTATAAGGGCACCCCTGGAAACATTATAAAATAATTAAAATAATCCATGGAATGGGACCTTTAATACAGACATGTGTTTTTTTGTGTGTTTTTTTTAAAATAAAAATTACATTGCATAACCCATAGAGATCGCACTGTTAGATAGTTTGGGAATATTCACACATAACGTATACACATAAAACATGATATCAGAGTTTTAAAATCAAACATTTTAAAAGAGAACAATACATCACAGTTGTTTAAACCAATGAGCATTAAGCTGTGTCGTCAGTAAGTCGTTTCCCATCATGCTTTTGATCAGCGCAGTCGGTGGAGAGCAACTGCGCCCGACTGCAGAATCCGACAGGTGTGCCTTGCGCTCGCGAGAGATTTTTGACATACGTCAGCATGACATCAGAGCAAGGCGGACCTCACTCGGACACATTTCTAACCGGCATGCATCTCTCGCTGATCACCGGTGATCGGTTCTGCGCAGATTTTGCTCATCTCAACCAAGCCTATTTTTAATGCAAAATAGAAACAAGGTATACACTACTTGGCCACAATAGTACAAAAGTTACTTACACACAATGTCGTCATTATCAGCATCATGTAAATCTGGACTTGCAGACATAGCTCCGAGCAAATATGAGGTGAGGTTAGTCTGTGAAAACAAAATGTAGGGTTAAGATCGGTATCTATTAACAGATCTGTTTCCTTATACAGGAGAATGAAAGCATATTCTTTAAATCTTACCCTTGCTCCGATTCGTAGCGCCTCTGTGCAGTGCACGACGACCGTTGACGTTCAAACTTAAGTGTGTGGGCCAGTAACGTTACTTCCGGTGAAAACTTCCGGTGATCTTACAGCGAGAGACAACAGCGACCGAGTTCCATTACCACAACACAATGAGTGTTTTTAGGATTCAAGACAGGTGACTTGCCTTTCAGTGGATGCAGAAGATCCGGAGGGATGACTTCAACCCGACCAAACGTTTAAATGCATATAATTTTCAGTGTATTTCACCTGTGCGTTTATATGCTTTCTATTGCTGAATTTATTTTGTGCAAGTGAGATGAGTAAAGATCATAAATCATTATCTGTCTGGTGTTTATAAGCACTAAGCAGCACATACAGTATTGTACTACGTGTAAAATATACTTACCTATATCAAAATTGTTTGTGGTACCTACAGTTAAAAATGTAAATATAAAATATGTGATGATATTGATCAAGCAATTGATGTAAGTAAAAATATATGCGCAGAATTGAGAAAATAGTATTTATGGAGATAAATTGTAGCCTATCACTGGGCAAACGTGAATGTTCACGGTACATTTTATGCAAACAACTCTAATCGTAGTTGTAACTCTATATATACAGTAGGCATAATTGTCATTGCGTATGTGTAAGCAGCATGAGTCAAATACTATCTTTTGTTCGTGAACAGTTGTATTATGCACAGTGGTTGAGCTCTAGGAGATTGTGATGCTGTTTGCATGGAATGCACATTTTACCTTTGTGGCAAAGCCTGATTAAAATTAATTGTTGAAATAAATTGTTTTGTTTATCTTTTTCACATAACATTGGCCATTGCTAAAGACACACAGTAACTAATCTAGCATACTTTTATTAAATATATCAATTTAAGCAAAAAATTGAAGAGTATATAATTAGGCTATACTGAGCCTGATCTATTTATAGGAGAGATTTTAATACCTTTTAGAAAAATGTTACCTGGGGTAAAACTCCCCCTGCCCTGATTTGCATTTGTATAGCTCACAGCATTTTCATTTACATGTTAAAGCCTCCCCTAGAATTAGGGGGAGGGGGGTCATGGGAGGACAACTGCCAAGCAAGGCCCACGTCAATTTCCGACAATTCATATCAGTTTTCGGGTGTTGCCTGCAAATTGCCGCGTGCAGTCGTAAACCTGAACTTCCACGACAATCTACAGTGCCGCTTCCTGACGAAAATCCCACTTTTCATGCAGTGTGAGCTTCGTAACTTTGAAGATGTTGTTTATGCTTAAACAGCAACATTACACACTAAAGTTAAAAAGTTGAAAAGTGAAATCATAATCAACCACCCCTGTAAACTGGGCTTAATTAAACATAAAATCTGAAGTATGTCCTGTAGTAAAGTGTTTTATCTTCCTGCTCTTTGTGTCATTAGTGAAAGATCAGGCTCACATGTGTCCAGCTCTGTGTCTGTGAAGAGTGACCAGTCAAAAGATGATGGAGCAAACTTCAGTGAGAGAAAACCATCAACTAACAAAAGGTATTTCATGTGTTACTTATTCTTGGTCACACAAAGACTGTTAGAAAATATCTCAGCAAATCTTTATCATTCAAATATCGTTCCAATTTACAATCAGCTAAAACGATTGTAATGATTTGAATTATATTTTTTGTATATTTGTATATTTTTTGGCTCTGCGATATGAAAAAAAAAAAAAAAAAAAAAAATCATGTCAGTATTGTTTTGGCTGCATTGCAATATACTGTATATATATCTTGATATTTTCTTCCTTTTTCTATTTGGATAAAAATTCTGTATTTATTTTAAAGACATGTTATTTTACATTCCGCCCAGTGTTGTCCTACAAACAATGTTCATATTGAAGGAAATGAAAACAAACATAGTGAATGTAACCATGCAGGCTCTGCTATATGTGCAAAAAAGGGTTTCAAACCAAATTACAGTACACTAACATTGTTACAACAGTACAATCAAAATAATGCTTTTTAAAGCAGACGTTAAATTCACTAAACTTAAAAAAAAGAAGCACAGACTAAATGTAAACAGGAAAGAGGAACACACATTCATCTTTACTTAGTAATTATATAAGCCTAGATTTGATTACCCCATTTCAATGATAAAAATCCACTTACGTAATTCTACAAATGGCACATTTATTGTCCAAAAACAAATATTTTAGCAAAATGCTATATTTGTTAGTTGTGCTTCTCTTCTATTGCGCTCCGTCTGTTTGGTGCTTCTTCAGTGAAGTCTGTGAAGTTTAGAATGGCTCGTCCACTCCTGACAGCAAAATGGACATTATCTGCATGAACTTCTAACATTTACAGATGGAGAATATACCTGTGCAATGTAGGTTATTCACTGAGGAGAACACCACATAGCAAACGCATTAAACAGCACATATAACGGCTGTCTGATTATATATGATTTTTGCCATACTCAAGCAGCCCTACACTAAACCATTTCAAATGAGAGTGAAGTATTTCATGTAGTAAAGTGTTTTATCTTCCTGCTCTTTGTGTCATTAGTGTAAGATCAGGCTCATATGTGTCCAGCTCTGTGTCTGTGAAGAGTGACTGCTCAAAAGATGATGGAGCAAACTTCAGTGAGAGAAAACCATCAACTTACAAAAGGTATTTCATTTTTTTCTTATTGTTGGTCACACATAGACTGTTAGCGAATATTTCAACAAATATTTATCATAAAACTTTGTTCAAATATCGTTCCAATTTACAAACAGCAGTGCTATAAAAACCCAAAGGGAGCATCAGCAAAAAGATTGAAATTTTGATTTGAATTATAATTCTATTTTTTGTAATAAAAAAATAGAATTTATTTTAGTGTGCTGACATAACTACTGCACAACATATTAAAATACCTATTGTCGATGCAGAATTCACTATATATTTATAATTAAATAGAACATATACTTTAACAGTAAAAACTAAAGTAAAAAAAAAAAAACTGAACTAAAATTGCTAATGTTTTCTTTTTCTCTGCTAAAAATAATAATATTTTGGCTGAAAATGCAGTATTTTATTTTATTGGCTAACAGGCTTCAGTTTGAGACATTAGACTCAGACGTTCAGGCTCACAGGAACCTCAAGAATTTCAAAGACAGTCTTCTAGAGATATTTAAGGTAGGAAAAAAATATTTTCATAAATGTTTGTATTTATAACAAAATAATAAGTTACTGAACTTTAATTTTTTTTGCAAAAATAATCAAATAGAAATTTTAAGAACCCATAAAATAACAATCAAAATCTAAAAAACAAGTGTTGTTTTTGTACTTTTTGTGTTAAATGGCAGCTGATTGACGTGTTTGGTTTTTAACTGGTTTCTTTTAGAAAATATTTTTAATTACTGAATAAATAGTTTTGACCAAATATGGATGTGGATCTGGTTAAATTGTGTTGTTCTGTCTCTTATTTTATTTGCTTTATTTTTGCAAAATAATCATATTTCTGAAGCATGAACTGGAAAAGTTTGAGAAAATATTACAAAATGAGAACACACAACCCATTGTGAAGGACTTTAATGAGAATAGATCCAGTATCAAAGCAGCAGCTCTTGATCTCACGCTACATTACCTGAGAGAGATAAAGCAAGATGAAGCTGCTGATACTCTAGAAGGTAAGAGACTCATGATCATCTGTCTGATTGTCACTTATAAATGGAGGAGAGAAAATTAAGACTAAAACTATCTATTTTCTGTTCCTGTGTTTAGATGAGCTGTTCTTCATTCCTCAGCTGAAATGTGGCCTAGAGAAGAAGTATCAGTGTGTGTTTGAAGGAATTGCGAAGCAAGGTGACTCCACACTTCTGAATAACATCTACACAGATCTCTATATCACTCAGGGTGGCAGTGAACAGGTCAATACTGAACATGAGGTGAGACAGATTGAAGTTGCTTCCAGGCATCATGAAGCACAAGAGATACAGGTTGAATCCACACATCTATTTGAAGCACCTGACCAACACAAGAAGATCCGAACTGTACTGACAAAAGGAGTCGCTGGCATCGGGAAATCAGTCTCTGCGCAAAAGTTTGTTCTAGACTGGGCTGAAGGAAAACAAAATCAAGATATCAGCTTCATATTTCCTCTTCCATTCAGAGAGATGAACTTAAAGGAGAAAGAAATACTGAGTTTGATGGACCTTATAACTCAATTTTTCCCAGAGACAAAAGGACTGAACCTTACAAGAAGGAATCAATTCAAAGTCCTGTTCATCCTTGATGGATTGGACGAATGTCGCCTTCCTCTGAAGTTTGATTGTAATGAGACGTGGCGTGATGTGTCGTCACCAGCCTCTCTGGATGTTCTCCTAACGAACCTCATAAAGGGAAATCTGCTTCCTTCTGCTCTCATCTGGATCACCACCAGACCAGCAGCTGCCAGTAAGATTCCTCCTGACTGTATCGACCGTCTGACAGAGATACGAGGATTCAGTGACGCACAGAAGGAAGAGTACTTCAAAAAAAGATTCACGGATGAGAATCAGGCCAACACAATCATAGATCATGTTAAAAAATCAAAGAGTCTCTTTATCATGTGCCACATCCCAGTCTTCTGCTGGATTTCAGCCACTGTTCTCCAGAACATTCTGGAGGAGAAAAGAAATAGTGATGTGAAAAACACTCAGGCTGATGAGATCTCTAAAACACTGCAGGAATCAAACACTGAAGACACTCCCAAGACTCTGACACAAATGTACACACACTTTCTCCGCTTTCAGATCCAGCAGAGCCGCCGAAAGTATGATGGAGAATACGCACCAGATGTTTCCTGGGATAAAGGCGCCATCCTTTCACTGGGGAAACTGGCGTTTCATCAGCTGGAAAGAAACAACCTGATCTTCTATGACACAGACCTGGAAGCCTGTGGTATTGACGTCTATAAGGCATCAGTGTACTCAGGCATGTGTACCCAGATCTTTAAGGAAACAGGGATCATTCTTGGTACCATGTACTGCTTTGTTCACTTGAGCATTCAAGAGTTTATTGCAGCCCTTTATGCACATCTGTTTCTGGACATCAACAAGACAAGTGTGTTTCTTCATGAGTCTACAGAACAGGAAAACAGAAATGAAACCATGATTGATTTACTCAAAACTGCAGTGGACAAGACGCTCGAGAGTGACAATGGACTGCTGGACCTTTTCCTTCGCTTCCTCCTCGGTCTGTCACTCCAGTCCAATCAACGACTCTTACGAGGTCTGTTAACACAGCAAGACAGCAATGACCAGAGCAACAAGGAAATAGTTCAGTACATCAAGCAGAAATTAGAAGATGATCTTCCTGTAGAGAGAACCATCAATCTGTTCTACTGTCTGAATGAACTGAACGACCAAACTCTGGTGAAGGAGATTCAGACCCAGTTTAGCAAAGGAAGTCTCTCATCTGGTGACCTTTCACCTGCCCAGTGGTCTGCTTTGGCCTTTGTGTTGTTGACATCAGAGGAAGAGCTGGAGGAGTTTGAGCTTCAGAAATTCAAGAGATCAGACGAGTGTCTCATCAGATTTTTGGCAGTCATTAAAGCCTCCAGAAGAGCTCTGTAAGTCACTTAGTCAAGTCAAGTTAAGTCATCTTCATTTTTATAGCACCTTTAACAATGTAGATTGTTTCAAAGCAGCTTTACAGAGATAAACGTATAATTCATGGTAACAGAGATTGTTTTGGCTTTATAGCGGTTCTTTAATAAAGTTATTTTCCAGCTAAAGTTAGTTTTGATTGATTCACTTCCGTCACAACGATCATTTGTTATTAAATTAGGGGCCGCTAAGACGACACCATTTTCTCTACACAGACTTTAAACGCGAACCTGTGAGAAACGCTGATGGCGTTCACATGCGCATTAAGAATTGGTTCTATAGTTATGTTCGTTTGAATATATATGCGCAGGTTTGGAATTCCCTACAAACCAAGCCTAAATAAAGTACTGGGCTTTCCTTATAAATTTTGATACAGAATTTTATTTTATTTTGTCACTTCGGGGAAGGTACGCGAAACGAATTTTCCAGACAACGCTTTATCTGTAGAGTGGGAAAGGGATCCTCCATAGGGAGAGACTAGTTGGCACTTCAGCACTGCGTTGTCATCGGGTCCAGGCGAAGTTCCTTCGTCAGATCTGGATACGGCCTGGATCCGGCAGGCTGCGGGAAAACCTTGGGATAAACAAAGACACTAAAATTAGCGTAGATGCCATTCTTCTTATGATGTAACGAGTATGTAATCAGGATTTATGGGAAGTGTTCCCGGTTCCGGCTGACCTAATCTATGCAGCCTAACATTGAATTATAGAAGTCTATAACGTGTTATGTGAATGCTAGGTCAAAGAGATGTGTCTTTAATCTGGCTTTGAACTGACAGAGTGTGTCTGCTTCCTGGACAATGGTAGGAAGACTGTTCCAAAGTTTTGGCGCTAAATAGGAAAAGGATCTACCGCCAGCAGTCGATTTTGATATTCTAGGTATTATTAAATGGCCGGAATTTTGAGATCGCAATAGACGTGACGGACTATAATGCGTTAAGAGCTCACTCAAGTACTGCGGAGCTAAACCATTTAGTGCTTTGTAAGTAATCAGCAATATTTTAAAATTGATGCGATGTTTAATAGGGAGCCAATGCAGTGTTGACAGAACCGGGCTAATATGGTCATACTTCCTGGTTCTGGTAAGAATTCGAGCTGCTGTGTTTTGGACTAGCTGTAGTTTGTTTATTAAGCATGCAGGGCAACCACCCAGTAGAGCATTACAATAATCTAGCCTTGAGGTCATGAACGCATGAACTAATTGTTCCGCATTTGTCAATGAGAGCATATGGCGTAATTTAGATATATTTTTAAGATGGAAAAATGCGGCTTTACAGATATTAGACACGTGACTTTCAAATAAAAGATTGGTATCAAAGAGCACACACAGGTTCCTAACCGACGACAAAGACTTGACAGAGCAGCCATCAAGTGTTAGACAGTATTCTAGGTTATTACATGAGGAAGTTTTTTGTCCAATAATTAGAATCTCTGTTTTTTCAGAATTTAGAAGTAGGAAATTACGAGTCATCCAATTTTTTATATCAGCTATGCATTCCGTTAGTTTTGTGAATTGGTAAGTTTCGTTAGGTTTTGAAGAAATATACAGCTGAGTATCGTCGGCATAACAGTGAAAGCTAATGCCATGCTTCCTAATGATATCTCCTAATGGTAGCATGTACAGAGTGAACAGCAGCGGTCCTAGTACTGAGCCTTGTGGTACGCCATACTGAACTTGTGATCTATGAGACATCTCTTCATTTACTGCTACAAACTGATAACGGTCAGATAAGTATGATTTAAACCATGCTAGTGCAATTCCACTAATGCCAACATAGTTTTCTAGTCTATTTAAGAGAATGTTGTGGTCAATGGTGTCAAATGCAGCACTAAGATCAAGTAACACTAATAGAGAGACACAACCACGATCGGATGATAAGAGCAAATCATTTGTGACTCTAATGAGAGCTGTCTCGGTTCTATGGTACGGTCTAAATCCGGACTGGAAATCCTCACAGATATAATTTCTTTCAAGAAAGGAACACAGTTGTGAGGATACTGGCTTTTTCTAATATCTTTGACAGAAAAGATAGATTCGAGATCGGCCTGTAATTGACTAATTCTGTAGGATCAAGTTGCGTTTTTTTAACAGGCGGTTTAAACATAGCCAGCTTAAAAGTTTTTGGTACGTATCCTAGAGACAAAGACGAATTAATGATAGTAAGAAGAGGATCTATGACCTCAGGAAGCATCTCTTTCAGTAGCTTAGTTGGTATAGGGTCTAACATACATGTTGTCGATTTAGATGAATTAACGAGTTTGCAAAATTCTTCCTCTCCTATAGCAATAAATGAATAAATTTTTTCCTCAGGGACACTACAATGCACTGCCTGATGCGATACTGTAGTAGACGGTTGCATAGTTATAATTTTGTCCCTGATATTATCAATCTTATAAGTGAAGAACTTCATGAAGTCATTACTGCTGTGTTGCTTGGAAACTTCTGGGCTTGAAGCTTTATTTTTCGTTAGTTTAGCCACCGTTTCAAATAAATACCTAGGATTATGTTTATTTTTATGGAAGTAAAATAATGTCAAATGTTTTTGGAATAAAAAAGCCTGTTGAATTGCACTACTTGAAAAAAATAGCCATTGCATTAACCATGCTTGCATTTTAATGCATTGTATTTTTAGGGCTTGCATTTTTATGGGCTGAAATTCAACATGCTTGAATATTTAAGCTGTGAATATTTCAATTAAAAACATTTCAAACACATTTTCATTATTAAAAATTCAATAATCCATATTCACCTTTCATATTTCACTTCCAAAATATTCAAACTGTTTAAAAATACAACCTATAATATTCAACAGGCAATTTTCAGTCCATTTTATTTCGCTTTGCAAATTCGCTTCTACAAATCCAGTGGTTCAAATTCGACAGTAAATTCAACATTGACATCCAGGAACTGAAGGAAAAGCAGTAGAATGCCGAGCACACTCTCCATCTGCTGTTAGTCGACCCCACCAGCAGGGGGTGCAAGCGCATTCTTGCTAAATTTCATAAGTTTTAGTTCTGTAGTTTTGATTGTTGCGAGCAAAACATATTGCAATGCAATACATAGATGATTGAGAGATACAAAAAAAATGTATCAAAAGCCTGTTGAATCATATTTGATATATACATTTTAACTTTTTTTTCAACAAAAAAAAAGTTATTTTAATCTAATAATTGTTATCTTGAAACATTACCTATAAATAAATTCTTAGGTTTCTTCTCTTAGGGTTACTTTAACCCTCTGGGGTCTGAGCTGTTTTCTGGGCCCTGGAGGTGTTCTGACATGCTCTGACATTTGTGCTTATTTCTGTTACTTGTGACATTTTCATGGCTAAAGTCTAATTACACTGTATTCAGCACAAACTCTGCTACAATAATATATCAGCAGCATGTGTGTAAAAGTTTGTTGTTTTGAGATAATGACATTTATGCGTGGTTTGTGAAAATACAAAAAAAAATTATCACTGAAATAAGGTCATGAAACCCATACTGATTATTTTAGCCTAGAATATTTGCTCTAAAACTATTTGAAAATCACCCTGACTGCTCATTCCGATAAGACAATATATTGATTTAAAAATTTTACGACGTGTTTTGTGTGAAAAAGCTTTATGCGGGAGCTCATTAATATGTAAGCTTTTCACACCTGAGAAAGACAAAGACCCTCCCCTAACGGCCCTATTAGGAGCTATCAGGCCCTATCATTCTGAGCAACCTTGCACAAAGAATGAGGAGATTTAAAAAAGAATGGCTTTTAGATTTTTTTGGATTTATTTACAACACAACATAATCCTAAGATACACAACAAATGACAAAAAAGCACTCATTGAAAACAATTATCCAAAGACAGAGGCCTTTGTGCCATTCCTAAAAACATTGTACATACCTTTCATTTCCAAGGTGTTTGATTTTCACTTTACCATGTTCATGTACAGAGACTCATGTGAATGTTGAAGTCAGCAGGACTCAGTGGCATCTGGGCCCTGAAAAAAAAAAAAAGTGAACATACTGATATCAAGAGAAAGGCCTGCACGATTTTGGGAATAAATTTTAGATTTTTCTGCTTAAAATTGCTTTTTAAAATTCACAGAATACACACACACACACACACACATAAATGTTTCCAACAATATATAATATAATGAACACCAGGTTTGTTGTGCCTTGTAGGCATAGGCTATGCGCAGTGCTGCATAAAGTAAAATAATAATAACAATAACCTATAGCAGCCTATAAATCTTCCAAAATATTTCAGTAACAACTAAGCTAGAGAAAAATATATTGATTATCATGTTACTTCAAATGTTTCCATTCGTTATGATGATATGAAATGAGATAATAGTAAAAACATGAAGCCGTTTGGTGCTTTTCAAACGCGATCGCGATCCAAAATATGATACATTCAAATGCGATCGCGCTGCAAAATATGATACATTCAAACGCGATCGCGCTCAAATATAAAACATTATGGTTACCATATAGCCTACATATCTACATTTGAGCAGATATCCACAAACACAGTAACAGTAAACACGGGTCTAAATATTATAATATTCACCATATATCTAGCAACAGTTCAACTGCAATGTGAAATTTATGCAACAATAACAAACTAATATGTAAGAATTTCTTACCTTACATCTTTCTTGTCTTCAAATCGCGTTCTTCTTCTTCTGAGGTAGCCTAAATCCAATGTAAGCTCACGGCGCGTCTTTCAAACTCGACGAAAAGCAAAGACTTGTGAAGTGTTTTGGTGTTTTGTTTCTGAGGTAACGAGCGCGTTCGTGTTCCATGTGGAGATTTGCATGTGAATGTCTTTTGCGTGAGTGGGCGTGTTCAAATTAAAAATAATTAGGAAGCGTTTGAGAATCTTGTTGGTTTTATACAAATTACTTAAACAGAGAATATTTGTTTTCAGTTTGAATCCAATCATTTAAAAGTACACACTTAAATGTTTATAAAGGTATATGGCTCATAAATGTGTGACAAGTATTCGCTGAGTTTTGTTTCAGTTTATAGACGTGCTCAAGAAAAAAAAGTTCACCGCGACGGAGAGGCAGAACGCACACCCTGTTTATTTTCTTTATTTTACAAAAGCACAATGTTTTGATTTGATTGTAAGTGGACACATACAAAAGTAAAAATATCACACTTTTTTCTGTATGACCATAAATGACGGAGTAAGGGTTAATCAGAGGGTTAATCAGTAAAGATTTCACAGCAAAAAACAAAACAAAAAAAACAACACTGATTTAGAATTAAACTAAAAGGCCTTTTACTTGCTAAAAAGTATTAACTATCAATCAGATGACAGAAGGCATGTAGTAGATTTTCAGCTAATTTTTTTCATTAAAGTTTTGATCAAATTGATATAATTTAGAGGCCTTAGACATTCATGTATCAAATATGATACATTAGGCTTTATAGGGTTGAGTTAGCAGAGGATGAAGCACAACAGTATTGTTATCATACAACACACTGGTTTATAGTTATTTTCACTAAATTTCAATATGTAGTTCTCTTCATCTTCTGCTATAAAGCACATATGCTCTTACATAACTTCAATGCTGAAATCATTAAACCCCCAGAATGTCCTCCTCGAGACAAATGTAAAACTCATTGTAATTTAAACTATAAATCTTTACAAAAATATTTTTATTCAAGCATGTCTCATTTAATTGAGCAAATTGTTCACTTAATCAAAATTAATATATAGAAAAGGCTAGTTTTTTTTAGTGTGTAGCTCAACCTTCTATTTTTACACACACATACACACACACACACACACACATATATATATATATAATAAAATAATGGAAAATATATGTAATATTTGTATATATAAATGTTCCACCTAATTTCGTGATGTAATTTATTTGTCTTACAGGCTAAATGATTGTGGCTTAACAGACAAAAGCTGTTCGGCTTTGGCTACAATTCTTGGATCAGATACCAATCTGAAAGAGCTGAACATGAACAATAATAATCTGCAGGATTCAGGAGTGAAGCTGCTCTGCACTGGACTGAAGATAAACCATACATTAAAGATACTGAGGTAAGTTGTGTCACAACTGAATATATTTTTAAAATATTCTTTACTTTTAAATATATTTCGATCATGAAAACTCAGAATAGTTTTTTTTTAACATGTTATTGAATATGGCAATGTTAAAGGGGTCATGAACTGCATTGTTTTATTGTTTTATAATGTTTCATGTTTTGCATTCATAATGTTAATATAATTTATAAAATCATAAATTGTATAATCAAAAATTGTCATCATTTAGGAATAAACGGCATTTTTCCCACCTTGATTTTTACCCTCTGATTTGATCTCTGGTTTGAAGGGGTGTGTTTGCTGTGAGACTTCAGTGTAAATGCCCACTGCTGTGATTGGCTAATATCTTTGCATATGAAATAAGTATTACAAGTGGAACTCTCTTGAAAACTTTTAGCACGCTTTTACAGTTACAGCTCTTAAGATTAAAGGAGAACTCCGGTCAATTTTAACATTGAGCTCATTTTTTTGTACATTTGGAGTGCTGTCAGTACAGAGAACAACGACAAAAATCGGTGTTGCCTACACCGTGTTATCCTCGTTTTAAAATTTGCACCCTGTTGACTTCAATGGGGCAAGTTTTAAACCTGCTTTTAGCCTCTTAACATCCTTGATGTGTCATTACAAGTGCACAGGTCATGTGAGTGATTCCTTCGGAGTGAACGCGGGTGAATCTGACTGCAGTAGATGTGAAAGAAATATATAAAAAATGATGTTTATTCAGCCAGCGCACATACCTGTATTTACATCCTGTTTTCGGTCGAAGTCCACAGTAATCGATTGTCGAGTTCACGCGCATAGGTTTAGTACCTATGATCACGTGCGTGAACTCGACAATCGACTACTGTGGACTTCTGTGGACTTCGCTTATTAGACCAATTTAACGCACCCTCTGAGGCGGCCGAGAAACAGCGCCGCGAAATGGCCAGAAAATGTATTAGGAGTCTTATTGTGCACTGTGTAATGCCAAGTTAGGAAATTCATAAAAAAATAATTCTACAGTAAAAACTGCTTAGAATTTGGATTTCATTAGAGGAACAGCACTACTATAATGGGATAATATCCAATTTAACGCACCCTCTGATGCGGCCGAGAAACAGCACCGCGAAATGGGCAGAAAATACATTAGGCGGCTCATTGTGCACTGTGAAAAGTGCCAAGTTTAAAGCTTCATAAAAAAATAATTCCACAGCAAAAAGTGCTTAAAATTTGGATTTCGTTAGAGTAGTAGCTCTACTATAATGGGATAATGTCTAATTTAACGCACCCTCTGAGGCGAGTGAGAAACAGTCCCGCGAAATGGGCGGAAAATGCAATAGGTGGATTATTGTACATTATGTAATGTGTCAAGTTAAAAAAATTCATACAAAAATAATTCTACAGTAAAATCTGCTTAAAATTTGGATTTCGTTAGGGTAGTAGCTCTACTATAATGGGATAATGTCCAATTTAACGCACCCTCTGGGGTTGCCGAGAAACAGCGCCGCGAGTTGTGCAGAAAATGCAATAGGCGGATTGTACATTGTGTAATGCGTCAAGTAAAAAAATTCATACAAAAATAATTCTACAGTAAAAACTGCTTAAAATTTGGATTTCGTTAGAGTAGTAGCTCTACTATTATGGGACAGTGTCCAATTTAACGCACCCTCTGAGGCGGCTGAGAAACAGCGCCACGAAATGGGCAGAAAATATATTAGGCGGCTCATTGTGCACTGTGTAAAGTGCCAAGTTTAACGCTTCATCAAAAATAATTCCACAGTAAAAACTGCTTAAAATTTGGATTTCGTTAGAGTAGTAGCTCTACTATAATGGCATTATGTCCAATTTAACGCACCCTCTGAGGTTGCCGAGAAACAGCGCCGCGAATTGTGCAGAAAATGCAATAGGTGGATTATTGTACATTGTGTAATGTATCAAGTTCAAGAATTCATACAAAAATAATTCTACTGTAAAAACTGCTTAAAATTTGGATATCGTTAGAGTAGTAGCTCTACTATAATGGGACAGTGTCCAATTTAACGCACCCTCTGAGGTGGCTGAGAAACAGCGTCGCGAAATGGGCAGAAAATATACATTAGGCGGCTCATTGTGCACTGTGTAAAGTTCCAAGTTTAACGCTTCATAAAAACATAATTCCACAGTAAAAACTGCTTAAAATTTGGTGTTTGTTAGAGTAATAGCTCTACTATAATGGGATCATGTCCAATTTAACGCACCCTCTGAGGCGGCTGAGAACCAGCGCCGCGAAATGGGCAGAAAATACATTAGGCGGCTCATTGTGCACTGTGTAAAGTGCCAAGTTTAAAGCTTCATAAAAAAATAATTCCACAGTAAAAACTGCTTAAAATTTGGATTTCGTTAGACTATTAGCACTACTATAATGGGATAATGTCCAATTTAACACCCTATGAGGTTGCCGAGAAACAGCCCCGCGAATTGTGCAGAAAATGTAATAGGCGGATTATTGTACATTGTGTAATGTATCAAGTTCAAGAATTCATACAAAAATAATTCTACAGTAAAAACTGCTTAAAATTTGGATATCGTTAGAGTAGTAGCTCTACTATAATGGGACAGTGTCCAATTTAACGCACCCTCTGAGGCGGCTGAGAAACAGCGCCGCGAAATGGGCAGAAAATACATTAGGCGGCTCATTGTGCACTGTGTAAATTTCCAAGTTTAACGCTTCATAAAAAAATAATTCCACAGTAAAAACTGCTTAAAATTTGGATTCTGTTAGAGTAATAGCTCTACTATAATTGGATCATGTCCAATTTAACGCACCCTCTGAGGCGGCTGAGAAACAGCGCCGCGAAATGGGCAGAAAATACATTAGGCAGCTCATTGTGCACTGTGTAAAGTGCCATTTTTAAAGCTTCATACAAAAATAATACTACAATAAAAAATGCTTAAAATTTGTAGTAGCTCTACTAACTTCACAATGCTACAGTAAAAATGTCTAAATTTGTTTATGGTGACAGTCAAGCACAATGGGTATAAGGCCCCAGTGCAACTTTTAACGCACCCTCAAAGGCAGCTGAGATATAGATCCCCCCAATGGGCAATGGGTAATTTTGGCCTTTTTCATGGGTCCATAATTTCAAAATTATACAGTATAAATATCTGAAATTGTGCATGATTATATTCAAGCACAGATGCAGGATAAAGCATCAGTGAAACACCCCCAAATGGGCCAACAATGTGATAACTCTTCTGTATTGTCAGATTGGGTCCATAACTTTAAAATGTACAGTAACAATGCAATGGCTCTTTCAAGTCAATTCAATTTAATTCATACATACATTCATTTGTATAACACTTTTCACAATACATATTTCAAAGCAGCTTTACAGAAAATGCAGATTTCTGTTACAAAACCACAGTAGGATTTTATGAGATATCAGAAAGTACAGTTATAAGATAGAACAAATTAGTGTTTACAAATGCATGCATTTTAAGCAAAATTAATGTGCAGTTTAAAGCAATGATAAAATTATAATTTATATATATTTATCATATAATCAGTCTTCATAAGGGGCTGGATCCAAGCTGGAGCATAATCTCTGGTTACCTTGTGAAATTTTAATTTGTAACAATAATAAAAATAAAAAGTATTCAATATATTTATTTTTAAATACATTCAAATTATGTTATTTGCAATAATTAAAGATTGATGTATAGGCCTCATTATATTTTTTACAGTCATTTTATGTTATTATTATTTGTTATTTACCTTTCAGAATAATGTATTATTATTTTCTGAAAATAAATAGGCCTACAATATAAACAGGGTCCCTAAAAAGTGTAAATAAGAGAAAAACCACATGGTCCCTATAAATTGAGCTGATGACATGTACAATTATTAAAGAATACTGTAGCCTAATTATGTGCCTTTATATTTTTACAGTCCATTTTCGCTGATATATCAGTGTTATTTGCATAAAAAAAAAAAAATATATATATATATATTCTTTTCTTCTGAAAATAGACACAAAAGTAACACAATTCCGTTAAAAAAACCGCACGGTCCCTAAGTTGAGCGTCAATAAGAAGCCAGTAAACGTACTCGGTTACTAACGTAACCTCGGTTCTCTCTAGAGAGAGGAACGAGTACTGCGTAGAATACGCTAGGGGAAAATCCTTTTCCACGAGAATACTGAAGCCAAAAAATTATCCTTTAATTTTGTATTAATGTAAAACGCGTTGCGGCAGCATACAGACATAGGCGAGACAGTTCGCGCGCCTATTGGCTGGTCTGCTGGCAACTGCTTGAGCCTATCGAGCGAGACCTAGAGTGACGTCAGGCACCCCTCAGACTGCGGGGCATACGAGTGCTGAACTATTTGGACGACTGGCTGATTCTAGCCCAATCTCACTCTGAGCTCGTGGAGCACAGGACCATTTTACTCGATCACCTCGAGAATCTCGGTCTCGCAGTGAATTGGGAAAAGAGCTTGCTATTCCCCAGACAGATTATATCTTTTCTGGGAATAGAACTGAACTCGCTGTCAATGACAGCACGCCTGTATTGAGCAATTCTCAATAGCTGCATAACTGACAGTGTCAGTTTATGAGATTTGGCCGTACTAGACCGACAGTAGTCTGGCTTGTAGTGTGGGAACCTCTAGGTTGTAAAACCTTATAAATGTAGACGGAGAGGCCCAGCCTGCCGCCATACAAATATCTTGCAAGGCAATCCCACTTGACCAGGCCCACGATGAAGCCATGCTTCTCGTGGAGTGCGCCTTGACACCCAGTGGGCACTGCATGCCCTTGGTTGTGTAAGCTAGCGCTATTGCGTCCACTATCCATCTGGATAGGGTCTGTTTCGAAGCGGCTAGTCCCTTAGAACGCCCGCTGAATGAAACAAAGAGCTGCTCCGTCTGTCTGAAAACAGACGAGCGAGACACATAAGCTCTTAATGCCCTGACTGGGCAAAGGGAGCTTTTGTCCATATTTCCTTCAGTGACCGGTAGGGCAGACAGGGAGATGACCTGTGCTCTGAAGAATTGAGGGATTTAGGAACATAACCGTGCTTAGGTTTGAGTATAACTCTAGAGTCATTTGGCCCAAATTCCATGCACGTCGCGCTTACTGAGAGCGCGTGTAAGTCCCCTATGCGCTTCACTGAAGCGAGAGCCAGAAGAAACGCCGTCTTGAAAGACAGGTGTTTAAGATCAATCTTCTGCAAGGGCTCGAATGGATGACCTTTCATGGCTTCCAGTACTGTAGAAAGGTCCCATATACCCGTCGAGACCACGGTAGAATCGAAAGTAGCACACACGAATGACATGGGTAGTGGGCACGTTTGCTACGTTAATGCGCAACCGATCTGAGTCGATTTTATGTGCGCGAGCCCTGTGTGAAGGGCTGTGCTTGTGTGTAGGAATGGGCACTGAGTAGTGGGCATTTTTTCTACACATGAAACACCATCGGCCGTGGCCGGGACACCAGAAAATACACTCTTTAAGGGATTTATCTGGGTAGTCATAAAAACGGCTTTTTTTTTTTTTTTTTGTGCAGGCAAGTGGGCAATGGAACCGGCTTGTTGGCTGCTAAATACGCTGGACCAGTCACATTTCTTGGAACTGGACGAGCGGCAAGGTTTGGGTGCAGGCGAGGGGGTTGTACAACGCACTCGTTGGCTGCAAAATACACATCTGCAGTCGCCTCTTCAGGGAACTGACAGAGCGAGCATTGACGGCATAATTTTATTTGCCGGTAGACCCAGGATCGAACACGGGTCTCTCGTGCGAAAACCTGTGAATCTGCCACTGGCCCACAGGGGAAGACACATAGAATTTCAGTCAGCGCGAGTATTATCAGAGAGCGTCAACATGCTGGCGTTTGTTTGCAGGCGTGCGTGTAACAACAGGCTTGCTCACTGCAATAATGACATTTCCAGTCGCCTGAACTTCAGAGGGGAATGAGAAATGTGTGAGAAATTGAGATCGGCCCAGCCGCAGTGGGACTAAAACACTCTTTTCTCCTTTCGCCAGCGACGCACGGGAACCATAGAAACGGTGTCTGGGTGCAGGCGAGCGGGTTGTACAACGCGCTCGTCGGCTGCAAAATGCACATCTGCAGTCGCCTTCCAGGGAACTGACAGAACGAAGCATTGGCGGCATAATTTATCTGCCGTTAGACCAGGATTCGAACACCGGTCTCCCGTGTGAAAAACCTAGGATTCCGCCACTGAGCCACAGGGGGGAAACACAAAGGCTTTCAGATGCACGAGCATATAAAAGAGCGTCAACATGTTTTCTTCGGCGTTTGCTTGCAGACGTGTGTGTATTAAAAAACAGGCACGTTTGCTGCAGTATAGACATTTCCAGTCGCCTGATCAGGGAACTGAGACGTGTGAGAAATGAGGTCAGTCCGGTCTCGACGGGACTGTAAACACTTTTCTCCTTTCGCCGGTGAGTGACGCGTGAATGGGGCGCAGGGGCAGGGTAGCTTTCTTGTAACGTAAAGAAAAACTAACCCCGACCATCCGCTTCCAGCCTCCCTTGTGAGCAGCGCAGTTTGCGCGGCTCGAACAGAGGGAGAGAGAAAGCCAGCCCCGTGACGGTCCGCTCCAGACATCCCCTGTGAACGGCGCGGTTGCGCGGCTCGAACAGAGGGCGAGCAGGTATCATCCCCCAAGCAGGCAAGGCAAGCGGGCGAACCGGCGAGCTTTGCGGGTTGGAAGGGCGGAGGAGCAGTCTCGGAGAAGGATGCCAGGTGAGTCCTCAGAGTCACCATAGGCAGTAACTAGCTCGCAGTGAGGGCAGTCGCCGTCAGCGAGCGCGAGAACTGCGTGATCCTCAGGAAAGGGGCGTCTTGAAAAAGACGCCCGGCTCTTTTAGTGCAATGAGAGTGTGTGTCGCGGCGGCGAGCACACACAAGGCACAGTAGAAGAGAAAGGATATAACGCCGGATAGCGCAGCAGGAAGGCGATGAAGGCGGTGCGGCCAGCAGCTTCTCGACTCGTCCCGCTGAAGTGCTTTCTTCAACAGCGCGGCTTCTTCTCGGATCCAGCGATGTGAGTTGCTTCGCTGAAGGATGAAAAATCAGAGATATGAAGCCTGCGAGTGGTATTTATAGACCTAAGCCACGCCCGTTTCGGCGGGACGTGACGCAAAGCGCCCTCATTGGGCCTGACGTCACTCTAGGTCTCGCTCGATAGGCTCAAGCAGTTGCCAGCAGACCAGCCAATAGGCGCGCGAGCTGTCTCGCCTATGTCTGTATGCTGCCGCAACGCGTTTTACATTAATACAAAATTAAAGGATAATTTTTTGGCTTCAGTATTCTCGTGGAAAAGGATTTTCCCCTAGCGTATTCTACGCAGTACGAGAGTATCTCTCATAAGAGAACGCGGAAGTTTGCGTCATTTAAGGTGGAACGGATAGCGTCAATAAGAAGCTGCGAATAAGAAGCTGGATTCAGCCTCGTAAAAGTATGCCAAAATGTTCACTTTGTCAAGTATCCTCGTAAGCACAGTATTAAATTACGTTTGATCTCGAGGGATTTTGCGAGTTTTCCTGTCTGACCTGGGAATGCTCGGGAGTCAAATCGGTTCGTGTGTGATGTGTTGATTTTGCCGTGTGGCTGTGCACCACACACTGTATGACCAAAACTGTTAGACCCGTGATTTTTTATCGCCGTGTGTGGTGTCTCTCAGGTTTGGAAAATCGTCCCGTGTGAACCAGGCTTTACATTATGAGCGCGCTTGCCACGCGCGACCCGCCTACATTTGTCTCTCATTTTAATGCTCTTATCAACATGGAAAAGTGCTTGCTTTGTGCAAATGTTTTTTTATTGAAAACAACACTGGCATATACTGTAGTGCTCAATTTCACACTAACATTCTCACTTGGAGCAAATAATCGCATCAGAGAATGCTTGGCCATCAAGTGGTATTTCAGACTGGATATGCTGCGATGATCGCACAGTTCGTTTGGCATCTGTTTCGTCGTCACGCGCTCGCCATCCACTCAAAACGTAACGTTAGCCTATTACTCTTTGGCCGGCTCGCAAGCCCAAACAAGTGTGTGTGGCGTGCCTGTTGTTTTGTTTCTGGTCTAGCTAGATCCGATGTGGTGTTGTAGTTTTTCTAACGTTAGTAGTTGTTGCAACAGCATGTGAAAAAAAAACTACAAAGTTTGCTAGCCCAAAAAGAACCATTAAAATTGGTTTGCGTTAACACCGTTAATAACGCATTTAACTGACAGCACTAATATATATTTAAATATATAATTAGCAATAACCTTTATACTCACTCCATCAGACCTGTTTTTTAAAAAAAAATTAATTAACTGTATATGTATTTTCCTCAATGCTGTTCCAAGGATGTTTTTTTAAAGTGAAGTTTAGTTTAAAATTTTCTAGTACTTCTTTTAATTCTTTCCTTTTCATATACATAATCACATGTTGGACAGATTCTGGTTGATTGCAATGTAAACACATTCCATTTATATGTCTACCTAATAGATGAAGTGTCTTGTTGAGCCCTGTATGTCCTATTCTGAGACGAGTGATAATGCCAACAGAGCTTTGAATACTGTATGTCTTCCTGTATCATTAATATCCCAATATTCCTGCCATATTTTTTTGTTTAATCTTTTATGATTGCTTTAGCCTCAATTTTACTTTATGCAATCTGCAAATCTACATTTAGTGATTTAAGAGATTGTTTAGCCAACATATCCACTTCTTCAAGTCAAGTCAAGTCAAGTCATTTTCATTTATATAGCGCTTTTAACAATGTAGATTGTCTCAAAGCAGCTTTACAGAGATAAATGTATAATTTAACGTAAGATTGTTTTGGCTTTATAGCGGTTCTTTAATAAAGTTATTTTCCAGCTAAAGTTAGTTTTGATTGATTCGCTTCCGTCGCAACGATCATTTGTTTCCAAACTAGGGCCGCCAAGACGACACCATTCTCTCTACACAGACTCTAAACGCGAACCTGTGAGAAACGCTGATGGCGTTCAGATGCGCATTAAGAACGGGTTCCATAGTTATGTGCGTTTGAATATATGTGTGCAGGTTTGGAATTCCCTACAAACCAAACCTAAACAAATTACTGGTGTTTCCTTGTAGTTTTGATTCAGAATTTTATTTTATTTTATCAATTCGGGGTAGATACGCAAATTTCCTTTCACCCCAACATGTGCAGGAACCCAAACAAACCATACACTCAAACATTTATTATGTAATCTGTGTATTGTTTTATATATTTCAATAAGCATATCAAGCCAGCATGATTTCCATGATTTTATGCTTGTCAGTGCACAACATAGACAGTATATAAACTGGACACGTGAAGTCAATTAGAAGCACTCGCTTCCTGGGGGTCGAGCGTACTGCGCAGACTCAAACTGATCTTGACGACGTAGATGTGACGTGAGCATCCCGTCTGTCTTCTAGTAGCTGTGCCGAGAGGAATCTGAATCATTCCCTTCTGAATCTTGCAGAGACGGAGAGTGTGAGTAGGAGGTGTCCATGAGCTAGGAGCAGGAGCAACTTTTGCTAGGTATTCTGATTAATTATTTTGTAATTTTGCCTCCACGTCCCCCCGATTGCCCGCGAGCTTCTCCTCCTGTCCATACGGTAATTTCTCTACTGTGCGACAGAGAGTCGCGTGTTATGATGCAATCGTTAGCCTATTTTTACAAAAACTGCTTCTACGGGGCCATAACGTAAGCTACAAGGTAATGGAGCCTTTTATACATTTTTGTGTTTCTTTAGAAATAAATAATGGACAAATGGAGTCTTTAAACGCCTCAGATGTAAAGTTATTCGCTGTCAAAGTGACGCCAAAATGAATGGGAGTCAATGGGATGCTAACAGCAGGTGGGGGTCCGCTAGCCAATGGCGGCGCCCGGGGAAGCTTCAAGAAAATATGAAACCCTGCCCCCCTGGTGCACAAACTGACTTGTTTGTGGGTTACTAGGCTTAAACCCGGTAGCCACCATGCACTAGCGCCCTCAAGCGGCTCCTAATAGTATTACACCTGACCCAGATACCTCTTTTTAGGCAATAGCCAGTTCTCTCCTTTTTCCTTCTCATTTTCTCTCTCTCTCTCTCTCTGTCTCTCTCTCTCTCTCTCTCTCTCTCTCTCTCTCTCTCTCTCTCTCTCTCTCTCTCAATTTCAATTTTTTTTCAATTTCAGATGAGCTTTATTAGCATGACTGTGTAACACAATGTTGCCAAAGCATCAACATATATATAATAACAACAATGGATGTAAATAATAAAACAAATGTATAGATCATGTCATATGTACAGTAGCATATACAAATAGATAGATAAATAGACATAATCTATCTTCATAAATGAATATATACAGTGGGTCTCTCTAGCTGACTCTGGCGTTGTGAATAGCTAACACATATTTAGCCGCTAGTGCAGCTGTACTATCATCTTCTCCCAGTAAGAAGGACATTTTTTCAGTGTCACTCAGTTCAAAGAACGATGGAATCAAGGTTTCAAATCTGGGCAGAAAGGTTTCTCTTATATTTGCACATTTAGAGCAGAAGAGCAGAAAGTGTTCCTCATCCTCGATGTGCTGTAGATCACAGTGTCTACAGATCCTCTGCTCTCTCTCTGTCCATGTTTGTCTATGTCTTCCTCTCTCTATCTCTAGATCATGGTCACTTAATCTGTATATGTAGAGGATTTGTCTTTCTTTAAAATGTTTAATAAATAGATAACTGGCCAATTTAGTGGTTCTATTGAGGGTCGAGTAACATTGGAGTTTATTCTGGAGGGCAAAATGTGCTTTTAGTGCTTCATCATGAGTGACTTTTAGATGTTTGTGGATTTCGTTAATGATAGGTTTGGGGTTGATGGGGAGTACATTCTGATGGACGAGTTGAAGAGCGAGTGTGTTCAGAGGATGAGGTTCTGCTGAGGTTTCATTGGCGAGGAGGGCTTTATATTGCACTGACTCTGGATCAGACTGATGGAGGTGATGCCAGAACTGAACACATCTCTTCTGGATCTCGATGTTCAGCGGGTACAAGCCTAACTCAGCCCTACAGGCGGCAGTGGACGTGTTTCTGTGAACCCCTTAAATATTTTTGGCAATTTCCAATTGTAATTTTTCTACTGATGTTTTATCCCAATTTTTACAATTTAGTACTCTCTCTCTCTCTCTCTCTCTCTCTCTGAGCGGATGTTGGGAGTGAGGGGGCGGAGTTAGTGCACGCGAGTGGAAGAGAACGCTGTTGAATGAGTGAGCTTTTCTTTTTCTATCTTTTGCAGTTTGTTTATGTAAATCTTTTGATTGGCAAGCATATTGTTGAGCAAGTAGATCGCTGACCGAAAATGCTGTCGATCAGCGAAAGCATCTCAAAGTTTGGATAACTTAATGCTGAGGCATGGCATTAAAATCATCCCCGCGGAGCATTGTTCTATTGAGGATTGCACAACTGCAGTCGCTGAAGAAGTTGGATACTCTAGCATGTTGTCTGCAGCTAGAAGGAATAGTTCTGTAGTGATTTTTTTTTAATAGTGTAGAGAAAGTTAATGATGTTGTAGTGAAAGGTACTGTCATTAACAATGTGTTTACCCCGGTAATGCCTTTGGTACAGCCGGCTAAAAGGATTATGCTTTCAAATGTACCGCCATTTATCAGAGATATAATTGAAAGGGAATTAATGACACATGGTAAAATTTTGTCTAAAATCAGGAAGACAGCGTTAGGCTGCAGGTCACCTCAGCTGAAACATGTGGTTTCATTTAGAAGACAGACACACATAATTCTAAAAAATGAAAATGAGGAGCTAAATAAAGCCATGAAATTTAAGGTGGACAACTATGATTATGTGATCTATGCAGCTTCAGAAAGTATGAAGTGCTTTGGCTGTGGACAGGAAGGACATAGGATTCATGCTTGTCCTGAGAAGGAAGATCCAGTAGTGCCTCTGAATGAGAATAGAAATAAGGAGCAGACAAATGTAGGTAGAAATGAGGAACAGAGACAGAAACTGGTGAAGGATCACGTGTTGACACAGGAAAAAGTGATGGAAATAATAATGAAGAACTTAGCAAGGAAAACTTGGAAGATGTTGTGAATGAAGTTAGAAAAACAAGTACTATGGAACAGTGTGAGGTAACTGATTCTAACTGAGGAGATGAGGAAGACATGGAAATGATAGAGGACAAAAGTGTTTTTAAAATGCCAGCAATAAAAAGGAAATTGAAGAAAAAAAGGCCATGGGAAGACCCCTTCCCGTTAGTTTTGCACTCTCACGTGAATGTGCAAATCTAAGGGGAAGGGGTAAGACAGAGAATTGGGATTGGGGTGTTAAATCCTGGGATTCAGATAGAATCATATATGAGCAATACTGATGAGTCTGACCCAGAAAGTGGAAGTGAATCTTCAGGGTCTGTAAATTCAGTCTCACAAAAAAGATCTGTTAGAAGTGCTTATACACTTGAGAAAATCAGAAAATTCCTGCGAACAACTAAGGGAATGAAAGGAGTGAGAGTGGAAGATTATTTCCCAGATCGAGAATTGTTTAGAGAAGAGAAATATGCAAAAAAAATTAGTGATCAAGAAATTTAAAGATTGAAAAAATTGTGCAAAAGCTGAAAATGAATATACTGAATGATGAATTTGAAACCGAATGATCTCTTTATTTTTCTTGTGTAGTATTTATGGTTGTTTTGCCCATTTTTGGTCTTTATTCATTCACTTATGAGTACGCTAAGATTGGGCACACAATATAAATGGTGCACGAGAAAGCGGGAAAAGAACAATGCTTTTTGAACTAATAAGACAAAATAAATATGTGATGTTGGTTCAAGAAACCCATAGTGATGACCCATAGGAAAATGGAATAGGATGGAGAAGTTATTTTAAATCATAAAAGTTCATCTAGTGTTGGTATATCTGTTCTTTTAAAAAAAAAAAACACTTTAAACCTTTATCATATGAGGTTGAACACATTGCTGAAGGGCAATTATTGAAAGTCAGAGCAAAATTTGAAAAATTTGTTTTAGTTTTTGTAAACATTTATGCTCCTGTACTTGGTCCTGAAAGGGTTTATTTTATAAATAAATTGAATGATGCTCTTTCTAGTTTTAAGCAAGAAGACTATATATTTATGGGAGGAGATTTTAATTGCACAGGAAATGACAAAGTAGATATGAATCATAAAGAGCCATATATTGCACCTCAGCATGAAATATTGAAACTTATTACTGAATGATCTCTATGATATTTGGAGAATTTTTCATAAAAATGAAAGACAATATACATGGGCATAAGATGGAATTGTATTACTTTGGCTAGATTGGCTAGATTTTATTGTTTTAAACATCATTTTATTGTTATACTGTTTAGGGACTGTTCGTTTTTTATTTAAGGGGCCACCGGAGGAGTTTTGAGATCTGTTGTCAAAAAAGACATGACCCTCCCTTCACCAGCAATACATTTTTCTATGACCCTCCAAAATGATTGTGAAAAAAGGCATGACCCTCCCCGATAATTTATTGATTAGCCTACTTCTGTACTGGTTTGCGCTTGGCAAAGATGTTCAGATAGCCATTGTTTTTTTTGTTTTTTTTTTAAACCATAAACTCTTGCTTTCTCATCTTACTAGGGCTGTAACGATAGACCAAACCTACGATTCGGTTCGTATCACGATTTTTGAATTTAGATTTGAAAAAAATCATGTTTTCGGTGCTGATGCGGTGTGACTCGTTCAACATGTGGGTGACGCTGCCAATAAAGCATCTAAAAGCTGTCACAAAGAATCGGCAAAAGTAATGATTATTAATATGTCAAATATAGCAAGGAGATATTTTAATTGTTTATTAATAAACAAGTGTTTTCTGTGTCGACTGCAAAGATGAAGTTGACGATGCGTCGCGATCTTCTTAGAACGCGCCAGAGAGAAATGCACATTTCATACGGATTAATAAGCAGAAAGCAGTCTGTTTTCCTTCGTTTTGAATTGTTCTGTTTAAAAGTAGACATTTCAAGCTTTCTATATATTTCTCAGGTCTGTGAGGCAAGTATAGCCTACCTTACGCTGAGTTTCGGTTCATTGAGACAAGAGTCCAGTTCACTCGCCCGCGCCTCCGTGTCATGATTATCTATTTTCTACTATATTTATCCGGGCAATTGGTTGATGAAACATTGATTAAAATTAAGATACAATTAAAAAAAAAATTTGAAATTCACTTTAAAGAAAGGCTTTGTGCTTTCTGTTTGAGGTCTCTGTGAAATTTTTAAAGTCGCTTTCAGATCAGTCATGTCCGTAATGGAGAACTGTCACGTCCGTAACATTGTTTTTTTGTTGTTGTTTTTTTTCTCATAAATGCGAACACGAAAAATAAAATAAAAATAATATTTTATGGTCTGTGGAGGCCGATATTTATTCATCCGGTGGGTATATATCTTTTGGTTTGCACAGTGTAATTCATAGAATTACAAAAAAATATTTTGCCACCCTAAAAGTTAAAGATTTTTTGTGTCACGTCACGTGTATTTCCCTCATATTAAATATAAAACGTGTAGTCGCATGTGTAGACTGATATTTTTCTAATGTCTTGACTCCTTTCTTAAGGGAGTATGGATATATTAACAGACGTTTCAAAATATTGGTATTAAATGCATTTTCTGAGAATTTATTTTTCAAGTTTTGACTGCAAATGTCACGTCCATAACACTGGAATTGCCCAATTTTAACGAATTTATCCTCAACTACTTTTTGTGGTGTAGGTCTACGTATTTTATTATGTTAACTTAAATAATACTAATAGTAATTTAAAGATGTGGTAGCCCTACATCTTACACATCGTGTAAACAAAATAAGAATGGAAACTAAAATATGGTAGTATCGCGCTACAGCGCACATTCTATCAGCTGCAGTTCTGGCGCCTCAGTCCCAATATTGTAAAACTCGACGTACATTCATCACACATGTTAATGCAGCGGTAGAGTTACACTCACAGGACACTGTGCACTTATTCGCAATCACAAAAGTTCATTATTTGCTCGTGCTTTAAAGCTTTGCCGGGTAAACATTTCATTGGCGTTCTGTTCTGACATGATGCACTTTTTCTGAGAGTTGTGACGTTCGCGACCTAACCGATTCTTTTGAACGGCTCATAAACATGAACGATGGGAGCCGAGTCGCGGCTGGATGGGAGCCGTTCTTTCTGTCGTTCTTTTTTTCCTATGCGTGTTTCACACAGATGCACACAAATTAGCTCCTCCGCGAGACAGAACAGTTATAGGGGGAGGGGCGCACCCAGCGCAGGGGTGCTACTGCCTAACAGCATGATGATAGAAGGGGCTGATGTCCCATTTGCAAAGTTTACAGTAATAGTAGTAATAGTGGACTGTATGTAGACATTTCCATTTTATTTATTCTAATTTTATCTACAGTATATATTTAAAACTTTAAATATTTTTAGTTTTCTATCAAAATGTTCTTGTGTGATAACAATGTTCTTGTGTGGAAGTGTTTGTAGTAAAAGCTGTTTTGCACAGAAATTCATTGCAGCCGGCTTTGTTTTTGATGTTTATTTGTGAGTAGGTATTGTATGAATAACATAAGTCAACGTAGCTTTACACATACACACACTTACACTAAAGGTAAATCCAAAATAGTGATGTCACTGTCTAAGCAGAGGGATGTTGTGCAACCCTATGGAATATAGTCCACACATGACAAATGAGGTAATAATCAATATTTCAGAATAATTCAAACTCAGATTGGTGTGTGATATCTGAGTTTTAATTATTTGACTACAAATCTCACCTCATCATTCCTCCCAGTGATTATTTCCAGGATAAACTGAGATGCCCCCAAGCTGGCTTCTTAAAACTGACTAAATATTTAAAAAGAGCCAAAAGAGCCGTTCTTTTGAACTGCTCTTTGAAAGGAACGGATCGCCAAGATCATCACTAGGAACTGAAGTGCGTGCGCACTGTCAAACAGCGTCAAACTGGATTTTTGTTGGGTCAGCCCCATCTGATATCGAAGGGGGGCTGATAACGCGAGATCAACATGGAGCTAAATGGAAAAAAAATAGCACCAAACAAGCCACTTTGAAATGTTGCTGTTTTCATGAATATAAAAGTTGGGTGACCCTCCCCCTAGACTAAAAAAAGTTGGATGACCCTCCCCTCAACAAAGAATAAAAAGACATGACCCGCCCCTATTTTCCTCCGGTGGTCCTTTCCATAAATACCGAACTGTATTTAGTTTACTTAGTTGTCTAACTAACTGCCTTATAATTGTATATATAATTTCTAAAAAAGTGGCTCCTTGATGACCATGTAAAAGATGTGGGTCCCATGGCCAAACGAGTTTAGAACCACTGGTATAAAGCTATTCAAAACATCATTCAAAGTAGGAAATTGTGATAATCGTAATTAATAATCACAATTAAAATTTCAAGGGAATAATCGACAGTTATAATCGTGCAGCCCTATTCTGCTCTACAATCCTTCAAGTGATTTTCGAAAACGAGCGCTCTTTTGGAAGAGTTCTTCTCTCAACGATGTTGGTGGACGGCGCGTTTCAGCGGAGATAGCCTGAAACAAACAGCTGTTCTCACAGCTCTGATCGACACTGTTGGTTTCGGTTGAGTGCCTCAGCCGGCTGCACTACATTTCTGCTGTTGGCCGCGAACATCCTCCTGTGTGCTTCAGCACTAAGAGAAGCAGATTCTTTCTAAAAGAGCAAACATGGGTGTGAGAGTGCGTCTTTTTCAAGATTTCATTCCGCTAAGCCCAATATTTACATAAACCCCTCCTCCGAGAATATTAAATATGGGGGGCAAGACAATTTTATATTGATTTGGAGAAGAGTTGTTGTGGTATAGTTAGTAGGCTGGAGTGTTGCCGCAATGCCGAGGAGACGTTGTTATTTTCATCTGGATTGCATGTCCACTTTGTTCAACCTTCCTAGGGTCGGGGGAGTTAGAGATCAGTGGTTGAAATTTATTTTTAACTCGGTCCCTCTTAAAGGTGCCCTAGAATGGATTGTTTTATTATTTTATAATGTTTCCTGGGGTGCCCTTATAATGTTAGTATGTTTTTTAGATCTAAAGTTGTTATAATTTAGAAATAAAAGGCATATTTCCTAGCCTGATTTCATCCTCTGATTTGAACACTCTGTTTGAAGGGGCGTGTCTGCTGAGAGACTTCAGAGTAAACGCCCACTGCTGTGATTGGCTGACATGCTTGCATATGAAATATCTGGCATTACATGTAGAACTATCTGGAAAACTTTTACTATTACAGCTTTTATACGTTTTTACTATTACAGCTATCGAGATTAACGAATCGTGAGACGTTTTTTAAGTATTTAGATCTATTCCCATCACATAAAAGGTTGCAGTGATGAGCATTGAGCAGATAACAGTCTGTTGATTGCGTGAATGAAGATCTTATCACTGCGACGCAGTTTCTGCGAGAAACGACGTGAAGTTGAGCGTTTAGTCACTGGCTTGATTTACTGATGCATAAAGAGTATTGAACGACTTTGAGAGAAAGATTATCTGTCAGAACTTGAACAATTATGCATCAGAAATTCACGTAACCCACTGGTTCTCCAGAGGCTCGGATGAAGGAACTAAAAAAATACTTTTGTGTTAATTTGTACATCCAAACCATAGACTGTAAAAAAATATGGACGTAGTGTCCGTGACGTCACCGTAGGTTTCTGAAGAGCATTTTTGAAGCCTAAAGTGGGCGGAGTCAGCCGTCGCCATCTTGGCCTTGCGTCACTCCCGGATAACAGAAAATGGGCAAAGAGGCGGGGCGTGAGTGGAGCTGAGGAGCTCAATTAAAAGTTCCTATTTTTGCCCTTCGAAATATTATAATAGTTAAAAGACATGGCTACAAGTGAGACTGTGTATCGTGATTCTGTACTATTCTGCTAGTTGAAAATGCATTATGCAGTAACTTAATATTACTCTGAGAGTGTGTGTGTGACAGTGATTTATGTGCATACATGTCAGTCACTCTTTTTTTATAGTCTATGGTCCGTCAGCGCGGCATCGCTCGTCAAGTTCGTAGAGAGCATATTCAGTCCATTTTAAATTCTGATTTTGGCCGCCTCTTAAATGGGTTAAACCATAGATATATTGCCTATGAAGACGGAGAAAGCGCCAACACCTGCAGGATTTCACCTGACGGTACATAAGCATATTATAATCTATCTGTTCCGGGAGAGCAGAACGACCGAGCCTTTATTGACGTTTTTAAATCTGAAAACTCCAAAAAGCAACGAAATTGTCAGACATCCATTAGTGCATGTTCACAGAGGAAAACAACTGAAATACAGCGCTGGTTGTTCTCTCGAACGATACTTGACGACAACGACGGATTCTTAAGCCGTGGGTGAAGTAATGGGTGTATTAAATTGTATGAAATAATCCCGAAAAAAAGCACAAACACTGTAGAGATGGCAAGTTCAGCAGCTAACATTTGCTGAGGTGAAGTGACGGCTAGTAACAGCAGACAAACGGCTAGCATTGACATCAGCAGGCAATCCACCTGTCACTCAAGTGGCCACACCCTTGCAGAACTTTAAATATTAAAGTCCCCGTGAAATCAAAATTGACTATATTCACTTTGTTCGCCTAAATTGATCGTTTTGTGCTGAACAATTCATCCATGCGAGTCAATCCACACAAAAAAATTTTTTGGCTTCATAATCTTTAATCAAAATCTGAAAATGCCCCTCCCCTCTGCATTGGAGGACCTTCACTGATGACGTAGGCGTGAGGAATTTGGCGTCTCCTTAATCCGTAACCACGCCCCTCCAACTGACAGTAGACAGGCTGCCTGTGTGTTTGACAGCGCGTGAAAGGAGAGATGGCGAGGAGGTGCATTTTTGGTTGTGGAACTCACGGAACACTTTTCCCTTTCCCTAAAATTCCCTCGTTACGGTCCAGATGGCTCGATTTTTTTACATTTCGAGGAAGGAGGGATAACAGAGTGGTCACGGATGTGCTCGAAGCACTTCACGCGCGAATGCTTCAAAAATAGGACAGAACACAGTTGTGGTTTAATCGTGGTAAGCTAAATTATCTGTCAATTATAGATGAAGGCAACTATTCTAGACAAGGTACAAGATTCAAAAACATAAAACGCACGTTACTATCATTGGTTGCAGCAGTAATAGCAAATAAAAATAGTTTTATAATTACAATTAGTATTACCATTGGGACACATCGAGATGCTCGCGAGTGTGAACTTGCTCCTGAGCCGCCACGTCCAGGTGACCATTTGAACTCTCCGCATGTAACGGCTCAAACATGTAAGGTCTGATTCCCGTGACGAAATGATCCTCCGTGTGTTCCTGTTCTTCTTCATCTTCCTCCTCCTCCTGCTGCAAACTAAATTGCGGTGATTCAGGTGGCGAGTAATCCTCAACAACCGATTGTAAACTTGCGTTTAGATCTGCCTCCATTTTTTGAATTAAACACCTACTTATCTAGATCCAATCAGGTGCTAGTTGGAAAATAAGCCACGCCCACTATTTTCCTCATTTATTATTCCGTTTCTCTCGGAAATGCGTCACTACACTGGAGAAAAGTCGTTTGCAACTTCCGGTTCACGGGGACTTTAATCAACTAAACGGAAGAGTTCTAAAAAAATTCACCCCCCTCACAGTTGTCATGAAGGGCAAAATTAGCTGTATAGACCAAAGCAATATACAGACACCAGGCTGTAAACATGTTTTTTTTCTGCTGTAAAGTTGGTAATTTTAACATGGGGGAGATACATATTTGACTCATTTTTGACACCAGCCTCAAGCGGCCAGTCAACGAATTGCAGTTTAACTCACTTCCGTGTTGGTTTTAAGAGAGAGACGGGGAGGTTGCCGCTTGATCCAAACACTGAGCAACTGCCATGCTTCGTTCGCTCGTTTGCAAGCCATGATGTCTCTCGAGGAAAAAACAATATTGCGCTGGATCTAGATAACACAGTGTAAATTATCGTTAATAAAATCACTACTTACCGCTTGCGGGAATATAACGTTAGTTGAAATTGCCCCCTTCGTCAGTATGAGACGTTGAGAGAAGCCTGGCTGCTTGATATTGTTCCAGGTTAGAAAAACAGTCCATGGTGAAATGGGCAGAGCATACTAACAACTTCGAATTAAACTGTAGTGGTATCCGATTATAGATAGATCTGCCATTTTCCCTATGATCCTCGCTTGTTTCTTCACCTGCAGAACTTCCTGCGCAGTTCCGCCTGGCATTGAACATGGGCTGGCATATGCACATTTTTGGAGGCGTACATATTAATGATCCCGACTGTTGCGTCACAGTCGGTGTTATGTGGAGATTCGCCTGTTTTTCAGGGGTGTTTTTCAAAAACGAAATTTAAATAAGAAGGAGAAAACTATGGTGTTTGAGACTAACTGTATGTCATGTCCATGTACTGAACTCTTGTTATTTAACTATGCCAATGTGACAGGTTGATAATCTAACGTTCAGTTTTGCTCATTGGAATTGGGGAACTTGTAATGGTTGCATATTGCAAATGACTAGACACGCCCACCGGCGTTGAGCCGCAGTTGATATTGAGTACACCTGTGCGGTGCAATCATGAGGGTGCGTCTGTGTCTAGTGGCGTGATAAAAACCCTGTCTAAGTTTAGTTGATTGTTATTCTTCTCTGTGCGGTGTGAAGTAACCGGCTACCCATTTCTAGTTGCTTTCCGTATGTCCCCATCTCAATCGCAGATCATGGTCTAAATATAGCCTATGTTTGCCATCAGGAATGTGTGTGCGTGAAGTGGCGAGCGCAGGGAACATAAAGGTTACTATAGCTTAAATTCCCCTACGAGGTAAGAAGTGTTATAATTGGTGTCTTAATTTGGGAGGGGGGAAATTAAGCAATGTATTTACTATTAGTGTTTTTATTGCAGGTGCGGCCCAAGGGCACTAGCTGCTGTTTTTTTTATTATTATATTTATGTTGTCACTGTTTCATGGTCCTAGTACAACTGACGGCAGCGGATATTGCGGTTTTGAACCGCTAACGATCGAGCTCTTTAACAAGCTGCTCGTAAGAAATTTGTTGAAATACTGACGTAGCCTAATGTATGTTCGATGGGCTATTAAGTTATAGTAAACTGATATGCTGGTAGCCTGGTCCATTTAAAGCAGTGCAAACAATATTAACATTAGTCTTAATTGAGAAGTGAAATATGATGTCACTGTGACTGAGTGGTGTAATTATTTTCTTTTCTGTTAGTTTTTTTGTATTATTAAATCCATTTGCCAGTTATATCCGCTGGTGGCGGGATATTGAGGCTTAACAGAAGGGGGAGTGTATTTGTTCTCTTACGAGAGGTTCTCTCGTACTGCATAAGAACTTACGCTTGGGGGAAAGTCTCTTTCCGCGAGATATTGAAGCCAAAAATTATCCTTAATTTTTATATAATGCAAAACGCGTTACAGCAGCATACAGACATAGGCGAGGCAGCTTGCGCGCCTATTGGCTGCCCTGCGGCAACTGCAGCAGCCTATCGAGAAGGCGCTCTTGACACCTTGACCAATGGGGGTGCTTCGCGTCCATTTGCATAGTGTCCCGCCGAAATAGGCGTGGCCTAGGGCTATAAATATAGCGTCGAGAGGCTGGTTCACTGATTTTCATCTCTTCAGCGAAGCTCACGCATCGCTGGACCCTGAGAGAAGCCGCGCCGTCTGAAGAAGCCTTTCAGCGGGACGAGTCTGCATCGAAGCCGTTGGCTGCGCCGCCTTCTGCTGACATTCCTGCTGCGCTATCCGGTGCATTATATCCTTTTCATTGCTAGTGTGTGTTCGCCCCGCGACTCACACTTTTCTCTCTAAAAGAGCCGAGCGTCTTTTTTAAGATGCCTCGCACCTTCTGTGGCTCGTGCAGAGCCCCTCTCAGCGACGGGGACCGCCATGTTATTTGCGTTTCCTGCCTGGGAGAAGATCACGCAGCTCTCGCGCTCGCTGACGGCGGATGCCCTCATTGCGAGCTGATGTCTATGGCGACTCTGAGGACTCGCATGGCACAGTTTCACGAGTCTGCACCCCAGCCCGCCGCGCTGCCGCGCCGTAAGAAGCCCTGAAGTGAGGCCCTGAACCTCCTCCCACTGAGGCAAGCTCGCCGGTTCGCCCGCCAGCTTCACCGCCCGCTTCACTCGAGTCGATCACCCCCGGACAACGGCCGCTGTCTGCCGCCGTTTCGGTCGCGGATGAATCTGATGATGTGGAAATTGTGGAGGAGGACAGCTGCTCTATCCTAGCATCAGGCAGTGAGGATTATCCGAGCTCTGTGGATCTCGCACCCCCTGCCCGTGAGCCGTCTGGGAAACGGGCCAGCATTGAGTCAGAGCTGACGCGTCTGCTCTCTCAGGCCGTTGAGAGCCTTGGCCTCGAGTGGTCGACGCCCGTAGAGCCAGCACACAACCGACTGGATGGCTGTTTTCTTAAAGGGGACCGTGTTGCAACACCGTCTAGACCCGCGCCGTTTCTTCCTGAGCTTCACGAAGAACTTGCGAAATCCTGGTCTGCACCCTTTTCAGCCCGAGTTAAAACTTCTGTTTCTGCAGCATTCTCCGTTGTTGATGATGCTAAAAACAGAGGATACCAGTCTCTCCCTGCAGTAGAGGAAGCTGTAGCTGATCACCGCTGGACGGCGAGCTAAGACTGCGCTTCCCTCTAAAGCCTGCCGCACCACCTCAGCTCTGCACGGCCGCGCTTACACCGCCGCTGCACAGGCCGTAGGGCGGATTATGGCCTCTCTCACCGTTACTGAGAGACACCTGTGGCTAACACTGTCTGAGATGCCGGACTCGGAACGCGCTGCATTCCTCGACGCTCCCATCTCCTCTGCTGGGCTCTTTGGATCGTCCGTCAAGGATTTTGCGGACAGATTCGCTGAGGTACAGAAGACATCGCAGGCCATGAAACATTTACTGCCTAAGCGCGCTAGCTCCGCAACAGGTCGCTCTAAACAGCCGTCTGCTCGAAGCTCACAGCCGCAGCCACCGCCCGCCGCCGCCGCCTCACAGCGGAAACAGGCCCGAAGCTCGAGACCGCGCTCTCGCTCTGCTGGCCGCCGCCCTCAACGTGGTCTTCGGCCAAAGATTGAAATCAAGCCCGAGGCCTCAAAGTCGTCCTAGCCCTTCTAGGAAAACGACGGTGTTCAAGTCCCGCTGCGGCCAGACTTCCACCAAAACTACCAGCTCGCTCAGTTCCAGAAAATGTGACTGTTCCAGCTTATTTAGCAGTAAACAAGTCGGTAACACAGCCCGCTTGCCTGCTTACAAACGGCGTTTTTACGGCGACCCAGATATATCCCTCAAAGAGTGTAATTTCTGGCATTCCGGCCACGGCCGATGGTGTTATGAGTGTAGAAAAAATGCCCACTATCACGTGCTCATTCCTACACACAAGCACAGCTCTTCACACAGAGCTCGCGCTCATAAAATCGACTCAGGTCGATTGCGCATTAAAAGTAGTGAATGTGCCCACAACTCAGTGCCCACATACACTGAACACTGCATGTCTTCCGGTTTCTGTAAAAACGAAACCAAAACACATACGGTCACTGGCCAAAGATGTGTTCAGTGCTTCTCATGTGCCCGCTGTGTCGCGCCCATATGCACTCACAGACATGTTAAACCCCGAAGGGCCTCGCCCGCTCGCCTCCTCTCAGCTACTCGCTGTATCAGAGTTGAGTGCGGGCAAGCTGCCCGCTGTTATCAGCGCACCCCCCGCCTCGTCTGCCGCAAGCACGGCACCTATGTCTCAGCACATAAGAGCTCTTCAGCCGCCACACTGTCACGGCCAGAGCGCAGACTTCATTCAACCCCTAGTTATTCATGCGAACGCATGGGCACAGCTTCCCGGGGTATGAGAATGGGTGCTGAACATTATAAGAAGAGGCTATTCGCTACAGTTCGCTCGACGCCCTCGCCGCTGCGAGGCGCGAGTCGAAACTACGGTAAAGAAGGAAGTAGCTCATCTACTTCGAACCGAAATAGCGAAACTATTGAGCAAAGGGGCCATAGAACCCCTATCTCAAGCTCAGAGCGAAGGGGGCCTGTACAGCAGATATTTCCTGGTACCGAAAAAAGACGGGGGTCTCAGACCCATTTTAGATCTAAGACGGCTGAACAGAGCGCTTTCGAAGCGCCCTTTCAGAATGATCACGACCAGACAAATCCTCTCGCAAATTCGCCAGGGGGACTGGTTTGCGTCGATAGATCTGAAAGACGCGTATTTCCAGATACAAATAGCGTCACGTCACAGGCGATTTTTGAGATTCGCCTTCGAGGGCCAGGCATATCAGTATACAGTCCTACCGTTCGGCCTGTCTTTAGCACCCCGTACATTCACGAAGTGCATAGAAAATTGCTGAAAATTCGGGGGATGCGAGTTTTGAACTACTTGGACGATTGGCTAGTCTGGCTCAGTCTCGTACAGAGCTCACAGAACACATGACCGTTTTGCTCGAGCACCTCAAGAAATTAGGTCTCACAGTCAATTGGGCGAAGAGCTCGCTGTCTCCCAGTCAGGAAATATCCTTTCTGGGCACAGACCTGAACTTGCTGTCTATGACAGCTCAGTTATCGCCACAACGCAGACTGGCCGTTCAGCGCATGACGGAAAGCTTCCGCTGCGGCGCTATGGTCCCGCTCAAACAGTTTCAAAGGATGCTGGGCCTCATGGCCGCAGCATCGCCAGTGCTTCAGCTGGGCCTCCTTCGGATGCGCCCACTACAGTTCTGGCTACAAGCGGGTGTGCCGCGCCGAGCGTGGACTTCCGGTCGTGTTCGCCTCAAGGTCGATCAGAAATGCGTTTCAGCTCTGAAACCTTGGACGGCGACCGACTGGTACCGGTCAGGAGTAAGCCTGGGGACTTCCTCGAGTGTGAAGGTGGTGTCCACGGACGCCTCCACCTCGGGATGGGGAGCGCTGCTCGAGGGCAGACCGTTCTTTGGCCTATGGTCAGAACGGGAAAAGCTTCTACACATAAATTGCCTGGAAATGATGGCAGTCGACAAAGCGCTCAGGCGCTTCTATCCCCAGATAGCAGGACACCACGTTTTAGTCCGTTCGGACAACATGGCGGTGGTGGCCTTTATAAATCACCAGGGAGGTGTCAGATCCTGAACCCTTCACAGGCTGACGGAACACCTCCTGGTCTGGGCCCAGCACAATTTGCGCTCTCTGAGAGCAGCCCATGTGCCCGGCCACTTGAATCTGGGACCAGACAGACTGTCCAGGAACAATGTTCCGGCAGGAGAATGGTCCCTACATCCACAGACAGTCCAATTGCTGTGGAAGAAGTTCGGCAAAGCGGAAGTAGACCTGTTTGCGTCTCAAGAAAATGCTCACTGCCCGATATACTTCTCCAAGAGCAGGGACGCGCTGGCTCACGTATGGCCCCCGCTGCCCGCTCTATGCCTTTCCCTCCATTTCGCTCATACCTCAGGTAATAGAGCGGATCAGGGAAAGTGGATGCTCGGTGCTACTAGTAGCTCCGTTCTGGAAAAAACAGGTTTGGTTCCCAGTTCTGGTGCAGCTAGCGAGCTCTGCCCCATGGCCGATACCGCTGAGGAGAGACCTCCTCACCCAGGCCAAGGGCTCGATTTGGCATCCTCGCCCGGAGCTTTGGGCCCTACACGTGTGGGCCATCAATGGGTACCCGCTCACCTCCCTACGGGAGTGCTAAACACGATCACGCAGGCTAGAGCGCCCTCTACGAGACGGCTCTATTCCTCAAAATGGTCTGTGTTTTCTAGCTGGTGCACAGCCCGTGGCGCGTCGCCCCAGGACTGTGGGGTGACGGACGTTCTTTCCTTCCTACAAGAGCTTCTGGAAAAGGGCAGAACCCCTTCCACGCTCAAGGTTTATGTGGCAGCTATAGCGGCGTTTGCTAAACCAACGCTAGGCCAGTCACTTGGGAAGAACGATCTGGTCATTCGCTTCCTAAAAGGAGCGAAGAGGTTAAACCCTCCCAGACCTCCTTCAGTTCCCATATGGGACCTTTCCACGGTCTTGGAGGCCATGAAAGGTGCCCCATTTGAGCCAATCCAATCTGTGGATATCAAACACTTGTCCTTCAAGACAACGTTTCTTTTGGCTCTCGCTTCAGTAAAGCGTGTGGGGGACTTGCAAGCGCTTTCAGCAAGCGCGACATGTATGGAGTTTGGGCCAAATGACTCTGTTGTCAGGCTCAAACCGAGACACGGGTATGTTCCTAAATCCCTCAACACACCCTTCAGGTCCCAGGTCATTTCCCTGTCGGCCTTATCGGTCCCTGACGAGGAGAAGGACGCCGTTTTGCTCTGCCCGGTCAGGGCATTAAGAGCTTATGTGTCTCGCTCGTCTGCTTTCAGACAGACAGAGCAGCTATTTGTTTCGTTCTACGGGCGCTCTAAAGGGCTAGCTGTGACGAAACAGACCCTATCCAGGTGGATAGTGGATGCCATAGCGCTGGCATACATCTCTAAGGGCCTACAATGCCCATTAGGTGTCAGAGCGCACTCCACAAGAGGCATGGCCTCTTCTTGGGCTTGGTCTAGTGGGATTTCTTTACATGATATCTGTATGGCGGCAGGCTGGGCCTCCCCGTCTACATTTATCAGGTTTTATAACCTGGAAGTTCCCGCTTTGCAGGCTAAGCTGCTGTCGGTCTAATAAGCCAGTACTATCTGCCCCGATGTCGGCTCAGAATACTGGGAGTTGATGAGCAATGCTCACGGATCAATTATGCAGCCCTGTGGGCAATTGTAAGACCCATAATTTTCATCAGATCAGGCCAAATTTCGCCCTGACTGTGTGGAACACTATTATCTTAAAGCACCCTGATGGGATGCTACTTATTCAGGAATGATGCTTTAGCCTCTCTTCCTGGGCTCTCTGTGAGTCCCTGATGATCATGTACCATATGGGCTCCGGGCACATGCCCTTGGGACTTTGGTATTGGATCTCAGCACGCACGGCGTTTTACATTGTGTTCCCCAAGCGTAAGTTCTTACGCAGTACGAGAGAACCTCTCGTAAGAGAACGTACTCGGTTACTAACGTAACCTCGGTTCTCTCTAGAGAGGGAACGAGTACTGCGTATCCTTGCCGTGCCTGCAGTTCGCTCTGGTTCGCTCCGGCAATGAAAACCAGTGAACCAGCCTCTCGACGCTATATTTATAGCCCTAGGCCACGCCTATTTCGGCGGGACGCTATGCAAATGGGCGCGAAGCACCCCCATTGGTCAAGGCGTCAAGAGCGCCTTCTCGATAGGCTGCTGCAGTTGCCGCAGGGCAGCCAATAGGCGCGCAAGCTGCCTCGCCTATGTCTGTATGCTGCTGCAACGCGTTTTGCATTATATAAAAATTAAGGATAATTTTTGGCTTCAGTATCTCGCGGAAAGAGACTTTCCCCCAAGCGTAAGTTCTTACGCAGTACTCGTTCCCTCTCTAGAGAGAACCGAGGTTACGCTAGTAACCGAGTACGTTTTCTTTTGATATTCTCTTTATTTGGTGTGACACTTGCTTTACGTTTTGTTTACTCACTGATTTGCTGTGTTTTTCCCTTCTGTTAAAGTGGTCAAATTGTGGTCTCTTGTTTCTGTCAGTATTAATTGGTAAGCTGTATTTGAGACCTATTTTGATGTTTTTAAGTGAATGATTTTTTTCCCTGTGATAAATAAATTTGGTATACTTTTGGAAAGTCATGTCTCCGTCTTCAGTGCAATCCGAACCAGCAGGGTCCTTCCTTTTGTTGTAATTCTTTTTGGTTTAACTCTCTTTTTGGGTTATTTGTATTACTTTATACTTTCCTGGGTAGAGAAGGAACCTAGGTGGCGTAGTTGGGTATTTTTATATGTAACCAAAGGTTACAATTTTGGCGTATAGTCGGCAGGATATCATTTTGTGTGTGAAGCGGAGACGTGACTTTATTACTCTTTATTTGTGTTATCAATTTGTTGTTTTTTTAACAGCAGCTAGCGCATTAGAATACTGTTTTGTACTTTCCTCTCCTGTGTTTTTGTTTGTCACTTAGATTGTCACTATGGAGGATGAGGTGCAGCAATTGCGAGACTTGGTAGCCCAACTTAAGGCTGATAATGAACACCTGCGGCAAGAACGTTTGGAGGTTCAGGCAAGTCCGAGTGTTGCGCCCTCTGAGTTTAACCATAGGGGGGCGGGGTTGGACATGGGCCCAAGATCTTCCTCCAACGGTAATTCAGTAGTGACGGAAAGGTTGATTTATGTTCCTAGGGAGAGGAAATGTCCTGTTTTTAGGGGCCGCACCAGAATTTCTTTGGCTGATTGGCTAGAGGAGGTAAAGACCAGTATGCGTGTTCGCCACTTATCCATTTTTGATAAAGCGCACTTTCTGTATGACCACTTAGAGGGGGAAGCTAGGGAAGAAATAAAATGTAGGCCTAGTGAAGACCGGGAAGATCCAGATAAAGTTATTCAAATACTTACTGAGCTGTATGGCTGCCCGGATTCATATATTGTTTTGCAGGAGAATTTTTTCTCTCGACGACAACTAAAGGGGGAGACGCTCCAGGAATTTTCACATGCCCTTCTTGACTTGATGTCAAAAGTAATAAAAAATGCTCCAAATGGTATGCCCAATTCTGATGTCCTGTTGCGTGACCAGTTTGTTGAGTATGTGCTGGATTCTGCCCTTCGCAGGGAATTAAAACAGTTTGTACGCCAGCATTCTGGGGCTACTTTACTTGATGTTAGAGGGGAAGCCATTAGATGGGAACGGGAGGGTATGTCGAGGGCTACTGGGGGTCGTAGTTTGTCAACCTCTTCTACTTATGGCCTGCAGTATGGGGTTTATGGGTCTGCGCCAGCTTCTACAAACTCTGAATTATCTGAGCTAAAAGAGATGCTCAAAAGGCAGCAAGAACAGCTTGATCAGTTAACCCGGGGGTCGGCAACCCGCGGCTCTAGAGGCCCTAGTGGCTCCCTGGAGCTTTTTCAAAAATATGAAAATGGAAAAAATATTTGTTGTTTTAATATAATTTCTGTAGGAGGAAAACCATGACAAACATTCTTAACAGTTTCGCACGTACGATCACATCGGTGTGATTAGAACGGTCAGTGCATGACATGATCAACTGCTAAATTCAAATGTGCTCTCGCGCGTTGACTGGCGCTGAGCCAGAGACAGGCGCGCTCAGAGCTGTCATATATCACAACTTCAACCTTCAACTTCAACCACATGTTTATTTTAGGTTTTAGACATAAGTACTAAAAAAAACAATACATTTAGAGTTTGTTAAATACACACTGATGTTAAAGGAAGAGGCAATAATCCTTTCCATTATAATTAGACACGTTTTATTCATATCAGATACACATTGTGTAAGTACCTTTAAAGTTTACTCTATTCTTCTCCCAGTTCACCAGCCACTTACTTTTATGTATTTCGGGAGAAGTGGATGAACTCACGTGTTGTAAATCCAACAGATCCGATTCTCTGAACTGCGTCTGCGGCACAAACTAAGATGGCGGCGCCCATCGCGCATATAGCTCAACTAACGCGATCGTTATAAAGGTGTTTAAACAACAAAACACTTCCACTTGCATATATTTGACAATCGGAATATCAGATATTTCATGCCATATCTAACAAATTTGTGAATATTTTGAATAAAAAAGGAAAAATGACATAAAAGCAGATCATCATTCATTCAGCTCTGTTGTTGCTGCGGTTTGTCACGTGACACGCAATGACGCGTCACCATGGAAACCATAAAGTGACACATTCTAAATAACGGTCGCCTTGAAAAACTCACGTTGGGGGGTCAGTCAGAATATTTTAAACTTACGTGTGAAAGGGTTTAAGTTTTTCAACGTTGTAAAAATAATACACGAATAAATAAAACGAAACATAATACATTAAAATTATAATGGAAATTAAACTTAAAGCACCATCGTACAGCAGCGTAGTCACGTGGTGCGTCATTCTCTCCAGGATGCGCTGCAGGTAAAATAAACATTTAATCATGAATGCTCATTATGTATTTGTAGTCTACTTATCATTTTGATACTAGGGGGCTAATTTAGACACTTACAGCATGTGTTGCCTTCATTATAAGGCTTATTTAAGGCTTTTAATTTTTTGCGGCTCCAGACAGATTTTTTTTTGTTGCTTTTTTTGGTCCAATATGGCTCTTTCAACATTTTGGGTTGCCGACCCCTGTGTTAACCCGTAGTGTGACTTCGCTGCAAAATGCCCCAAGAAGCCTCCCTTTTACCGCAAGTCCCTTTAATAGGGGTTTAGTTATCTGTAGGAAGTGCCAACAGCCTGGCCATTTTGCCCGTGAATGTAGTTCTCAAAGTTTGTCATCGAGAGTTAATCCCTCTCCCCCACGTCACCCTCAGCCAGTAGTGCCAAGGTCCCAGCCCTCTGTTACCTTTCAGGAAAACTAGAACCTTCTGTGCTCCCGAGCCACAGTGCAGAAGGGTATGTGTTTGGCTCAGATGCTGTTTTTCCTGATGTAGAGCACATGGCCCCTTTATTATCACCATGCCCCCAAGTGACTGTTAGTGTGGGTGGGGTGTTAGTTCCTTGTTTGTTAGACACCGGCTCAATGGTGTCGACGGTGACTGAAAGTTTTTATTTGCAGAACTTTGAGCCGTGGGGTTTGGAAAAACTTCACTCCTGTCATTGGTTGCAGCTTAAGGCTGCCAATGGCCTAGATATCCCATATATAGGCTATTTAGAGCTGGATGTTGAAGTCTTTGGTAAAGTGATTCCTAAACGTGGCGTGCTCATAGTTAAAGATTCTCCAGGTACTCCTACTCAGGTCTCCGGTATTTTGGGCTGAACGTTATTCGAGAATGTTATCACGATTTGTTTGGACAGCATGGACAAACTCTCTTTGAAACTGCTTTAGTGCAGCATGCCCCTAATTCTTGGCAACAAGCCTTACAGAAATGCCATCAAGCTCAAGTTAATGCCCCTTTAGATTATTCAGCCCGGGTTCGGGTTCGAGGGGGCAGGTGTATCGGTGTACCAGGTGGCACCATGAAGTTTATTCCTGCTACTTGTTCTCAGCAACATACTGGATTGACTGTAGTATTTGAGCCTTCTAGTGGTGGGCTAGCAGCTGGTCTTTAGACCTCCCCTGCCATTGTTAAGGTAGTTCGTGGCCAGGTTTATGTTCCAGTCATTAATGTGGGAGTAGTGGATGTTAACCTTTATGCACGAACGGTTCTTGGTACTATTAGCCCTGTAACTGTGGTGAGTTTACCCCCTGGTGTAGAGGATGTCCCCTTGAGTGTGCAGGCCACCGTTTCTTCCCAGATGACTGTAGGTTCTCTACAAGACAAGATAGATTCTGTTGATCTGTCTCCGATGACCCCTGAGGAACAGTGTCAAGTCAGGGCTTTACTATCCAAGTATTCTTCTGTGTTTTCAGCAAATGATAGCGATCTGGGCTGTACTACTTTGATCACACATGACATTCCTTTGATTGATGAGGTTCCTGTTAGGCAGCGTTATAGACGCATTCCTCCTTCAGAATATGAAGGCGTTAAGGCTCATATTAATCAGTTGCTGGAAACTCAAATTATAAGAGAAAGTAGCAGCCCTTATGCTTCTCCCATTGTCCTGGTGAAGAAAAAGGATGGTAGCCTGCGACTGTGTGTTGACTATCGTCAACTTAACAGTAAGACCAGAAAAGATTCGTTTCCTTTACCAAGAATTGAGGAATCTTTGGATGCTCTTGCAGGTGCCAGGTGGTTCACTACAATGGATCTTGCTAGTGGCTACAATCAGGTCCCTGTGGCTGAAAAGGACAAGATGAAGACTGCTTTTGCACACCTTTCGGGCTATATGAGTGGAATAGGATGGCCTTCGGCCTGTGCAATGCCCCTAGTACATTTCAGAGACTGATGGAGCGTATGTTTGGCTCGCAACATTTTCAATCATTGTTGCTGTATCTGGACGATGTTATTGTCTTCTCTTCCATAGTGTCTGAGCATCTGCAACGGCTGGAGGTGGTCCTGAAGTGTCTACAACAAGAAGGCTTAAAGGCCAAATTGGAGAAATGTTCGTTCTTTCAGTCTGAGGTGAACTATTTGGGACATTTGATTACTGCCCAAGGGGTGGCTACCGATCCGAAGAAAATTGAGGCAGTTGCCAATTGGCAGCCTCCCTAGCTGGTTTCGGAATTTCGGTCATTTCTGGGCTTCGCAAGCTATTACAGGAGGTTCGTGGAGTCTTTTGCTAAAATGGCTGCTCCACTTCATCGCCTGGTAGCTGACCTGACTGGAGCTAAAAGGAAGATCCCAGCCCGGTCCTGCAGGGAGGCCTGGACAGAGGAGTGTCAGCAGAGTTTTGATGCCCTGAAGCAACGGTTGGTGAGTGCTCCATTGCTGGCATATCTCTTTGCCATTCATCTTAGAAGTGGATGCCAGTTATAGCGGATTGGGAGCAGTCCTGTCACAGGAACAGGAGGGCCGTGTTCGACCAGTAGCCTATGCCAGTCGTGGTTTAAGACCTACGGAGAGGAACATGTCCAATTATAGTTCCATGAAACTTGAGTTTCTTGCCCTTAAATGGGCAATGGCCGAGAAATTCCGTGAGTATTTACTTGGACACAAGTGTGTGGTATATACGGACAATAACCCTCTGAGCTACCTCAACACCGCTAAGCTCGGTGCTTTAGAACAGAGATGGGCTGCCCAAATTGCCGCTTTTGACTTCAGTATTAAGTATCGTTCTGGACGTAGTAATCGTAATGCTGATGCACTCTCACGACAGCACCCGGCTGGACCTGTTCTGGAGGCTATGATTCCAGGAAGTTCTCTGCCAGAGCCCCTCCAACAAGTCGCTTCTACTAGACCCATGAGCGGGGTACAAGCATCCATTACTGCTTTCCCTGGCTATTCTTCTGCAGATTTACATGGGCTACAGGAAGCAGATGCAGTGTTGGGAGTATTCCTGAAGTTATGGAGAAGAGGGACATACCCTTCTCATGAAGAGAGGCAGGGGTTGTGTCCAGATGTAGGTAAACTCCTGAAACAGTGGAAACGATTACAGGTGAAGGATGGCGTAATGTACCGTCAGTGCTACCATCCCCAGGGCGGCGAGGCCTTTCTTCAGCTGTTGCTCCCAACATCTTTAAAGACTATGGTGATGCAGCAGCTTCATGATGAGCATGGCCATCAAGGAGTGGAGCGTATGACAGAGCTGGTGAGACAAAGATGTTTCTGGCCAGGTATGGGTGAGGATGTGAAACGTTGGTGCCAACAATGTGAACGTTGTACTGTTGCTAAGGATGTCTTCCCTCGAGTGCAGACATATATGGGTCATTTGTTTGTTTCAAGGCCTAATCAAATTCTGGCCATCGACTTCACTTTGATCGAGCCATCACAGAATGGAATGGAGAATGTTCTTGTTCTAACAGATGTGTTTTCCAAATACACCCAGGCCGTGCCTACTCGTGACCAGAGAGCATCTACGGTGGCAAAGGTGTTAGTTAATGAGTGGTTCTACAAGTTTGGTGTGCCCAGTCGCATCCACTCGGACCAGGGGAGGAATTTCGAAAGCACCCTTATTCAACAGCTGTGTACATTGTATGGCATTGAACGGAGTCGGACCACCCCAGCCCATCCTACTGGAAATGGTCAATGCGAGCGATTTAATCGCACACTGCACAATCTGCTGCGTACTCTGCCCTCGTGCAAGAAGAAGGACTGGGCAGCATATCTCCCTCAAGTGGTATTTTCTTATAACACTACTCCACACCAGTCTACAGGTGAATCCCCATATTTCTTAATGCTTGGGCAAGACCCACAATTGCCGGTTGATTTTCTTTTGGGCAGAATTGATACTCCTACTCGGGGCAGTGTCCATGACTGGATTTATGACCATCAAGCAAGACTTCAAGTGGCCTTTGATGGAGCTAGAAGTCGTATGAAGGCTGCAGCGGACCATAGGAAAGAGCGACATGATCGGAGAGTACAGGATGAGCCTTTGAGCCAAGGTCAACTGGTGTACCTGTGGGACCTTTGTGTGCGAGGCCGAGCAAAGATCCAAGATCGTTGGAGTTCTGTTCTTTATAAAGTGCTGCGAGCCCCGACACCTGGTGGGTCAGTGTACACCATTGCTCCCGTTGAAGATTTGGAGAAGGTTAGACATGTGCATCGTACTTTGTTAAGAGTCCAACCGGCTGGCCGGAATCTGGCAGAACCTGTTAACCCTCTCTCTTCAGACTCGGATCAAGCATCGGTGGACTCTGGAGAGGAGGATATACTGGATGCGTGGCTAGTGGTGCTGCCAGAGCAAGAAGTTCCTCCTCCAGTGACCGTACCAATTGCTGTCCCTTCACCTACACGTTGTGTGCCACTTCTGCCCCAAACCCCTGAGTGTGCCTCCATACAATCTTGTAGAGTTCCTGAGCCTCCGCTGGTCCATGATCATTTTCCTAGTGATCCCTCAGTGGCATCAGAGGGTGCCACCATTACTGAAGGAGCACCACTACGACGGACCACCCGAAAAACCGCAGGCTACCATTCCAATGCCCATCACTTGCCAGCGACAATGGGGGGCAGAGGAGGTATTGTGAATTCGCAAGTAACTGTCATTAGCAATGATACTACTCTCTTTAGGCCTTGGCGTTAATATCGTTGGGTCTCCGGATTTAAAACTAGGGGGTAGATTGTGACAGGTTGATAATCTAACGTTCAGTTTTGCTCATTGGAATTGGGGAACTTGTAATGGTTGCATATTGCAAATGACTAGACACGCCCACCGGCGTTGAGCCGCAGTTGATACTGAGTACACCTGTGCGGTGCAATCATGAGGGTGCGTCTGTGTCTAGTGGCGTGATAAAAACCCTGTCTAAGTTTAGTTGATTGTTATTCTTCTCTGTGCGGTGTGAAGTAACCGGCTACCCATTTCTAGTTGCTTTCCGTATGTTCCCATCTCAATCACAGATCATGGTCTAAATATAGCCTATGTTTGCCATCAGGAATGTGTGTGTGAAGTGGTGAGCGCAGGGAACATAAAGGTTACTATAGCTTAAATTCCCCTACGAGGTAAGAAGTGTTATAATTGGTGTCTTATTTTGGGAGGGGGGAAATTAAGCAATGTATTTACTATTAGTGTTTTTATTGCAGGTGCGGCCCAAGAGCGCTAGCTGCTGTTTTTTTTATTATTATATTTATTTTGTCACTGTTTCATGGTCCTAGTACAACTGACGGCAGCGGATATTGCGGTTTTGAACCGCTAACGATCGAGCTCTTTAACGAGCTGCTCGTAAGAGATTTGTTGAAATACTGACGTAGCCTAAAGTATGTTCTATGGCAGTGGTCACCAACCTTTTCAAGCCTAAGATCACATCCAAAGTCCAAATGTAAACCAAGATCTACCACTTGCATAAAATTATGAAAAAACAAGGCCACAATGTAGTTCTACTTTGACATTCTTTGTTGCCTGTTAGTCACTAGCAAAATATTTAACTATACAAATAGTATAATAACTATACAAACTAGAGATGCACCGATTACAATTTTCTAGGCCGATTCCGATTTCCGATTTTTCACTGAGTTTGACCTGCCGATACCGATTTTAGCCGATTCCGATTTAATTTTTTTTCTAACCACTTTACAGCACACACAAATATTTATTTTCCATCTTTTCTTTAACCCTTTCACGCGTAAGTTTAAAATATTCTAACTGACACCCCCACCCCCCAGTGAGTTTTTTCGCGAACGTTCCCTTTAATGTTTCCATGGCGACGCGTCACGCGATACACCGCAGCCACAATAAAACTGTATGACAGATGTGTGTGTCGCTTTTGTTTCACTTTTCCTTTTTTATTCAAAATATTCACAAACTTGCTTACCATGTCATCAACTAGCCTATCTGATATTCCGATTCTCAAATACGTGTAAGTGAGTGGTCGTTTAAAAACCTTTAATCTTGATCTATAATGAGATGGGCGCCGCGCAATGTTGTCCTGTCAGTCGGATTTACAGCACGTGAATTAATCAGTTTCTCCGAAATAAATGCAAGAAAGTGGCCGGTGAACTGAGAAGAATAGAGTAAACTTTATAGTTACTTCCCCTATGTTTGTCTGATATGAATAACACACATGTCGGCAAATTATATTTGAATAGATTGTTATTGCTGCTTCCACAGACATCAGTGTGTGTTTTACAAACTCCAAATGTATTGTTTTAATCGTGCTTATGTGTATTTAAATATCTGAAACCTAAAATAAACATTATGAGGTTGAAAACACTGCTTAGTTGTGCCATAACAGCGCTGAACGCGTCCGACTCTGGCTCAGCGCCAGGCAGCCAACGCGCGAAAGCACAGTTTGAATCTGGCAGTTATGCGACGTCACTGAACATCTAAATCTGGCACCGCACCGTACTCTCATGGGCACAGACATACAAATCTCATATATGAGACCATACCGCTCAAAAGGTTAATCATGCGGCGCCCGAGTGCATTTGACCGGCATAAAATCGGCATATGTCAGACTGACCGGCCGGTCGCCGGTCATGGCCGATCACGTGAAAATCGGCCAATTCCGGTCACCAGCCGATCAATCGGTGCATCTCTAATACAAACTGTCAACTATAATTCAACATTTGCGGAGGTGCGCGCGCGGCAAAAAATGACATCATTGTAACAGCGCGCATCCGCATTCGAAGATGCACGACTTTCAGCCGAATCTGCCCGAGCAGACGGATATTAGTACATCTCATCACACCGGCACCCAGTTTGCGCGTCTAAATCAGTTGTATGGTCTGGTTTTCAGTCTAAAACAGTTGCGTCAAGTATAAATGCCTCGTCTGTTTGGGGAGGTGCGCGCGCAGTCAGCGGAGGATCGCGCTGCGGTGCCAGGCGAAAGTATAAACAAGGCTTTAGTCAGCGGTTGTTTTACAGACATTATATGTAAACTATAGGCTATTTGATTGGACAGATATACCCCTTTCCCTCTGCTAGACACCATTTACTACACACAATAGGCTCACACATGGTGCATTTTAAATGAATAAATAATAATGAATAAAAATATTGTTTGTTTTTTTTCTCTGATTTTGAAAACTCTTCGCGATCGACTTAAAATGCTTCCAAGATCGACTTGTCGACCGCGATCGACGGGTTGGTGACTCCTGTTCTATGGGCTATTAAGTTATAGTAAACTGATATGCTGGTAGCCTGGTCCATTTAAAGCAGTGCAAACAATATTAACATTAGTCTTAATTGAGAAGTGAAATATGATGTCACTGTGACTGAGTGATGTAATTATTTTCTTTTCTGTTAGTTTTTTTGTATTAAATCCATTTGCCAGTTATATCCTCTGGTGGCTAGAACTGTGATATTGAGGCTTAACAGAAGGGGGAGTGTATTTGTTTTCTTTTGATATTCTCTTTATTTGGTGTGACACTTGCTTTACGTTTTGTTTACTCACTGATTTGCTGTGTTTTTCCCTTCTGTTAAAGTGGTCAAATTGTGGTCTCTTTCTGTCAGTATTAATTGGTAAGCTGTATTTGAGACCTATTTTGATGTTTTTAAGTGAATGATTTTTTCCCTGTGATAAATAAATTTGGTATACTTTTGGAAAGTCACGTCTCCGTCTTCAGTGCAATCCGAACCAGCAGGGTCCTTCCTTTTGTTGTAATTCTTTTTGGTTTAACTCTCTTTTTGGGTTATTTGTATTACTTTATACTTTCCTGGGTAGAGAAGGAACCTAGGTGGCGTAGTCGGGTATTTTTATATTTAACCAAAGGTTACACCAAGATAAATTAAATTTCACATTCTAGGGCACCTTTAATTATTACCCAAATCTCGCTATCTGTGCTGCACATTTTACGGAAGAAAGCTTCCACAATCTTTCAATGCAGGATTCGCAAAACGGCTTGTCCTGAAAGATGGAGCAGTTCCAACTTTAAAAACAGAAACTGTTTACGGGCCACAACCTGTAAGTATGATTTATTTTTCGTCGTTGTGTTTTCCTGTAATAGTTCGTATTGTTAATTGTACGTTGTAGCAAGGAAGTAAACAAAAGACAACGCTGTTTGTTAAATGCTCTTCATACTTAACGTTATCCAACAAACACCTAACGTTACAAACTTTTTTTTAAATCTCAACAGCGAACTTTTAATTAGTATAAATTATTCTTTGATTAGAGCTTTTATGTATTTTTTTATCTACATGCTTGTTTATCTACAGGCATGCTAAACAAGGTTATGTGTTTGATTTTGCTAACGTTACTGTAGTAAAGTCAATGTTTAGTGTTCGTATTGGGTTAATAGTTCTGGCGACAGATATTTAGCTACAATCGTTCTAAATATACAAAAGTAACAGTGCCATATAGTCAGTAGCAATCACAATAGATCTGCAGTCTTAAAAAAAAACATACCTTTCTGAAACGTCCTTTAACAGCCGTTCTTGAACAGGTTCTGCTCGATCCTCTCCACTAACATTCTCTGGGTCTGATTCGGGCTCAAATTGGTATGGCAATATTTTAGACCGTTTTTACAAGGAGGGACAGAGCAGTGTAGAATAATGGTTAAATATGTGAAAAATAATGCAAATTTTTAAAAACGAAGCATGAACACATGTTACAGTGCACCCCACAAACACAATCAAGCCTTCGAAAAAAGGTGTTTTACCGCCCCTTTAACGAGCGCTAAAAGAGTAGGTACTTTATAGCCAGATCTCGTTAAGTATGAATGCGAGCCGTACATCATCCGCCATGTTGACGTTCTCTTTCATAGGTTCACTCAACGCTGTGTAGCTTAAGATGCAGTGGGAACGCCCTCTGGGTGTGCCGATTGTCTGAAGCCCATATAGAATCATATAAATTCATTGGCTGATGGTGCGGGCGCCGCCTCAACGCTCTTACGTCGTCATATTATATTGGCGCGTGCGCCATTTGCTCCTCAGATTTCTCTGCCTTCATGAAGCGGCCATTCTATCCCTTTGTCCTCGGATTTTCTGGCCCAAATATTCGGATTCTAGTATCAGCATTCTTTATCTGCACTTCAGCGACTGCGAATAGTGGAACTCAGTTCTTCTAGCGGGGAAGTGCCATGCAGTTTCGTCGTTGCCTGCCGCCATGCGCTCGCTTTATTGTGAGGGAAGACCCTCAGAGTAAGTATGTTAAATGTTTGGGTTTTTCGCATGCGCGCGAGGCTGTTCTAGGTTTGTCAAAATGCAAATTTTGTGACAATCTACTTCTCAAAAGCCTCCACTCTAGGCTCGCAGTTTTTGAGGAGTCATCCGCCCCCCCTCGTCGCGCTCCCGAGCACGTGCGCGGCGTCCTGCCAGTCGAGTTTTCTCATGATTATTTATGCCCTAGCCCGGAAGCGCGCGAGATGGTATCTTTCGGGCTGGAGGATGTGATTTACACTGCAGCGTCCGACTCTGAGGATTTCGGGCCTGTTTTAGTTAATGGCGTTCTCCTGCCTAGCGGCCAGGAAGCGCGGCCTACTGTGGCCTACATGGAGCTTATTGATGTGCTTTCACGCGCTACAGAGAAGCTCGCTATTGACTGGCCCGACGAGCCCCGTGAGTCACAGTCATCTAAACTCAACGAAAGATATTTAAGTGGCCCTAATTCTAGGCCAGAGCTGAGAAAGCTGCCCTTTTTCAGTGATCTGCATAATGAGATCTCCAGATCCTGGCCACAGCCGCTGACTTCACCAACCTCATTGGTTCTGTGGAGCAGGGCTATTCCGCCATCCCAGCGGTCAAGGACACGTTGGCTACTCACCTTTCTCCATCGTCGGCTCCATCGTGGAAATCTCGCCCCCTCCTACCCTCTAAACCATGCAAGACTACTTCCGCCCTAATTGGAAAGTCCTACATGGCAGCTGGTCAGGCAGGCATGGCCCTTCAATAGCATCCAGCTGCTGCCCCGCAGACTCACCTCTGGCTAGACACCACTGGCTGGACACCAGTGGATAGACAGCCTACGTCATTTCCATTTTCTCCGTCATTTCCGTTTCGCCGCTAATTTCCGGTTTCGCCGCTAATTTCCGGTTTCACCTCTGGATGGACAGCAATTGTATTTCCTATTTTCACCTCTGGATTGACATATATTTATTTTATATTTTCACCTCTGGATAGACAGCATAGGACAGAATATTTATTTTATATTTTCACCTCTGGATAGACAGCATATTTATTTTATATTTTCACCTCTGGATAGACAGCATATTTAGTTCTCACCTCTGGATGGACAGTATATTTATTTTATATTTTCACCTCTGGATAGACATATATTTATTTTATATTTTCACCTCTGGATGGACAGTATATTTATTTTATATTTTCACCTCTGGATAGACATATATTTATTTTATATTTTCACCTCTGGATGGACAGTATATTTATTTTATATTTTCACCTCTGGATGGACAGTATATTTATTTCATATTTTCACCTCTGGATAGACATATATTTATTTTATATTTTCACCTCTGGATGGACAGTATATTTATTTTATATTTTCACCTCTGGATGGACAGTATATTTATTTTATATTTTCACCTCTGGATAGACATATATTTATTTTATATTTTCACCTCTGGATGGACAGTATATTTATTTTATATTTTCACCTCTGGATGGACAGTATATTTATTTTATATTTTCACCTCTGAATAGACATATATTTATTTTATATTTTCACCTCTGGATGGACAGTATATTTATTTTATATTTTCACCTCTGGATGGACAGTATATTTATTTTATATTTTCACCTCTGAATAGACATATATTTATTTTATATTTTCACCTCTGGATGGACAGTATATTTATTTTATATTTTCACCTCTGGATGGACAGTATATTTATTTTATATTTTCACCTCTGGATGGACAGTATATTTATTTTATATTTTCACCTCTGGATAGACATATATTTATTTTATATTTTCACCTATGGATAGACAGCATATTTATTTTATATTTTCACCTCTGGATAGACATATATTTATTTTATATTTTCACCTATGGATAGACAGCATATTTATTTTATATTTTCACCTCTGGATAGACAGCATATTTAGTTCTCACCTCTGGATGGACAGAATATTTATTTTATATTTTCACCTCTGGATAGACAGCATATTTAGTTCTCACCTCTGGATGGACAGTATATTTATTTTATATTTTCACCTCTGGATAGACATATATTTATTTTATATTTTCACCTCTGGATAGACATATATTTATTTTATATTTTCACCTCTGGATAGACATATATTTATTTTCTGTTTTCACCAGTGGATAGACAGCATTCTTTGCAGGCTTAATTGCACACGTCTTTTCCGTATTGTCATTTTACTTTTATGACTTAAAATATATAATATAAAAGCTGTGTGCTAATTGAAATATGATCTTTATCATATCTCTTTACATAAAACAATTCTCAATAATATACTTAATATTATAACATCAATAATTCATGCAAACTGCATTCACAAGAACCACCTTGAAAATATATATTGTTCAGATCATATCACTATTTTTTGTGACTTAAATTCAGCCTAGATCAATGGACTATAACGTTTTGTCAATACAACAGACTTGTACATGTTAATTGACCACAGTTTTTTGCCTTGCCCATTTGGATATTCAATTCTTTTTTTTTGTAAATGTAACCACTTCTGTTTTTAAAATATACGTAGATTCACATGATCAGACAATTTACCAAACAATCCAGATCAAATTAACACTTCATGGTTTTGCAATATTTATTGGAAATTACACATGGTACAAATGGTACAATCTTCACACATCCAAGTGAAAAAAAAAAAAACGTATTTACAATATTAAATCATACCACTCAAAGAACGATTTAATTGGAAAATCTATTGTAGCAACCTAGCTCTAGAATTGAGGCACAACAGAGTTCACTAATACCTTTAAAAAAACACGACACAGTACCTTGAAAACAAGACGATTTTTTTAACTAGCTAGTTTGTGCATTTGAATTCTGACATGACCTATAAATCATCGACAGTTTATTATTTTTTCTTACCGCTGACATCTGCATGGCGCGTCAAATTTGAAAAGTGAATGACGATACGGAAATGACGTCAATTTGAAAAGTGAATGACGATACGGAAATGACGTCTGCTGTCCAGCCACTGGTGTCCAGCCACTGGTGTCTAGCAAGAAGTGAGTCTGCGGGGCTGCAGCTGGATGCCTCTCTGGCCCTTCACACTATGGCCATCCTCCAAGCCTACCAGGCGGATGTTCTGAAGGAGATGTACGAGGGCACTGGCCTAATGCCGGAAGCTGTCAAGGAGCTTCGCAAGGCCACGGATCTGGCCTTAAGAGCCATGTTGGGGAAATTCTTTCTAGACTTTTATCAATAATTGTAAGACAGTAGGATATCTCAAAGGTTAACAAAGATCAGCTTTATTTCTTGCAAGAAAGGCTGTTCACACATCAGTCAGAGTCTGATATGAGAAGCGCGTCGACTTCTCCTTTTTGCCCAGCTTATATACACAAAACACATCCTGGTCTGTCTCAAAAGATCGCCTTAGTTACCTTAAAAGGCAACACGTCTTTGTTCGAGATCTCTTGTCCAACATAAATTCTATCTAGACAGAACAATATCACGTCTGCAAAAGTTTCCTGTTTTTAGCTGCAGCTTTTTCACACATTTTGCTTATCTCTATTTCTATCAAAGCTGCGCACATACTTTTCACACTTGAAGTACACAATAGGTCACTTGAGTACTCATAGTCTCTTTGCTACCCCGAACATTTTGTTCCTGCAAGCTTATATGATTATATTTCTTTAAATCCTTATGAGTAAAAATAAATGTTCAACGTTAACAGAAGTTGCACACATCTGAAAGTAAAAAACACATCTAAATGTAAAATTTCCATTACAGCCACCAAGCACACTGCACGTGCTATAGGTCGGTCTATGGCGGGCGTGGTTGCTGCAGAGTGCCACTTGTGGCTCAATCTCACAGAGATCCTTGACAAGGAGAAGGTTTTCCTCCTGGACGCCCCAATTTCTCAGTCTGGACTGATCAGGGAGGCGGTCAACACTGTGGTTGACAAGTTCCAGGCCGCAAAATCCCAGTCAGCCGCCTTCAGGCAGTTTATGCCCAGGAGGGTTAGGGAGTTGTCTAACCCCTCCCCGTCTCAACCCAGAGAACCTCCCTTTCACAAGAAGGAGTTCACCACTAGGAGGAGTGACGCGGCTCATCCCCCACCAGCTACGGTTTGTGGTGCCCGCGGTCGCCCATTTCCCCGCCAGCGACCTCATAGGCGTCTTGAGCTGAAGCGTTCTAACAAACCTTCCGCTCCAGCTCCCTCAAATCACTCCTGACCCGCAGGTCAGAAAAAGGAGAGCTTTCCCCGATTTTCAAAGTTGGGTGCAAGTGTTTCTGCCCACCTCTCACTTGCTCTCCTTTTCCAACTCTGCCACTTTCGCCGCCCAGCGCGTTTCGAAGTGCAGTTTCTGTTCAACTTCGTTCAACCTTCCGGCGTGGGAGGAAGGAGATGCATTAAGCTTTCTCCCCTCACCCCTGTCGTGTTTGTTACCTGCCGCTCGCATGCTCGGAGACACATTCAGTTTTCTTCAGGAGCAGGCAGACCCTGCGGTACCGATCCAGGTACCACACCGCCCCACAAGATTCAGCTTGACTCCCTAACACAGGTATGTCTTCTGCATTGCAACACTGCTTCCTCTATCACATTTCTTTCAAGAAAGGTGGATTCTGCCAGTGGTATCGCCTTGGATCCTCCGCACAGTTTGGCTCGGCTACACGCTTCAGTTCTATCGCAACCCCCTTTGCTTCAACAGGGTTTTTCCAACTGTAGTCGACAGCGCCTCAGAGGCTTCTGTACTACAGCAGGAGAAGTCGAGCAAGGCTTCTTCAGCCGTTACTTCCTGGTCCCGAAGAAGGGTGGTGGTCTGCAACCTATACTAGACCTCCGCCGGCTGGCTGATGAGGTTCCTCAGATTCACCTTTGGAGGAAAGGCTTACCAGTACAGGGTCCTTCCCTTTGGTCTCGCTCTAGCGCCGAGGACGTTCACAAAGTGTATGGATGCTGCTCTTGTCCCGTTGCGGCTCCAGGGCATTTGTATACTCAACTATCTGGACAATTGGCTCCTTTTAGCTCGCTCCAGAGAATTGGTGACCCACCACAGGGACAACATCCTTCGTCACATTCAGTCTTGAGGATAAACACAGAGAAGAGTGTTCTCACCCCAGCTCAACGCACAGTTTTCTTAGGGGTTCGCCTGGATTCCGTTCTGATGCAGGTCCGTTTGGCTCCTGCCCGGATTTCCAGTCTCGTGACATGTTTGGCCCGCTTCAGGCTCGGCCATCGTGTTTCTGTGCGCACTTGCCGCTGGCTTCTGGGTCTCATGGCCGCAGCTTCCCCTGTTCTACCCCTAGGGTTGCTCCACATGAGACCTTTTCTGTGGTGGATGAAGCTCTCAGGGGCCCGGTCGACAGGACCGGCTCTTCTCCTGTTGAAGGTGTCGCGCAGTTGCTCCCGCACCCTTTCAGTCTGGCGGGATCCCCTCTTCCTTCAGAAAGGGATCATCATTGGTGCTGTTTTCCATCACCAAATGATTACAACGGATGCCTCTCTGACCGGCTGGGGCGCGGTTTTCGAGGGCAGGCCAGCATGTGGGGTCTTTACTGGGGAGACTCTGTGGGCTCAGGACAAGTTCCTTTCACTGAGGGCAGTCCATGTCCCCGGGATCTTGAACCTCGCAGCGGATTTTCTGTCGAGGCAGAAGCTCAGGTCGGGGGAGTGGACGCTGAACCGTCAAACAGTAGCCCTGATTTGGCTGATTTGACCTCTGTGCATCTCAGGAGTCATCCCAATGTCCACTTTGGTTCTCCCTGAGCCCCCCAGCACCGTTGGAAATAGATGCATTCGCCCACCCTTGGCCGATGCAGAAACTTTATGCATTCCTGCCCGTCAAATTGATCCAGGCGGTTCTGTCCAGGGTGAGGGAGAGCAGAACCTGTCTCCTACTTGTAGCCCAATTCTGGCCGTCCCAGCCGTGGTTCTCGGAGCTGGCTCCTCTTCTAGAATCCCCTCCCTGGGAGATTCCAGTCAGGGAGGATCTACTATCCCAGCTTCAGGGCAGGATATGGCACCCTCGCCCTGACATTTGGAAGAAATGCGTTTGGCCCATCAGAGGCTGCTAGCTTTGTGCTCTTGGTCTTCCCGCTGACGTCCAGGAGACCATTGCAAGTGCGAGAGCCCTTTCCACGAGAAGGCTGTATTCCTTCAAGTGGAGGGTTTTTGAGTCATTGTGTTCAACACACGCTATGGATCCACTCAGCTGCCCAGTGGGTTCAGTGCTGGAGTTCCTACAGGAGAAGTTTGCTTCTGGAGCGGCCGCTACCACTCTGAGAGTATATGTTGCTGCTATTGCAGCTCATAGAGAGTCGGATGAGATCCCCCTCGGTAAACTAAGGCTCAGTCTCAACATTTATGCGTGGGGTTAGGTGCCTGAAACCAGCACGCTCCCCGTCGTACTGGAGGGCTTAATGGAGGCTCCCTTTGAGCCCTTGGAGTCAGCTCCGGAGCAGATTCTGACTCTCAAGGTTACTCTCTTGTTAGCTTTGACTTCTTTGAAGCGGGTTGGGGATTTGCAAGCTCTTTCTGTCAGCAAGACATGTATGGACTTCGCTTCTGGTTTGGTCAAGGTGACTTTAAGACTAAGGCCAGGATATGTGCCCAAAGTATTGTCCACATCATTTCGCTCTCAGGTTGTCAACCTTCATTCTTTCCATCCTCCTCCTTTTGTTTCTGAGGACATGAAGCTTCATTTGCTCTGCCCTGTCCGACCGTTGAAGTTCTATATAGATCGCTCTAGCGGTTGGAGAAAATCTAGCCAGCTCTTGGTATGTTTCTGTGTTGGTCACCGCGGGCTTGCCGCATCGAAACAGAGAATTTCCCACTGGGTTACAGAGGCTATTTCACTGGCATATGAGGTGCACGGTCTGCCTTCGCCTCTTAGCATCAGGGCACATTCCACCAGAAATGTGGCTTCCTCTCAAGCACTTTTTAGAGGGGCCCTCCTGGAAGACATTTGTGTGGCGGCAGGTTGGTCCTCTCCGCACACTTTTGTCAGATTCTATAGTTTGGATCTCGACATGGCTCCAGGTTCCCATGTTTTGTCTGCTTTGGTCATTGTATTAGTTGTGGCAGCGCTTAGCTTGGCGAGATTGGTATTTCGTTCCCACTGCGTCTTAAGCTACGCAGCGTCAAGTGAACCTATGAAAGAGAACGTCTCTGGTTACTGGTGTAACCTATGTTCTCTGAATAGGGAACGAGACGCTGCGTTTGCTGCCAAGCTCCTCGCACTGCTGACAAGCTTCCTTTTTCGGCAGAGAAATCTGAGGAGCAGATGGCGCGCGGGCCAATATAATATGACGACGTAAGAGCATCGAGGTGGCGCCCGCGCCATCAGCCAATGAATTGGCGTGATTTTATATGGGCTTCAGACAATCGGCACACCCAGAGGGCGTTCCCACTGCGTCTTAAGCTACGCAGCGTCTCGTTCCCTATTCAGAGAACATAGGTTACACCAGTAACCCGAAACGTTTTCATGTGACCTACAACGTTATCACAAGCGCAACAACTTAAAAGATATGAAAATCTTAGTAGTAGAAGTAGTAGATCATCCGGGAACTTCTCGCCTACTCTTTTATGAATACTGATGTTTCGAACATACTACTCCTTTCACGTACTGTTTTCTCCTACTATATAGTAGGTAAGTAGTCATATTCGAATGTACTTTAAGTATATGTACGTCCGAATCTCGCGAGAATTAGTACGTCACCCAGGTAATTCTCGCCTACTCTTTTATGAATACTAAGGATTCGTACATACTTTTTCGCTCGGCTACTGCTTTTCCCCTACTATATAGTAGGGAAGCATGCGGTTTCGAACACAGCCGAGATGTTTTCAACCGACCATGTCGCTTCTATTATGAGCGCGCTTGCCGCACGCCTACATTTGAAATAACGAATTTGCACGCGCATAAAACGCGATATGTGAACACCCCCGAATAACTTAGATGTATAACTCACTATGACATTAAACTGACTTGAAAAAACAATATTTGAATCTTGACTATCTGAGTATCTAAGTTGAAAATTGCTTAACTTATTTTAAAGTAAGAGACGCGGTGGGAACGCCCTGCGTGATTGCGTCGTGAAGCACGTGTATAATCAGTCCAATGGAAAGACGAGACGTCATAGGCGGGTGACGTCATCGACCAGGAAGCTATAAAGCACCGCTGAAAACAGACCGCGACAGCTTCTGTGCCTTCAGCAAGCGATCTGTGTATTCTGTCCTTGTCATATTTATTGTTGTCTGTCAAGTTGCAATATATATATATATATTATGGCAAAAGAGAGCAAGCAAGCATTGTGTTGTTCCCTGCCCACGTTATATCACGGGTGGGGACACACACTTCAGCTTTGTGTTGCTTGTTTGGGAGTGGAGCATGCCAACAGTCAGTTCTTGAGGGGGCTGACTGTGAGCATTGCGAGAAGCTGTCCGTGAGGACGCTCCGCTCCCGCCGGCCGTTCTTCGAGGAGGACAGTTCGGTGCGCGCGCCCCGAGGCGCGGGTCCCGCTGCTGCCGAGGCACGGCGTCGACGCGCATCTTGGGGATCGCATATGGTTCTAACAACACCTGTTGGATCCAGTGCCTTATCTCGGGGAGAAGCACGCTCTGCGGTTTCTCCTCCCCGGGATGAGGCACTCATGCTGCGATTTCCAGTTCCGAGGAATTGGTATAGTTAGTGTTTTTGTAAAAATAAATAAATAAATAAAATAGATCAAAATAAGGCAGATGTTTATGAGTTTTCAATAAATAAATAAATAGTCAGCTTACAACTCTGTTGAATAAAGAGGAGCTTATAAAAGGAGGTTTTATCTAGTGCTGTTGCTAAGTTAAATATTACTGGCCAGCCGAACATATATGAGAGTGAAAATATAAGGAAAACTCTATCTCAGCCTCCTCGTCGGGGAGTGCCGTTTTTTCCCTATCTCCTCACTGAGGTGTCAAGATCTTGGAATAAACCGGTTTCTGTTTATGTGTTTTATCCCTAAACTTCTACTATAGTAATGTTATGGGTATTAAGTATCATGGTATGACAGTGCCTCGGGTTAAAGAGACGCTTGCGAGCTATCTCTCTCCTGTGTTGGCGTCATCATAACCCCGACGTTACCCACCAGCCATCATAAATAATAGATAAATATTATTAGGCAGCACTGGTAGGTAAAGTATATAAGGACATGGTCATGGATGAATGTGAGGATGTCGCGCAACAGATAAACTATATCGGGGAGGTACGGTTTCGAGAAAGGAGGGTCGCAGCGCTGCCAGTTTGGTTGTTTCCTGCTGGTGGCCACGGAGTGATTCTTCAGCGAAGATTCTCCAGAGGTTTCTTCCTCACCGATCTAATGTTCCTGAGACTGCTGGGCGGGAGCAGTCTCAGCATACTTAAGCTCCTCGCAGCATAGAGTGCGGCAAAACAGAGATTCACCATTCGGGCTCATCCACAATCGAGGGGGACCTGGGTGGCGGTCGCAGTCTAGCCAGTTAGCGATATGCAAGATCTGAGGACTGTTTTATCTCTAATAAAACTTAGACAAGAAGTCCTGACGCTGAGGCTATCAGGCTTCTTAAGGTTCCTCCGGGGCAGGGACGGTTTTGAGAAATCGTTTCTCCTCGGCACCCTCTGGGGTGCGACTCTCTGAGGAGGGTCGCAGCGCTGCCAGTTCGGTTGTTCCCTGCCGGTTCTCCGTTCAGGGCACCAAAGTGACTGTTCAACCATATCCAGAGGCCAGTCTCGGGAGACTGGTTCCCCTAGTAGAATTTCTGGAAGCGTGGAAACTACTGCCACATGTTTCTCAGTGGGTCCTGCACACTATAGAAAAGGGTTTCAGAATTCAGTTCGGTTCTCATCCGCCCAGATTTCTAGAGGTCCTCCCCACAGTGGTGGACCTCGAGCAGGCTCTGGTTATGGTGCAGGAAGTACTGACACTTCTGCAAAAGGAGCTATAGAAGGGGTTCCTCCTCCCAGCAGACAGTCAGGGTTTTACAGCCGTTACTTCATTGTTCCGAAAGAGGATGAGGGGTTGCGTCCTATTCTAGACCTGCGTCAATTAAACAGCAGGTTTCAGAATCTCAAGTTCAAAGTATGCTTACGCTAAAATGATTGTGTCACAGATTCAGTCCGAGGACTGGTTTGTCACAATAGACTTGAAGGACGCTTACTTATCTATCCATCCTCATCACAGGAGGTTCCTGAGGTTTGCTTTCGGGGGCGAAGCATACCAGTATTGGGTTCTTCCATTCAGCCTTTTTTATCACCCCGCACCTTTACAATATGCGTGGATGCAGTTCTGGCTCCTCTGAGACTCCAGGGCATTCGCGTATTATACTTTATCGACGATTGGTTGATCCTAGCTCAATCTGAGCAGATGGCAGTTCGGCATTGAGATGTCGTTCTGTCTCATTTAAAGATATTGGGGTTGCGGCTTCGCCATAGATGGGGTAAAACTAGGCCAGTCACTCACTGTGGAACAGTTTCAGACTGTTGGGTCTCATGGCAACTGCGTCCAACGTAATTACTTTTGGCCTTCTGTACGTGAGACCCCTGCAGTGGTGGCTCAGGACAAAGGGGTTTTCTCTGAGGAGAAATCCGTTTTCGCATGATCAAGGTCACGCGGCTATGCCTTCGTGCCTCGGTCATGTGGAAGAACCTTGGTTCCTCGCCCAGGCCCAGTGTTGGGGGCTTCCTGTCGATGCATAATGCTATCGACGGATACTTCCCTCACAAGTGGGGTGATCATGAGTGGTCACTCGGCGAAGGGTCTTTGGCAGGACCATCTTCCTTTTGGCACATAATTGGCTAGAAGCGATGGTGGTATTCCGAGAATCTCAATACTTCCTGTCAGACCCGAGAGATCACCATGTGCTTGTCCTTCTGGACAACACACTGATGGTCTCGTATATCAGAGCAGATATCCTGTTGAGGCAGGGGCTGAGGCCCGGGGAATGGAGACTTCACCCCGAGGTGGTGGAGCTCCTTTGGGAGAACTTCGGTAAAAAGCAAAACTAAGAGCAAGTCTACCTTTCGCATCGTTTTATACAACGCATTGCCCTATGTGATTCTCCCTGACGCATCCAGCTCTGCTTGAACCGGATGCAACGTATTAGGTGTGGTTGGTGATACACCTATACCGCATTTCCCGATATCTTTGCTCCCGGGAGTTACTCTCGTCTGGAGTTATGGATACTGTGGGCTCAGCCTCTGAGGTGGCCCAGCTCATAGATTCAGGTCTCTCGACTGAGGTCGTGGATACCATACTCCAGTCTAGAGCTCCCTCCATGAGAAGACTGAATATGCATTGAAATGGTAACTGTTCTCTGCCTGATGCGGAGAACGCCTTCTGAATCTTGCTATCTGCCCTTTGGTACAGTACTTGATTTCTGCAATGAATGTTTCTTTGCTGGGTTATCTCTGAGGAGAGATCCTTATTTCGTCTTCTCCGTGGTACATGAGGCTGAGGCCTGCACGTACTTGGATTTGCACCTGGTATGGTGATAGTCTTTATTCACCCCTTGCCGGGTTGTATTTCTAGGTCCCTACTAAATTTGAGGGTCATTTGTGCTGCAGGCATTCTGTCCTCCACCTCCAGATCAGGAAAACTTAATCTGTTATGCCCTATCCGGGCTGTGGATGCTTATGTCCACAGAGCTGCCCTGTGGCGTATATATGAGCAATTATTTGTCTGCTTCGGGTTACCTAAGATAGGTTGCCCTGCATCTAAACAGATAATGAGCAAGTGAGTAGTTGAGGCTATCTCATTTGCTTATGAAGCGTCCGGACAGCCTTCACCTTTGGCTGTCCCGGCCCATTCTACCAGGAGTATGGCTGCCTCTAAGGCTTTATTATCAGGAGTTTCACTCTATGACATCTGTAATGCGGCAGGCAGGTCCTCACTGCATACATTTGTTAGATTTTATGACTTGGACCTAGGCTCCACTCCAGGGTCTAGGGTGCTTGTTTCCTAGTGTGCGCATGGTCATACAGAACAGGCATTTGTCATATGGCGTAGTGGGTATAGGGTTCCCACCGCGTCTCGACGCAGCTCGAGTTCCCTTGAAAGGGAACGTCTCAGGTTACGTATGTAACCCTGGTTCCCTGAGAGGGAACGAGACGCTGCGTCGCCTTGCCATACTCCCTGCATGCCTGTGATCGACTTGCTTCGGCTTTTCAGAAGCTGTCGCGGTCTGTTTTCAGCGGTTCTTTATAGCTTCCTGGTCGATGACGTCACCCGCCTATGACGTCTCGTCTTTCCATTGGACTGATTATACACGTGCTTCACGACGCAATCACGCAGGGCGTTCCCACTGCGTCTCGACGCAGCGTCTCGTTCCCTCTCAGGGAACCAGGGTTACATACGTAACCTGAGACATTTTCTTAATTTATTAATCATATTTTTTCAGTGTATTAAAATGTATTGTGGCTTGTTGATACTAATTATGGTTATTGTTTTACTCTTGTAGAAAAGATACAACAATGTGTTGACACACACTTTCACTGTCTCCACAATGAACTGCGCATTGAGCCTCCAAGGGCTTGTAAAATTATTGTCGCCTGTGTTATTCTATTTAACATTTCCCAGATGTATTCTGGAAGCAAATCTTCTGTTTTGGAGAAATATGAAATAGTCTAAAAATAATATTGAGGCTGTTCTAAGTCAAATTAACAATAGACTAAAATAATTGTTATCTATGAAACAGTAAAACCTCACTTGGTTGCTGCGTGGTTTGGCGTAGTGCTGGTGCTTTGTCAGTTTTGAAGCTGATTTGACTGCTGGAAAGGTCTAATGTGTGAAACAAACACCAATCATCATATTATTTTGTTGTCATATATTCCGCCTGTCATGATCTTGATAATCGTTTATCCTCAGCAGTGATACGTTTTATTTGATTTTAAGACAATATTCTGTCACTCCATGTTATACTGTTCCTCTGGTTCAGCTTCACTCTGTATACCGCCAGGGATGCCTGCCAGGACAGGTGAGTCCGCCACAATGATGTCTTGGACCATTTTAGTAGAGTCTGACAATTCAGTCGGTGGTGGTCCTCCACCTGCAGTGTTGTTACCATTAGCTCTCAGTGATATGGCAACAAAACGCATTCAGTGCGGTGAAAACGTACTCGGTTACTAAACGTAACCTCTGTTCTCTCTAGAGAGGGAACGAGTATTGCGTAAGTAGCTTACGCTGCGGGAAAGTCTCCTTTCTCGAGATACTGAAGCCAAAAAATTATCCTTCATTTTTAATAATCTTGTCAACACAGTGCGGCAGCCTGCAGACCTAGGGCAGGCTACTAGCGTGCCCATTGGCTGCCCTGCGGCAACTGCAGCAGCCTATCGCTGAGCCCTTGGCGTGACATCACGACCAATGAGCGCTCTTGGCACGCTTAATGCGTCACAGCCCGTCATTAGGGGTGTGGCTTAGCGTATATAAGCAGGGCTCAGAGGGTGCTTCACTGGTTTCTGTCGCATGAAGCGAATGAGCTCGTGGCGCGAGCACGGCGGGTTACGCAATACTCGTTCCCTCTCTAGAGAGAACAGAGGTTACGTTTAGCAACCGAGTACGTTCTCTTACGAGAGGTTCTCTCGTATTGCGTAAGTAGCTTACGCTGCGGGAACTCCCTTGTCAACGCCGTGTGCGTGCCCAGCATCCACTGAATGAGTCCCAGGGAGAGCCCGGGGAACGTGATAGCGGAGCCGGGTGGCCAACAGAGGGCTAGCGCAGTACACAAGCACATACTATGGGGGCACGGAGCGGCACAGCCGGTCCGAACTGACACTTCCCTACGTAGTGCAGCTCAACCAGTAGAGCTAAATCACACAACGTAGCCCGCGCACAGACAGTGGGCTGGCTACGCGAGACTTAGACTGATAACACTTTCGCCTGCAAGGCGGGAACTTCCAGGTTGTAAAACCTAACAAATGTAGAGGGGGAGGCCCAGCCTGCCGCTGCACAAATGTCATGAATGGGAATCCCGCTGGACCACGCCCACGATGAGGCCATGCCTCTGGTGGAGTGCGCTCGAATGCCCAGTGGGCACTGCAGGTCTTTAGACGCATAAGCAGCAGCAATAGCGTCCACTATCCATCTGGACAGGGTGTGTTTCGAGGCGGCGAGACCCTTGGTGCGCCCACCAAATGAAACAAAAAGCTGCTCTGAGCGCCTGAAGGCGGCGGAGCGTGAAATATAGTTTCTCAACGCCCTGACCGGGCAGAGGAGATTACTATCTGCCTCGCTGCCAGAATTCGGCAGGGCTGAGAGAGAAATGACCTGCGCTCTGAAGGGAGTGCCCAATATTTTGGGAACATACCCATGCCTCGGTCTGAGAATAACTTTATAGAGTCATTGGGTCCGAACTCGAGGCACGCGGCGTTAATAGATAACGCGTGAAGGTCTCCCACTCGTTTGACTGAAGACAGCGCTATCAGAAAAACGGTTTTGAGCGTGAGGTATTTCATATCCACAGTTTCCACGGGTTCAAAGGGATGCGCTTTCAGGGCTTCCAAGACCAGTGAAAGATCCCACATAGGAACCGAGGGGGGTCGCGGGGGGTTCATCCTCCTAGCTCCTCTAAGGAAGCGGATGACGAACTCGTTCCTTCCTAATGCGCGGCCCAGCTCTGAGACAGAGAACGCTGAAATGGCCGCGACATAAACTTTGAGCGTGGAGGGGGACCTGCCCGCGTCCAGCAGCTCTTGAAGGAAGCACAATACTTGCGATACCCCACATGTCTGTGGATCGAGCCCCTTGGCAGTGCACCATCTGTTAAACACCGACCATTTAGACGTGTAGAGCCGCCTTGTAGAGGGAGCTCTGGATTGTATGATCGTGTTCATGACCCCTTCTGGCAGATCAGCATGTAATCGTTGAGGCTCCATGCATGCAGAGACCAGCGCTCTGGATGGGGATGCCAGATCGAGCCGCGGGCTTGAGAGAGAAGGTCTCTCCGCACCGGAATCGGCCAAGGGACTGAATCTGCCAATTGTATCAATTATGGGAACCAAGCTTGGTTCTCCCAGTACGGGGCTATGAGGAGCACTGTGTGGCGCGCTTCCCTGACTCTCTTGATGACCTGAGGCAGCAGAGAGACCGGGGGAAAAGCATATAGCGAGCCGCTGGGCCAGGTCTGGGCCAGCGCGTCCTCGTTCTTCGAGAAGAACTCTGGGCAGTGAGCGTTGTCTTTTGACGCAAAAAGGTCGACCTTCGCTTTGCCGAAACGGCGCCACAGTGACTGGACTTTTTGGGGGTGTAGAGACCACTCCCCAGGGGGAACGTTGTCTCTGGACAGTCTGTCAGGGCCCTCGTTCAGGTGGCCAGGCACATGCACTGCTCTCAGTGAGCGCAGAGAGTGCTGAGCCCACACGAGGAGGCGTTCCGCCAGGGCGCAGAGCGCCTTTGATCTGACACCGCCCTGGCGATTCACATAGGCCACCACCGATGTATTGTCCGTGCGGACTAGAACATGGTGACCATGGAGGAATGGGAGGAAGTGTTTGAGCGCTTTCTCGACCGCGAGCATCTCTAGACAGTTTATGTGTAGGAGATTCTCCTGGTCTGACCAGCGGCCACAGACCGGTCTGCCTTCGAAGAGCGCTCCCCAACCTAGGTTGGAAGCGTCTGTCGAGACAACTTTCCGGTGTGAGATCACCCCATATAATCACTCCATATAATCACTCCTGTGTGATACCATTCGGCTGCTAGCCAGGGCTGCAGGGCTGAAACGCAGCCCTGAGTCACTCTGATTAGCGAGCCGCCGGCCGCCCAGGCTCGATGGGGCGCTCTCAGCCAGCGTTGAAGCGGGCGCATGCGCAGTAAGCCCAGCTGAAGGATGCGGCGAGGAGACGGATGCGGCGCGCGCGCTGCTCCGACAATCTGGCCGTCAGAGCCACCGAGTCCAGTTCTATTCCAAGAAAGGAAATTGACTGACGGGGCGAGAGCGAGCTCTTGGTCCAATTGACCGAGAGACCCAGACCTTCCAGATGGCTGAGAAGCGCTGTTCTGTGAGACACAAGTTCTGTCTCTGACTGCGCTAGAACAAGCCAATCGTCCAGATAGTTCAGTATTCGCATTCCCTGTCTTCTCAGGGGAGCGAGAGCCGTGTCCATGCATTTCGTAAATGTACGGGGTGCTAAAGACAGGCCGAACGGCAGGACTGTGTATTGATATACTCGACCGTCGAAGGCGAATCTGAAGAATGGCCTGTGACGGGGAGTTATCTGGATCTGGAAATATGCGTCTTTCAGATCGAGAGAGATAAACCAGTCTCCTGGGCGGATCTGCGCAAGGATCTGTCTAGTTGTAATCATCTTGAACGGCCGTCTCATGAGGGCCTTGTTCAGATGTCTCAGATCTAAAATAGGTCTTAACGCTCCGTCCTTCTTGGGAACGAGGAAGTAACGGCTGTAAAAGCCTGACTCGCTCAGGGAAGGATGAACCTGTTCTATGGCCCCTTTGCGCAGCAGCCTCGGTATTTCTGCTTGAAGCAGGTGCGCTGCTTCCAAACTCACTTTCGTCTCCGTCTGCGCTAGAAAGCGCGGGGGGCGACGAGCGAATTGAAGCGAATAGCCGTGTTTTATAGTGTTCAACACCCATTCTGACGCGCCCTGAATAGCTTCCCATGCTTTTGCACGCATAGCTAGGGGTCGAATGGTCTCTGGGTTCAGATCGCCGCGCTGCGCGGGATGGGGAACCTGTATCAGAGAGGATGGGGCTGCTCGAACACGGGGGCTGATAAACAGTATTGGCCGGCTGTACAGCGTTCAGTAGCTCGGTCCCGGAGGATGGAGCGCGTTTTGCTGTCAAACACCCCTGGCGCGAGAGCGGCGTGGGGGTTATAGTGTCTGAAAGTGAGTGCGCGTGCTCGTGAGCGGGCGCAGGGTTTACACTTATAACACGGCCAGTGTTTGGGAGCTTTAGAGGGTCTGTAACCCGGGGTAACCGTATGGCAGAGCGAGCAGCGGGTAGGTGTGAGCACAGAGTTGTGGGCACATTTACTACACTTAATACTTGAGCGGTGTGTTTCCGCTTTATGAGATAGCGCTCTGAGCGCGTTGCCATGGGAACCATGTTTGTGTGAAGCAGTGAACACACGGGAGTGGGCACTTTTTCTACACTTAATATCCCCTCGGCCTGAGCCGTTGCAACTCGAGGTAACTGAATGGCAGAGCGAGCAGCGGGTAGGTGTGAGCACAGAGTTGTGGGCACATTTACTACACTTAATACTCGAGCGGCGTGTGTCCGCTTTATGAGAGAGCGCTCTGAGCGCGTTACCATGGGGACCGTGTTTGTGTGAATCAGTGAGCACAAGGGAGTGGGCACATTTTCTACACTTAAGACACCTTCGGCCGGAGCCGGAAAACCCGAACTTATACTCTTTTTGAGATTTATCTGGGTCGCCGTGAAAACGGCGTTTGTGTGCAGGCGAGCGAGTGGTATTACTGGCTCGTTGGCTGCGGTGTAAGCTGCTGCAGTAGCCTGAATAGAGGGGACTGACAGAGCTGGGTGCTTTGATGGCGGTCTGGCCGTAGCGGGACTCAACCATCTCTTCCTCCTTGTAGATGCTAGGAGGACTTCGCGGGCTCAGACTTCAACGTAATCTTGGGCCGCGGACCCCGGGGGGGGCGGCGGTCTGTGACGGCTGGTCGAGCGCGATCTAGGGCGGCCGCCCTGACGTCGCTGCAAAGTGTTGGGTGGCCGAGACGAGCGCTGTGTGGAGCTGCGCACAGGAGGCTGAGCTTGAGAGCGGCCTGTGGCTGGGCTCGAGTGGCGGGGCAGGAAGAGGTGCATAGCCTGCGACGCCTTCTGCACTTCGGAGAAGCGATCCACTATCCCGCTGACCGCAGGGCCGAAGAGGCCGGTGGGCGAGAGTGGGGCATTTAGAAACAAAGAGCGCTCTGACTCACTCATATCCGCAAGCGTCAACCAAAGGTGCCTGTCGATGACGGTGAGCACGGCCATAGATCTGCCGATGGCTTGTGCAGCGGTCTTAGTAGCACGGAGCGCAAGGTCCGTAGCGCTGCGCAGATCCGTTAAGGCTGAGTGATCCGGGCCCTTCTCGTCCAATTCACGGAGGAGGTCGGCTTGTAGGATCTGAAGTACAGCCATCGAGTGCAGGGCGAAAGCAGTCTGGCCGGAGGCGGCGAAAGCGCGGCCGGCGAGAGCTGAGGTGGTCCTGCAGGCTTTGGACGGCAGGGCAGACTTTGAGCGGCATCTAGCAGACGGCGGGCAAAGGTGCGTTGCCACCGCCTCCTCAACGGAGGGGATGCCAATATAGCCTTTCTCGGCGGTCCCGTCCACCTGGGAGAGAGCCGAGGAAACTGGCGAGCGGAGTCTGGCGGAGAAGGGCGCATTCCAGGACTTAGAAAGCTCCGTGTGGAGCTCAGGCAGGAAGGGTGCTGACCCTAGAGGCAGGCGCTTGGCGGCAGCTAGGCAGAAAACACCCGTCGAGTCGATTGGGCGCAGGCTCCTTCGGTGGGGACCAATCCAGTCCCATCCTTTCGACCGCTTGAGTGAGGAGGCGGAGAAGCTCCGCGTCGACACTGGCGCGGGATCTGCCAGACTCTAAAGTCGAGGAGGCGGAGCGGTGAGAGCCCGACCATTCCTCGCTGTCAGACGCAAGCAGAGAGCAGCTGTCAGTGGTGTCATCTGCGTCATCTCCCAGGGCGACGGCAGTGCGGGCAGAAGCCGGCCGCTGCGCGTCGGTAAAGGGCGGGGGAGAAGGAGAGAGCGAGGCTCGCGGGAGAGGTTCCGGCGAGCACTCAGCTGTAGCGTCCGGTTCAGGCGGCCTTTGAGAGCGGCGTTTTTTCTTACGCGGCCCGGAAGAGGCGGCCGGAGAAGGTGGAGGATCCTCAAACTTAGCAAGTCGAGCCCGTAGGGTCGACATCGGTAACTCCTCACACTGTTCGCAGTCGCAGTCGCAGCCGCAGCCGCATTTGCAACAACGCCTCGCGCTCTTTTAGATGCAAGTGTGTCGCGGGGCGAACACACAAACACACAAACACAGAGCGGTAAAGGATATAGTGCCGGATAGCGAAGCAGGCAGGGAAAGCTGAAGGCGGCGAAGGCGGCCGGCGTCCTCAGGCTGAGATCCTCGGCGTGCTGGTCGCTTGCTTCGACGGCGGCTTCCTCAGAGTCCAGCGATGCGAAGAGCTTCGCTGAAGAGACAGAAATCAGTGAAGCAGCCTCTGAGCCCTGCTTATATACGCTAAGCCACACCCCTAATGACGGGCTGTGACGCATTAAGCGCGCCAAGCGCGCTCATTGGTCGTGACGTCACGCCAAGGGCTCAGCGATAGGCTGCTGCAGTTGCCGCAGGGCAGCCAATGGGCACGCTAGTAGCCTGCCCTAGGTCTGCAGGCTGCCGCACTGCGTTGACAAGATTATTAAAAATTAAGGATAATTTTTTGGCTTCAGTATCTCGAGAAAGGACACTTTCCCGCAGCGTAAGCTACTTACGCAATACGAGAGAACCTCTCGTAAGAGAACAATGGAAATAAAATGTGGTTTTCTTACCAGTTTTGTTGGACTCCCTCTTATGAAGACTTATATTATTTTTGCCAACACAGATACGGTTTCCATTTTTTATTACCTCTGAAACCATCTTCTTCACACCTAGATTCAGGTGTAATATAATTAATATTTGTGTGAAAGTGTCTCACTACAAGGTACTCAAAGATTGCAAAGAGACAAAGTGGTCAGATGTGTTGAAGCCAGACTCTTCCCCTAGAGGCTGCTGGAGGTCCCTGTACAAACTTCCTATAGAGAAACGCACTACGGAGGGGTGTTCACTGGGCGGTATACCCAGGTGAAAAAAAAGTGTACTTTAGTGCACTAAAAATACACTTAAGTACAAGAAAGTACATTTGTAGTACATTCATATTTTTTGTGCTAAAAACAACTGTAAAAATAATACACTATTAATACACTAATTAAAAGTATATTTTTACTTAAGTAGTACTTAAGTGTAATTAATAAAGTATACTAAATACCATTTATATTTTAAATGTATTTTTAGTGCATAAAAAAATATATACTTTTGAAAAAATAGACAGAAGAGTTTTTTTAGTGTATTTCTTACAAGTACATTTTTAACGCATTAAAAATAGTTCATTGTTTGTGTACTTTTACATAGCTATCAAAGTACACTAGCAATGAACTATTTTTAATGTGTTAAAATGTACTTGTAAGAAATACACTAAAAAACTCTTCTGTCTATTTTTTCAAAAGTATATATATTTTTTAATGCACTAAAAATACATTTTTAAAAAATAAGGCTTTTAGTATACTTTATTAATTACACTTAATTACTATTTAAATTAAAACATACTTTTAATTAGTTTATTTATAATGTATTATTTTTACAGTTGTTTTTAGCACAAAAAATAAGAATGTACTACAAATTACTTTCTTGTAATTAAGTGTTTTTTTAGTGCACTCAAGTACACTTTATTTTCACCTAGTGAAAATACTAAAGTAGTACTTAAGTGTAATTAAGAAAGTATACTAAATACCATTGATATTTTAAATGTATTTTTAGTGCATATAAATTTGTGTTTTGTTCATATAAGATACGTACAGTAATCTGTAGTTTAATCATTTTATTAAAGGGTTAGTTCACCCAAAAATCGAAAAGTTCTTTGTATTTAGTCACCCGCGTGTTGTTCTAAACCCTTAAGACTTCCATTAACCATCGCATCACAAAATATTATATTTATGATGGAATCTGAGCGCTGGATAAGTCTTCCATTGACTTCCAAGGGGCTTAAACTTGCTCGATCAGAAATCGTATTAAGACATTGTTTGAAATTGTCTAAGTGACTCCAGTGGCTCAACCATCCATTTATCAAGCGACGAGAATAGTTTTTTTGTGCCAAAAACAAACAAAAATAACGAATTTATTCCAATATCCATACTCGTGTTGTGCTTGAAAGTTGTTTACGTAGTGTATCTGCGCGAGCTTCAGGGTTCTACGTCACCAGGCGTCACACACATGACCTGCGTTGGCCAATAGTGAGCCTGTGTGGTGACGTAGAACCCAGAAGCGCTGCGCAGATAGACTACGTAAACAACTTTCAAGCACAACACAAGTAAATGGATATTGGAATAAATTTGTTATTTTTGTTTGTTTTTGGCGCAGAAAAAGTATTCTCGATGGTTGAGCCACTGAAGTCACTTGGACTATTTTAAACAATGTCTATATGTTTTCTGATCGAGCAAGTTTAAGCCCCTTGGAAGTCAATGGAAGACTTATCCAGCGCTCAGATTACATCATAAATATAATATTTTGTTATGCAATTATAAATGGAAGCCATACGGGGTTAGAACAACACGCAGGTGAGTAAAAACTGAGATCATTTTGATTTTTGGGTGAACTCCTTTAATGCTTTTAGTTTAAGCTTGCCACTTGTGTTATTTTGTTTCCCAACAGTCTGTTTGGACTTTAATAATGTTTAAAAAAAATAAAGTGTTTTTTTAAGAAAGAGATGCTTTTTGTTTGTACACATACCATTCCTCCTGTATCTTTTTAAACTATAGGTGTTTTCATTTACATGAATTACATTTACCGGTTATTTTTATCAAATGCATTACATCTAACTTTAAAATGATTATTGTATTAAACGCCTTCATCAATGGTGGACAATTTTAACATTTACATTTTAACAGTATAACTTCAGCATAAATGAGGCAGAAAATGCTACTGATAACACAGTAATAGTGTACTTGACTAAAAAAAACCCATTAACATTTAAATGTTTTATAAAAGTACTTTTGACATAGTTAAAATACATTTTTACAATAAATTAGTTTCCATAAATATAATATGATTGTATATTCTTATATTTTAAAGAATTTAAAGGTGTATTTAAAAATGTTTTAAAGATGGGTTCTATTGCTCTAAGGGGGAAAAAAATTAAAGCTGAAATAATATTTTAAAATCATGTTTAAATTCATCTTAAGTTTGTATAAAAATAGCACAGTTGATATATTCTTATATTTTAAATAATTTATAAGTCAGTGTATTTAAAAATGTATCAAAGATTTAATCTAAAGATAAAATTAAAGCTGAAATAGTATGTTAAAAGCATATTTAAGTTCATCTTCAGTGTGTCTCAAATAGCACAGTTGAGTACACTAAGATCTTAAGTTTATATTAAGAAGTACTAAAGAACAATTTTTAGTATATTAAGTACAAAATAAGTGCGTGAAAATAGAGCACTTTAAATACATTATGGAAGTGTATTAAGTGCACTTAAATAAAATGTATTTTAGTGTACTTTTTTAATCTAGGAATACATTATAAGTATAATTTGTATATAATTACATATTATTATTATAATAATTTAAATAGTTTATTATTGTATTTAAAGATGGTTTCAATTATACTAAAACTGGTAACGAAATACATTTGTTGAAAATATGAAATAGTATATTAAAAATACACTTTAGTTTATCTTCAGTGTGTCTCAAAAAAGCACAATTGAGTACACTAAGATGATCTTAAGTTTATATTAAGCAGTACTAAAGGTAAGCTTTTAGTATATTAAGTGCAAAATAAGTGTGTCGAAAATAGAGCACTTTAAGTACATTATGAAAGTGTATTATGGAAGTGTACTAAGTGCACTTAAATAAAATGTATTTTAGTGCACTTTTTTTCACCTGGGTAGCTACTAACAGACATGTGGCACACATTGACCCCACTGTAGGGAACGAATGTCCTTATTTTTTCAAATTAATTAAATGTTTTTTTTCATCTATATAATGAAATTGTACAAAGGTTTGGGTTCTTTTTGTTTTGTTTTTTTGTAAATATAAAGGATGTGTTACGGTTAAATATTTGTTGAGGTATGTCTATACAGTGTAATTATAAATTAAGGTGAGTTAAAGGTCTCTCTCTCTCTCTCTCTCTCTCTCTCTCTCTCTAATAATTTGTTTTTAAATGGTTTAAGGTTAAGAGGATTATTTCAGATCTTAGACGGGTAGGTTAGAGATTTGGGGGTAGTTTTTCGTTTTTGGACCATATATGTTGCATCGGACAGGAAAAATATATTGTTAATTAATTTAGTGGAAGGAGGAGCAAAGATGGCAATATGGTTAACACGGGAAAGGAAACTGAAAGGAGAAGGGGAAGTCGGTCCTGAGGTGGTTTTAAAGGCTCTTATTGTAATCAAGGCAGAGTTTGCATATTTTAAACTGATGAATAATCTGGACAGATTTATTGATATTTGGGCTTTGAATTATGTTTTGTGCACAGGGGATTATGAAAATGAGCTGGTATTAAGTTTATTATGAGTTTTTGTGACTGTTAAAAAAAGTTTAAATGAGGATTGTAAAATTGTATTTAATTGCTAAATTTATGTGAATTTATGAATGTTTTTGTGTGGATATATGTGTATGTATGTACATTTGAGAAAATAGATATGTGTATGAGATTTTTTATTTATTCATTATTATTTTTTCAAATTAATAAAATGTTTTTTATCTATATAATGAAATTGTACAAAGGTTTGGGTTCTTCTTTTTTTGTTTTGTTTTTACGGTTAAATATTGGTTGAGGTATGTCTATACAGTGTAATTATAAATTAAGGTGTGTAAAAGGTCTCTCTCTCTCTCTCTCTCTCTCTCTCTCTCTCTCTCTGCTAATGTAGGTTAAGCTGCTGTTGTATGACAGGTGAAAGTTGTTCTGCTCTGACTTCAGCTCTGAAATCAAACCCATCACACCTGAGAGAGCTGGACCTGAGCGAGAATAAACTAGGAGACTCTGGAGTGAAAAACCTCAGTGGTCTAGTGATGAATCCACAATTCAAGCTGGAGAAACTAGAGTTAGTATCATTATACTATACAGCAGTTACAGTGAGATGGTTTAAACAGAAACAAAAAGTTTGCTGTTTGGTTTATTTTAAAGGTACACTGTGTAGTTTTTAAAGTATTTTATTAGCTAAAACGAATGTCCTTCTGAAGAGTCAATAAATCATTTGTTTTTAAATGGTTTAAGGTTAAGAGGATTATTTCAGATCTTAGACGGGTAGGTTAGAGATTTGGGGGTAGTTTTTCGTTTTTGGACCATATATGTTGCATCCGACAGGAAAAATATATTGTTAATTAATTTAGTGGAAGGAGGAGCAAAGATGGCAATATGGTTAACACGGGAAAGGAAACTGAAAGGAGAAGGGGAAGTCGGTCCTGAGGTGGTTTTAAAGGCTCTTATTGTAATCAAGGCAGAGTTTGCATATTTTAAACTGATGAATAATCTGGACAGATTTATTGATATTTGGGCTTTGAATGATATTTTGTGCACAGGGGATTATCAAAATGAGCTGGTATTAAGTTTATTATGAGTTTTTGTGACTGTTAAAAAAAGTTTAAATGAGGATTGTAAAATTGTATTTAATTGCTAAATTTATGTGAATTTATGAATGTTTTTGTGTGGATATATGTGTATGTATGTACATTTGAGAAAATAGATATGTGTATGAGATTTTTTATTTATTCATTATTATTTTTTCAAATTAATAAAATGTTTTTTTATCTATATAATGAAATTGTACAAAGGTTTGGGTTCTTCTTTTTTTGTTTTGTTTTTACGGTTAAATATTGGTTGAGGTATGTCTATACAGTGTAATTATAAATTAAGGTGTGTAAAAGGTCTCTCTCTCTCTCTCTCTCTCTCTCTCTCTCTGCTAATGTAGCTTAAGCCGCTGTGATATGACAGATGAAGGTTGTTCTGCTCTGACTTCAGCTCTGACATCAAACCCATCACACCTGAGAGAGCTGGACCTGAGTGAGAATGAACTAGGAGACTCTGGAGTGAAAAACGTCAGTGATCTACTGATGAAGCCACAATTCAAGCTGGAGAAACTACAGTTAGTATCATTATACTGTACAACAGTTACAGTGAGATGGTTTGAACAGAAGCAGAAAGTTTGCTGTTTGGTTTATTTTAAAGGTACACTGTGTAGTTTTTAAAGTATTTTATTAGCTAAAATCATTGTCTTTATTCATAAATATGTCCTCATTGTTGTAAAATTTCCTCTGCCAATGATCTGACTTATCCTCGTAAGCGAAGAATTTCTTATCTTTATTTACATTAGACGGGTAAGTCCAAGGAGGCCTCCATGGCGTTCCGACATTTTGAAAAACTATAATAGCAGAGAGGAACAAAAAGCACTAGCCTTCCTCAACGCCTTTCCACAACTCATTTTCGTTCAGAGCCAGCGTCACGTGACTGAAACCAGCTGAAACAGACAAGGAGATCAGTGAGAGGCGCTTGTCACTGCCACGGCAAATCTGAAAGGCTGCACTGCCTGGTACTTCATAATGCAGGATCTTACTTATGCCAAGCCACAGGAAATGATTTTTACAGTCTGTGATTCATACTGTAACATTCGTTTGTTCGTTGTGTGTCAAGTTGCAGTTTGAAATAACGAACCTCATCACCCAACAGAAAACTCGATGAAGTGCTATTGGAAGACATGTTGTCAGCTTCTTGGCACATAACGGCTACCGTAGTTGCAACACGCATTTGAAAAGGCGAGGCGCTAGAGAGCACTATTCGTTTGAATGCAAAATACAATTACACCACTAAATGGGAGAAATTCCTACACAGTGTACCTTTAAGGCAGTGTTTCCCAACCCTGCTCCTGAAGGACCCCCAACACTGCACGTTTTCTTTGTCTCCCTAATCAAACACCTGATTCAACCCATCAGCTCATTAGAAGAAACTCTCGGACCTGAAATGGGTGTGTCAGAAAGAGGAGTCTCATCTTTCTGACTCCTTCAGGAGCAGGGTTGGGAAACACTGCTTTAAGGCAACTGGAGCATCATCATTTATAGCACTGCACTTTCTCAAGCATTGGGTGATTGTCTATTTTCTTTTGTTTTTTGATTAACATTAATCACACAGAATATTAGGCTGCTGGTCCGGCCCTTTAAGACCTGCAAGAACACATAAGATTTATTTTTGTTCACGTTCATTAAAGACATACCCGACTGTGTTTATGTGAATACTCGCCAGGATGTGCATTTTTACATATAATTTTGACTATTCAAACCTAATAATCCATGAAAGAGAACTGAAGTCTCGATCGCATGCTGTGTGAAAGGCGTGTGTGCGCTTCAGGGGCCTCATTTATATCGTTAAAATCATCTTCTTCAGACAGTCTTTTTGAACAAGACCAACATAGGTTTCTCGCCATAGAAAAGCACCTCTTCAGCGGACCGAATCACAAGCTGCTATTACTGTGAACGCGCCGCTCCGCTGCTGTGTGTGTTCCGGTGAGAAGATGAACAAGAAGCTGAGATTGTGACGCGCTCTCAAAAGCTGTTATATATTGACGTTTTTATATATTGTTCATCCAAAGCATCACTAAAATATTTAAATGTTTTTGTTTATTTAAATGAAAAGTTAAGTTCTGATCTATTATTCTCTCTTACTGTTTTATGATTCAATAACATTACAAAGTGAAACTATTGCAGGTGTTTTTCATTGCACGTTTTTCAATGTAAAAAAATCGTTCCGTTTTTTATAATTTTTTGGGGAAATTATTTGGTAGTCAGAGGTGTGTGTGTGTGTGTGTGGTTGGGGCGAGATTTGTTTAAAGGTTTAAAGGGGAACGCGACCAAAAAAGTTTGAGAACCACTGATTTAAGCAAAGTGTGTATTCAGAGGTTGGAGGGCGAGATCTGGTAGTTATCACTGTTCTTAAGATTATATGTGACAGGATTCATGTATTTTATTGTTTTTGGAAGGAGCTTCGTATCTTTGATTCTGCTTTCAGCTTTGCAGATGGTCTCTACTAAACACTTTCTGTAGTTAGTTGAGTGTTTTAAATCACTATTTTATCTACATTATAATTGATTTTAAGGATTTATATGGTTCTGGTAATGTTAATAATAACTGATTAATCAGCTGAATGTTAAATTTTCCTCTCTGTAGACTCTGTGAGTGCAGTGTAACAGAAGAAGGTTATAAAGCTCTTGCTTCAGCTCTGAGATCAAACCCTTCACACCTGATAGAGCTGGATCTCACAGGCAATGATCCTGGAGAATCAGGAGTGAAGCAGCTCAATGATCTACACTGTCAACTGAAGACACTGAGGTGAGACAGGGTCTAATAATTAACTAAATCAATCATATGCAGGAGAATTATTTATAGAAATATTATTTCAGTAAAACAATAAGCTGTTCAATCTGTTGTTGCATCAAAGTTGACAGTGATTTCAAGACACAAATCCTATAAAATGGTTTTCATCAGCACCAACTGCTGGATATTTTCATTACACCAGGTTTAGTTGAGAACTGAATTGAATCTGCTTCATCTTCTCTTCTGCAGGTTTTTGAGTCCTGCTGCAGATGAAGCCTGTCAGTATGTGAATAGAGTTGTGGGTAAAAACCCGTTACTCCTGAGAGAGCTGAATCTGAGTGGACGTGAACTAGGAGACACACGAGTGAATCAGCTCGCTGCTCTACTGCAGGATAAACACTGTCAACTAAACACACTGATGTGAGGATTGCTCATTTATTCATAATCTTACATTACTTTTAATAGTCATGTTACTGTATCTGATGTAATATTTCCTGAGATGAGCCTGAGTTTTCAAATTATATTTGTGTAACATTTCCATCTTATTATTTTGTGATCTGGTGAAATGAAGATGATCTCACTTCCTGTGTCTGTTTTATTTGTTTATAAAGATGATGTGACTTTACAGAATAAAGAGTTAATTTCTTTTCTTCTTCTTCTTCTTCTTTCTCTCTCTCTCTCTCTCTCTCTCTCTCTCTCTCTCTCTCTCTCTCTCTCTCTCTCTCTCTCTCTCTCTCTCTCTGTGCTAATGTAGGTTAAGCTCCTGTCGTATGACAGATGAAGGTTGTTATGCTCTGACTTCAGCTCTGAAATCAAACCCATCACTGAGAGAGCTGAACCTGAGCGGGAATAAACTAGGAGTCTCTGGAGTGAAAAACCTCAGTGATCTACTGAAGATCCCACAACTCAAGCTGGAGAAACTACAGTTAGTATCATTATACTGTACATGTTACACACTTAAAACAGACTGTGTCTTCTCTTTTGCAACTTTATTTTGCCAGGTCTGTTGGAATTATTTTTTTAACACGAAGCAACACAACAACATCTAACATCAGCGATATAGCCTGTGTTCACTTCACTTGGCTCAGTTTTTTCCCGACCACACTACTGCGCTGGCTTATGACATCATCATAACTGAACTTTCACCTTTCAGGAACATAAATCAGAATAATATCCAGAATATTTATCAATTGAAACTGCAATGAAATATAGTGATTTCCCTTACAGAATTCTAAACATATTCTAGGAAATTATGGAATAATTTCATAATTCCATAATTCTAGGAAATTATGAAATTATAAAATAATACTTCTAGGTCACAACATACAGCAGTCAAGTCAAGTCATCTTCATTTATATAGCGCTTTTAACAATGTAGATTGTTTCAAAGCAGCTTTACAGAGATAAACGTATACTTTATGGTAACAGAGATTGTTTTGGGTTTATAGCGGTTCTTTAATAAAGTTATTTTCCAGCTAAAGTTAGTTTTGATTGATTCACTTCCGTTGCAACGATCATTTGTTATTAAATTAGGGGCCGCTAAGACGACACCATTCTCTCTACACAGACTTTAAACGCGAACCTGTGAGAAACGCTGATGGCGTTCACATGCGCATTAGGAATTGGTTCTATAGTTATGTGCGTTTGAATAAATGTGCGCAGGTTTGGAATTCCCTACAAACCAAGCCTAAACAAAGTACTGCTACCTTATAAAATTTGATATAGAATAAAAAATTGTATTGTTACTTCGGGGTAGGTATGTGAAACGAATTTCCCGAAAATGCTTTATCTGTAGAGTGGTAATGGGATTCTCCATAGGGAGAGACTAGTTGGCACGTCAGCACTGCGTTGACATCGGGTCCAGGCGAAGGTCCTTCATCAGATCTGGATACGGCCCGGATCCGGCAGGCTGCGGGAAATCCTCGGGATAAACAAAGACACTAAAATTAGCGTAGATGCCATTCTTCTTATAATGTAACGAGTACATCAGGATTTATGGGAAGTGTTCCCGGTTCCGGCTGATCTAATCTATGCAGCCTAACATTGAATTAAAGAAGTCTATAATGTGTTATGTGAATGCTAGGTCAAAGAGATGTGTCTTTAATCTAGCTTTGAACTGACAGAGTGTGTCTGCTTCCCGGACAATGGTAGGAAGACTGTTCCAAAGTTTTGGTGCTAAATAGGAAAAGGATCTACCGCCAGCAGTCGATTTTGATATTCTAGGTATTATTAAATGGCCGGAATTTTGAGATCGCAATAGACGTGAAGGACTATAATGCGTTAAAAGCTCGCTCAAGTACTACGGAGCTAAACCATTTAGTGCTTTGTAAGTAATCAGCAATATTAAAAAATTTATGCTGTTTAATAGGGAGCCAATGCAGTTTTAACAGAACCGGGCTAATATGGTCATACTTCCTGGTTCTGGCAAGAACTCGAGCTGCTACGTTTTGAACCAGCTGTAGTTTGTTTATTAAGCGTGCAGGGCAACCACCCAGTAGAGCATTACAATAATCTGTCCTTGAGCTCATGAACGCATGGACTAATTGTTCCGCATTTGTCAATGAGAGCATATGGCGTAATTTAGATATATTTTTAAGATGGAAAAATGCGGTTTTACAGATATTAGACACGTGACTTTCTTTTTTTTTTTTTTTTTACACATTTTCAATTACACAAACAGTGTAAATATAGACAGAAAAAAAAAACAAATAAAGACACATAAACTCAAATAAAAATGAAATAAGTGGAATACACATTCCCTCCCTCAGAAAGAAACAAAATAGTATAGATAATATAATATAAAAGTAAAATCAACTACAAAAAAAAAAAAAAAAAAAACTGCTCAGAAGTAATACAAAGCACTGTTAGTAAAGGAGCAATCAGCACCAGTAAGAACACGCTTGTTATCTCAACAAAGTGAAATACATGTACATGGCGAGAAGCACCGATAATGCATACACACCTAAAATACCCACAGGGTTATAGTCTCGACAAGTACAACACAAAAGGCTGCCACATTTTATCAAAGGTCGCAGAGGTCAAACAAACGCTATGTCGAACCCTCTCTAGATGCAATAGATGAGTGATTTCTAATAACCAGGTCTTAAAAGATGGCACATTTTCATTTTTCCATAAAGTTAAAATATTCCTTTTTGCAATGACCATACTATATTGTACCGTTTTTTGTTGAAGATGGGTTAGAGTAGTAAGGTGTCGGGCCCCGCCCAATATAGCAGTGTAAGGGTCTGGGGTGATATCACAACCATGAATCGTGGAGAGGCAATTGAAAATATCAGACCAGAATTCGTATAGCTTGGGGCAGAACCAGAAGAGATGACCAAGAGTGCCCTCTTCTGCTTTACATTTTGGACAGATTGGGGAAACAGAGGGATAAAAAGAGTGTAGTTTAGTGCAGGAATAATGGAGTCTATGGATTACTTTGAATTGGATGAGTTGATGTCGAGAGTTTATCGAGCAGCAGTGGATGGAGGAAAGGCAAGTATCCCAGTCATCAACACTGATTGTAATACCAAGATCTTTCTCCCAGGCTTCCTTTAGGTGTCGAGTAGGAGCAGGCTCATAGGCTGTAAAAATGTTGATAAAACGAGAGATAAGTCTCCTTGAATCAGGGGCCTGGTTTAGTAGAGCGTACAAATCTATGGAGACAGGGAGTGACTCAAAGTTTGTTATGTTTTTGCGTGTGTAATCCCTAATCCGGGGCCCGTTCTTCGTACGTTGCTTAAAACATCCGAGATCAAATGAGACATCCAAGATGATATTATTGTGCTAATCATGATCTGGCTAACTCGGTTCTTCGAACACACTTGCCGGATATGATTAGTATAGCTGGATTGAGTCATCTGAGATAATTGCGCGTTCATGCGCTGGTTAAAAGGGGATATGTATCGATAGTAGAAACATTGATCAGCAACGCTGCTATTGGCTGCTCAGTGTGGCCAAAGAGTGCGCACAGTTTTTCTCCTCAGCAGAGCAAGAACTAATAGTCAAAGTTTATTCGGAATTTTTATGTTTAATTAAAACGCCAGGGAACACCTCAAAGTCTGCAAAAGCCAGGAGAGAGGGCTGGCAAAAAGTAGCAGACAATTTAAATCCGTTAGAAGTGGCCATGTTAGATGTTTTTATCACTTATTAGCCTAAATTTTTGTATTTTAATAATTGCATAATTACTTTGTTCATTGTAATGTCAGAGTCACCACACTAGAACATGGGAACAAATAAAAGTGAAGTACAAAAATATTCTACATAATGGTAATATTTTGTTATATAGTCTCTTTTATAAAAGGCACTGTTAAATAAATGGTTGTCTGATTATAAAAGCAACCAAGAAAAAGGCTGAGAAAAGAAAAGAATAGATCTTAGTAGCCTACACTGTAAAATAATTTTTGCTGCATTAAATTAAGGCCGTATAGTCATTTCAACTGTTAAATCTTGAGTGATGAATTGCTTTGACTTGTGAAAGTGAAAACTGATAAACTTATGTTAATGTAAAAATATGAACACTTGTATCTGTTCCCAAGAAAGTGGTGGCTGAAATATGTGCAGTAAGTGGACATTTTCTAACTTTCCAAAATAAATAAAGTATAAGACTTTGTAATGTCCATTTGTTTCCATTGCACTGGACAGTGAATAAACCCTCTCAGATAACTGTCATATGGAGGAACTAGCCTACCTGCAAGTGCATAAATAACTTTACTTAATTTATACTTGTATGCTTTATGGCTGCAATATAAGTTGCAGGATTCCACATCTACAGAAAGGCCTTCAGAAGAGTCTGCACAGACAGAGGAGACATAGGCCTACAGGTGGGCAGTGGATAGCCAACTTTTCCTTTTTATTTGTTGCATGAGGCATGTGTCTAATATCACTTGTTGCAGGCACTTGACCACTGGCTTTTCTTTACAAAGAACAACTGAAATAAAACTCAAGGAACTAAGCATATTTGTATTTTATTAAACATTTAATGAAAAGTGTGTTTTTTTGGCAATGTTGTGTAATATGGCACATGCAACAATGTCACAGGCCCTGTCAGGTGTGCAACCCTCAAGAGTTTTCAGACACTGACATCTTCCCTTTAGTTAGCCAAAGTTAATTTCATTGTGTGCCCTTGTCCTGGCTAGAGCTGCATTGTAACTGGTTTGGGTCAGGGAATGGGGTCATAAAACACCTGTCTGCAGGCAGGAACATGTCATAATCACCTATGAAAAAATGCAGTTCTGTTAGGATCAGCATAAGTGTATGTAATACAGTGAGCTTGATATTTGATTGTGGAACTTTTCTTACCACTTTCAAATAATGTGCATAAATGTGAATCTCTGAAAATGCTTAAGTCATGCACAGATCCTGGCCATTTTGCTTTCACATTTGTGATATGGAAGATTTTAGTCAATTGCCTTTTTTTTTTTTATATATAGTTGGGGGCCTTAAGCACATAAATAGGTAATTTCGCGCAAATTCATCTAAAAGCGCCAAATTTGGCACAGATGTAGCTCAGGTCATACCGTAATGATTTAGCTAGGGCGCCGGAGCCAGCGACTCTCGGGGCCAAAATGGCGGCCAAATCCAATATGGCCGCCGCCCGAAAAGGGTTCTGGCCTTAACTTTTGAACCACATGAGTTACAAATACAAACTTGATATGTTTTTCAGCTTAATTGATCATGAGAAACACATAGGAATGTTTATATTTATGACCCAGTATATCTGGACCCCTTGATCCTCCAATTCCAATATGGCCGCTGTCCAAAAAAGCAGTTTTGGGCTGTAGTATGGGGCCTTACACACCATTGTTCGAGCAAATTCATCTACAAGCACCAAATTTGGCACAGATGTAGCTGAGGGGATACTGAAATGATTTAGCCAGGGCGCCCGAGCCAATGGTCCCTGAGACCAAGATGGCGGCCAAATCCAATATGGCCGCCGCCTGAAAGGGTTTCGGCTATAGCTTTTGAGCCAGATGAGATACAAATACAAACTTGATGTCTATTTTACCTTCTTTGACCATGGGAAACCCATAGGAATACTTACATTTGTGATTGGGTATATCAGGACCCCCCAAATTCCCTAAATTCAATATGGCTGCTGTCCGAAAAACGGTTTTGGCTACAAATTTTGAACCAAATGTGCTACAAATGAGGATGTGGTGTCTATTTTATGTTTATTGACCACAGGAAGTCCATTGGCATATTTATATTTATATTTATGCTTGTGTAAGTCTAGAACCTGTATTCTTTTCAAGACTGTGGTTGAAAATCCTTTATTTTACCACAACTTTGAAGGTTATTCTCAATGTTGATTCATTTCCTTATAAAAGTGAAATGGTTTTCAGTTTACCACAGGTGAATACATTTCAAAGTGTAATCATATAAGAAAGAATAAGACACAATTATTATTGCAAGGCAATATTTATATTATATCAAATTGTTAAAATAATAATATAGTCAATTTTTCCAAAACTCTTAAAGGTTTGCTTAGCATAACAAAAAAACAGCAATAAAATAAAAAACAACAGTGAATTCTCATGGTCTCTCACACAGAGCCGGACAGTAACAGAGTACATTTACTTGAGGGATCTGTACTTTACTCAAGTATCATTTTTGGGGAGTACTCATGACTTTACTCAAGTACATTTGAGAGGCAAATATTGTACTCTTTACTCCACTACATTTCTATCCATAACCGTGAGTACCCGTTACTTCTTAAAAAAAAAAAAAAAAAAAAAAATCTCGGAAACCCTCAATTTGCTGGTTCCCTCTCAAACGTGATTGGATTGTGCAGGCGCCACTGATTGGGACAGCCTATCAGCAATCACCTCAGCTTTCCACCAAAGTCAACTCCATGGTCAGATTTAGATAAGAGACGAAACCATGGACGAAACAATGGATGAAGACGCAGCAGGTCCATCCCGGGAATGTGCCAACCCGTGGCCCCACCTCACCAGACGATTTCAATTTTCTGAACAAGTTAATGATAGTTTTCGGTTCAAGTGTTTGCTGTGTTTACCAATGTAAGCACTGTGGCAGTAGTAATGCAATATTTACAAAATTGACTCTTGTACTCTTGATACTCAAGTACTTTTAAAAACAAGTACTTTAGTACTTTTACTTAAGTAAACATCTGACTGTAGTACTTTTACTTGTACTTGAGTAAAATTTAGCAAGGGGTCTCTGTACTTTTATTCAAGTAATGAAGCTGTGTACTCTGTCCGCCTCTGCTCTCACATGAATTATCATTATCACTCACAATCACTGGATCTCTCATTGTCTTCACCATCATTGTTTGTACAAGCACCCTCACATGCACATATAGAAGTGCAACGAACTCCGGCTTTACAGCACTTACAGTGCCCTCTACATGCTGTCTTGCAGCCACAGTGGAGGAGAATGGTGCAGGCTTTACTGGCGTCTCCGAGATTAGTCCAGTAAGGTTCCCAAGTCTTGCTCGTAGAGTCCCGAAACCATCCCCATGCATTAAACTCTGGGATATCTTGCTGGACAGCGGTTGCCTGATTTCAGTAGAAGCTGGCCTGCAGCAGTGCTCTTTTGATGTGCTGAATCAATGCAGCTTGGGTGGGTGGCAGGTTCTCGAGAGACTTGGTACCATTCGAGAAAAGGTGATGTCTAGCTTCATCTACACGGCTGGAACCACAGCTCTTGCTGTACATGATGACGACCATACGCTCCAGTCTTTGGACATGGACGTCATTGTTGATCTGTTCAGGCTCCAAGGTGAGGGTAACCAGAGATTCTGTGAGATCTGGTGTTGCCTCCCAAGCTGCCCATGCACTCTTTTTCCCATGGCACAGGAAGGCTGAGGTTGTGTCACAGCCTGTTAAAGCGTGGAAGAGTGGTAAGGCTAGTGACTTCTGGGGACCAAGATCCTTGCTGATTTCATGAGCAGGAATGTCCCTATAGTTTTTTCCAGCTGCAAAGCCGATCCAGAGCTCTGTGAGGCCGAGTGTGTTGAAGAAGCAGATGGCAAGGATGACAACATTGCTGTCAACGGTCTGGACAAATGCCTTTTTATGGCCATTGACCCCAGCATGTGCAAGATGCAGGATTATTCTAGTGCTTCTGGATGATTACAAGGCTGAAGGGCAGACATGTCATACCCTGGTCTGTTGGAGAGTACAGCATCTTTCTTGGTGGAAAGGAGGAGTTTACATGACATGCCATGCTTGGTTATCTCTTCACTGATATATCCAAATAGTTAGATATATAACAATATATCTAGTATATACTGTATATAATAGATATATCCAGTTACGTTTTGGAATTGGAGTTCTCCTATCTACTTTAGTTCTTGATCCGGTTCCTCTGCGTTGGTGAGTTTGTGTTTTGAGGTTCTCCTCTGGATATGTGTCAAACACAATATCCAATCACGTGACAGATTCATTGCTCATGTGTGACCTCACAAACCCAGCAATATTGGTGTTAACGTAGTCATGGAATGTTTTTTCAGTAGTTGGCCGGACCATTTGGACCATGAGCTATGAATCTGTCACATGAGCTCATCATGTACAGCAAGACCTGTGGTTCCAGCCATGTAGATGAAGCTAGACATCACCCTTTCTCGAATGGTACCAAGTCTCTCGAGAACCTGCCACCCACCCAAGCTGCATTGATTCAGCACATCAAAAGAGCACTGCTGCAGGCCAGCTTCTACTGGAATCAGGCAACCGCTGTCCAGCAAGATATCCCAGAGTTTAATGCATGGGGATGGTTTCGGGACTCTACGAGCAAGACTTGGGAACCTTACTGGACTAATCTCGGAGATGCCAGTAAAGCCTGCACCATTCTCCTCCACTGTGGCTGCAAGACAGCGTGTAGAGGGCACTGTAAGTGCTGTAAAGCCGGAGTTCGTTGCACATTACATAAATGGGTTTCCCATGGTCAAAGAAGGTAAAATAGACATCAAGTTTGTATTTGTATCTCATCTGGCTCAAAAGCTATAGCCGAAACCCTTTCAGGCGGCGGCCATATTGGATTTGGCCGCCATCTTGGTCTCAGGGACCATTGGCTCGGGCGCCCTGGCTAAATCATTTCAGTATCCCCTCAGCTACATCTGTGCCAAATTTGGTGCTTGTAGATGAATTTGCTCGAACAATGGTGTGTAAGGCCCCATACTACAGCCCAAACTGCTTTTTTGGACAGCGGCCATATTGGAATTGGAGGATCAAGGGGTCCAGATATACTGGGTCATAAATATAAACATTCCTATGTGTTTCTCATGATCAATTAAGCTGAAAAACATATCAAGTTTGTATTTGTAACTCATGTGGTTCAAAAGTTAAAGCCGGAACCCTTTTTGGGCGGCGGCCATATTGGATTTGGCCGCCATCTTGGCCCCAAGGGTCGCTGGCTCCGGCGCCCTAGCTAAATCATTTCGGTATGACCTGAGCTACATCTGTGCCAAATTTGGCGCTTTTAGATGAATTTGCGCGAAAATGTGCTTAAGGCCCCCAACTAATATATATATATATAATATTACTAATCTGGAATATTAAGAATCACAATAGTAACTGGGCTGCACATTTACATTGTGAACCCTCTTTCTGTTCACATAATCCCCTTCATTGAGGCCTTGATGGCAGTCTATAGCCTATAGTCTACCAATCACGTTACTAAAGCCTGAGTGACATATAGTGTAATCGGCATGGTCATGATTGCATGATCTTCATAAAAAATTATGATAGCCTAAAAAAAAAGAAAAAAAAAGAAAAAATGCTTTAAAAAAAATGCTTTACAACATTGGGTCTTAAGTGGCTTGGAAATGCCAAAAAAAAAAACAACCTAAAACTGTTTTTTAAACCTTAAAGCGCCAGGTAAATTCCGAATGACACGACAGACAGCACTTTCCATCAAGTTCTCCGCATCTCCAATAGTGTAAAGGAAAGAGCCACTCGCAAATAATCTTAGGGCAATGCAAACAGTTTGTGCTGTAGACTAGTTAAAGCCCGACTCCGACAAGTCGAAAATAAATGTGCGTTTCCAACAAATTAATAATGTAAACGACAATCTCACGAGTCACGAGAAAATATATATATCTCAGAAAGTGCACTATCGCGCTGCGCTGGACTTCCCGTATCAGCTCCGCTTATAAAGCCGCAGTCTAATCCTGTTAACATGAAATAAGCCTGCTCCCGAGCAGGTTTAAGATTGCGCACCTGTTGCTATGACAGCAAGTCCAGGATGAGCGTCGAAGAACCAAACAATCCAAGATCATGCCAAATCCCCAACAATCAAATCCAGCTAACTGAGTTAGCGACGTACGAAGAACGGGCCCCTGGAGGAAACGGAAGAAATGTGAAGGTGGGAGTGCATATTTTTCCTTCAGTTGCGTGAAGGTAGCGAAAGCTTTTTCAATATAAAGGTCTGCTAAAGTGGCAAGACCTTTGTTCTTCCAAATCACAAAAGTGTTATCACTTAAAGAGGGGGGGAAAGTGGGGTTGTGGCAAATAGGGGTGTAAGCTGAAAAATCGGGTAGATTGTATGTTTTTTTTATTTGTTGCCAGATTCTTAGGGAGCTGGCAACTATGAACCTATAACCAGCAATAGCTGTCGGCAGAGCCGGATTAACGCAAAGGCAAACTAGGCACGTGCCTAGGGCCCAATTGGCGGGATGGGGCCCAGACAGAGGGACAAAAAAAAAAAAAAAGGACAAATGTCCTATCTACAATTTATTTCAAAATGTATTAATTAACTAAAAATAGTGACGATGTTTATCTTAACCATAGACTTTTACATTACGTCACATTAACGCCAGCCCATGACTGTATATATAGAGGCGCCAGCCAGTTAAGTCTGAGGGGACGTCAGCGGCGGTCAACGAACGCATCCATCAGGTGCTGCGAGTGCAAGCAAAAGCAGAAATAGGCACGCAAAGAAGCACAGCTCGTAATGCAGGTCATCGATTTTGGAGTGATTGCAATGCATTTTAAATATAAACGTGTGGGCTACTGTAGATCAGCGTCATTTCTGGAAAAATCATTCACCGCTTTGTTAGTCTACGAGTTTAAAAGAGCGCGAGCGTCATTAACGTGCCCAGACGCGACGCTTTGAATTTGCGCGTACAATGAATAACATCGCGTCGGGAGCTGACTAGTAAAAAAGCTACAAAAGTAAAAGACAAGACGTTTGTATTCAAAGTTAAAAAACCAACACACTGCAACATTTTTAAATGTTTCAAATAAAGGATCTCATATCTATGGGTCTATCTTCTATATTCTGATGCTGATGATTAGATAATACCCTGACATCATAGCCTATACGAATATTAGTTTTGATTTTTTTTCCTGCTCAGTAGCGATCGTGTCTTTCTCTTCCACTTGATTTGTGTATAGCATATTTAAGGTAGCAATGCAATACATAATATCATATTACTGATATTAATAATATGACAATATCTGCAGTCAATATTGATTAAATGGGAGGGAAACATCCTGCCCATAACGCAGCTATGAAAACAATTATAAAAGCACGTTCATGTTCATCTACTGAAGTGGTATTCTGGAACTGTGAATAAACTGAATAAAACAGCAAAATAACAACAAGAACAATAACATCTTCATTAAACAAAAAAGAGATTACCTTAGATAAAGTTTGATGTAGTAGGCTACCAGTAAAAAGTCTGGACCCATTACTATTTTTAATGTTTTTGAAAGAAGTTTCTTATTATGCTCTACAAGCCTGCATTTATTTGATCAAAAATACAGAAAAAATAGGAATATTCAGCGAGGATGTGTTAAATACATAAAAGTGATAGTGAAGACTTTTTTTAAACAACTTTTTAATAATCAAAAAATCCTGAAAAAAGGTATCACTTGTTATAAAATAAATATTAAGCACCATTTCTAACATTTGATAATATATCAGAATATTATAAAGTTTTCTGAAGAATCACGTGACACTACATTCAGCTTTGCATCACAGAAATATATTTTAAAGTATAGTAAAATAGAAAACCATTATTTTAAATTGTAATAATATTTCACTATATTATTTTTCTGTATTTTTGATCAAATAAATCCAGGCTTGATGAGCATAAGAGACTTCTTTCAAAAACATTAAAAATAGTAATTTGTCCAAACTTATGTACTGTGTAAGTAAAAATATACTAAATTTAAAATTAAATGTTGTATAAATAAAAAGGTTAGGAATCATATTTGTTTCAAGTGTTTTTTATTGGGGGTGGGGGGCCTCCAACATGAATTTTGCCTAGGGCCTCCAAATGTCTAGAACCGGCCCTGGCTGTCGGAAGTTTGTTTGTTGAAAAGAGAAGAGCAGGAAGAGAGCCTTTGGGAAGGTCCTGTTCAATTGCAAGCCATGCAGGGGTAGAATCTGTAACATTACCTGGGTGTGCATTTTGCCAATACGTCAAGGCTCTACAATTTGCGGCCCAGTAGTAGTGCTGGAAATTAGGCAGGCTAAGGCCTCCTGTCGATTTGGGTTTGGTGATGTGTTTTTTAGAAATTCGGTGTACCTTAAATCCCCAAATGAAAGAAAAGATTATGGAGTTCAAAAGCTTGAAAAATGTCTTCGGTATGAATATAGGCAAAGATTGGAAAAGATAGAGGAACCTGGGGAGAGCCATCATTTTAATTGCGTTCACGCGCCCTATCATAGATAAGGGTAACAGCCTCCAGGTTTCAATATTAGATTTAAGTTTTTCTAACATATTTAAATAGTTCAATTTATAAATTTGTTTGGGGTCTTTGGGGATAACCAATCCTAAATATTTTATTTTGTCTGTGACAATATGGAAGGGCGAGCTGTTAACAAAATTTGGGCTCAAGTTATTTTTGAGAGATAAGAATTCGCTTTTGTCCCAATTTATAGTGTAGCCGGACAGTTCACCGAATTCATTAATAAGTTCGAGTAAAAGAGGAACCGATTCTTCAGGATGGGAGAGGAACAGGACTACATCGTCCGCGTAAAGCGAAATACGGTGGTCCACTTTGCCTAGGATTAAAGGAGCAATGGAGGGGTGATTCCTTATATTGGTGGCGAGAGGTTCCATTGCCAGTGCAAAAAGTAGTGGGCTTAACGGGCAGCCTTGACGACAGGAACGTTGCAATGAAAAAATGGGTGATTTGTCACAATTGGTGACAACTGAGGCTGTCGGGTGGGCGTATAGCATTTCGACCCAGGAGGCAAAATTATCACCCAGACCAAACTCCTTTATCACCGCCAGGATGTACTTCCATTCGACCTGGTCGAAAGCTTTTTTAGCATCAAGGGCTAGAACAGAGATTTTGGAGCTTCTATCATATCTTGCATACATTATATTCATTAGCCGCCTAACATTGAAAAAGGAAAATCTCCCTGGAATAAATCCAGTTTGGTCATGGTGAATTATGGTTGTTATACACTTATTTAGTCTGTTGGCAAGCACTTTAGTGAACACCTTAAGGTCAGAGTTAAGGAGGGCAATAGGGCGATATGAAGCGGGGTCTAACTCATCCTTATCTTTTTTCAATATCAAGGAGATGTTGGCTGAATACAAGGTGTCAGGAAGCAGGCCAGTAGCGGTGGAGTGGTTGAACATCCGTAACATGAGAGGAGTTATTTTGTCTGAGTATGCTTTGTAAAACTCTATGTTAAAACCGTCTGGGCCAGCCGCTTTTCCGTTCGGGAAGGAGCGTATTGCCCTCTCAACTTCCTCTGGAGTTATATTTGCGTTTAGGTCTGATTGTGCTGAGGTGTTCAATTTAGGTAGATGGAGGGTATGAAGGAAGTCAGAGATTTGCGTGGCATCTGCAGTGGTTTTCGATGTGTAAAGGTCTTCATAAAATTGGCGGAAACATTTATTAATCTCTTTTGGATCTGTGGTGATTGTTTTTGTCTTGATTTTATGGATTGTTCGTTTAGCCTGTATGCTTTTAAGCTGACGGGCTAATAATTTATCTGGTTTGTCGGCCAGTTCAAAATGTTTTTGTTTGACCTTTAACAGCATAGTACTCACTTGGTTAGAAAGAATAGTGTTATATTTGAATTTAAGTTTCACAATCTCATTCAGTGTAGAAGGTGAGGCAGATCGTTAAAAGTCGCTTTCAAGGACTGACAACTGAGCTGTGATTTCTGACATTTCCTTTGTCTGTCTTTTTTCAGTTTAGCCTCGTAGGCTATGATGTGGCCCCGCATAACAGCTTTGAAAGCTTCCCATAGAGTGGAATCTGTAACGTCAGATGTGTCATTATGAGATAGATAGTCTGTTATGAGGTTGGCTGTTTGTTGGCGAAAATACATATCGTTGAGTAGTAGTGGGTTGAATCGCCAGTCAAATGTGGGTTTTGTCCTGCCTAAGTCTATTTTTAGTTCTATAGGGCAGTGGTCAGAGATTAAAATGTTGTGGTATTTGGTGTAGATAATATCAGAAGTCAATTTAGCATCTGTTAGAAAATAATCAATTCTTGTGTATGATTTGTGTACATGTGAAAAAAAAGAGTAATCTCTAGCAGCGGGGTGTTGAAGCCTCCAGATATCAACAAGGTTCATTGATCTAATTAGGTTATTTATGGTAATGGTGGACTTGGAAGGAGCAATCGGGCGTGTAGAAAGCCTATCAGTAAAACAATCCAATATATTATTGAAGTCTCCTCCTGCAATTAAGTGAGTGGTGGAAGAGTCCGGAATGAGATTAAAAACTTTTCTAAAGAAGCCAGGGTCATCAAAATTGGGCGCGTAGATATTAAGAAATGTTACATGCCGTGACAAAATATGACCCGTTACAATGATATAGCGACCGTTTGGATCAGAAATGGTTGAAATGTGTTGAAATGGGACATTTCGGCGAAATAATACAGCTACTCCTCTTGCTTTAGAAGAAAATGTTGACTGATAAATTTGTGACACCCAACTGCATTTTAGCCTCCATTGATCTGAATGTTTAATGTGCGTTTCCTGTAAAAAAATAATGTCCCCAGACAGAGATTTCAAGTGGGAGAAAACCTTGCCTCTCTTTAAATTGGTTCTTAAACCTCTGACATTCCAGCTTAATAAGGTTAGACTGCCACCTTGTGGCGAGGACGAAAAAGTGCTAGTAACCATGAGGAGGTAATGTCAGAATAATGTGGTGTGATAACAGCAATAATGGTATCGGCACTGAATGCACGAGCAGAATAAAAGAACGAGAAAACAAAAAACAAAAACATAACAGAGGAAAAAATGGCAACAAGATGGTAACATTAATCCCACCCCACTGTCTACTTCCCCAAACGAAGCAGAACATGAATACCCCCATAAACATTGGGAAACGATTTAACACTACAAGGAAATGTCCCGTCGGACTAATTGTACGGTTCAATGAAATAATCATAACATACAATTACCTTAACAGTGGGCCCTCTTGAGTGGCCCCATCCACCCTCATGTCTATTTGCTTACATATAAGCTAGGAAGGGCAAGGAACAGAACTTGCTCAACGTGAGAAGACGGAAGACAGCTGGCTAGTCCGGTGTCGCGCGCGCCTCTGGAAACAGCTGTGAGAGAGCGAGAGTGTCTCAGGTCGGCTGCGCGGTAGCAGCAGGTGTAATAAACTTGTCTATGAATGCCTCGGCATCAGTAGGCTTAAGAAATGTTTGCTGCTCGATCCCAAACGTGAGAATCAGACGCGCAGGAAAAAGGAGACCGTGTTTTATTCCTGCCTCCCTCAGTTTCTTCTTTACGCCATCAAAGGCCCGGCGCTGCTCGGAAACTTCAGGTGGAAAATCTGGATAAATGCTGATCCGGGCTCCATTGAATGTCAAGTCAAGTCAAGTATATTTGTATAGCGCTTTTCACAATACAGATTGTATCAAAGCAGCTATTAAATTAAAATAATACAACAAGGTTTGTTTCTAGTGGAATTTATTGATAAAATCAAATAAGATATCCCCAGAATATCCCCAACTGAGCAAGCCAAAGGCAACAGTGGCAAGGAACCGAAAAACTCCATCAAGTGACCTAATAGTGTCCTAAAACTCCATCAGGTGACCCAATGGAGAAAAAAAAAAACCTTGGGAGAACCCAGGCTCAGTCGGGGGCCAGTTCTCCTCTGGCGTTTATTAACTAGAGGCCGGATTGTAATTAGAACTGTAAGATTAAAAATATTATATGAATGCCTGGCTGAAGAGATGCGACTTTAATCTAGTTTTAAACTGGGAGAGCGAGTCTGAGCAACGAACAGTATCAGGAAGGCTATTCCAGAGTTTTGGAGCTAAATGTGAAAATGCTCTCCCTCCTTTGGTGGATCTGGATCTCCTAGGTATGACCAAAAGCCTTGAATTTAGTGATCTTAAAGAGCGCGATGGATTATAGGGCGATAGAAGATCCGTTAAATAGACTGGAGCTAAGCCGTTTAGGGCTTTATAAGTCAGTAGCAATACCTTGTAATTAATACGGAACTTTATAGGTAACCAATGCAGTGATGATAAAATCGGTGTTATATGATCATATTTTCTTGATCTAGTAAGAACTCTAGCGGCGGCATTTTGGACTAACTGTAGCTTGTTAATTGAGGATGCAGGACAACCGGCTAATAAAGCATTACAGTAATCTAGTCTCGAGGTCATGAATGCATGAACTAACTTTTCTGCATCAGAAACTGATAGCATATTACGTAGCTTAGCAATGTTTCTAAGGTGGAAAAAGGCGGTTTTTGTAACATATGAAATATGATTTTTCAAAGACAGGTTGCAATCGAGTATAACACCCAGGTCTTTTACTGTAGAGGATAAAGTAACAGGACATCCTACTATATTAAAGTTGTATTGCGAAAGGTTTTGTGGGCGTTTTTTTGAACCGATAAGTAGTACCTCTGTTTTGTCTGGATTTAATAAAAGAAAATTACGCGTCATCCAATCTTTTATATCTTTAACACACTCTGTCAATTTGGATAATTTAGCGTTTTCATCTGGCCGTGATGAAATATATATTTGAGTGTCATCAGCATAACAATGGAAACTAATTCCATGTTTCCTTATAATATTTCCAAGTGGCATCATATATACTGAGAATAATAGAGGGCCTAACACAGATCCCTGCGGCACTCCATAGTTTACTGGAGTTATGATCGATTTTTCTCCATTTAAATAGACAAAATGGTAGCGGTCAGATAAGTATGATCTAAACCAGCTTAATGCTTGTCCTTGAACACCAGTATAATTTTGTAGTCGATCTAAGAGTATTGTGTGATCTATAGTATCGAACGCAGCACTAAGATCAAGTAAAACTAGTATTGAGATACAGCCTTGGTCAGAAGCTAAAAGTAAATCATTTGTGATTTTAACGAGCGCAGTTTCAGTGCTATGGTGCGGTCTGAATCCTGACTGAAACTTTTCATAGATATCATTTTCTTGCAAGAAAGAACACAATTGAGCGGACACCACTTTTTCTAATATTTTAGACATAAATGGAAGATTTGAAATGGGTCTATAATTTGCTAGGTTATTATGATCTAATTGTGGTTTCTTAATGAGAGGTTTTATAACTGCCAGTTTAAATGTTCTTGGAACATGACCTAAAGATAAAGACGAGTTAATAATATTAAGGAGAGGCTCTTCCACTACAGGTAACACTTCCTTCAGTAGTTTAGTTGGTATCGGATCTAATAAACATGTTGTTGTTTTAGAGGAAGTGATAAGTTTATTTAACTCTATTTGTTCTATAGTTGTAAAGCACTGTAATTGTTCTTGCGGGGTGATAATTAAGGCTGAATTATAAGGCGCAACTGAAGATTGAACGTTTACAATTGTGGTTCTGATGCTTTCTATTTTCTCAGTGAAGAACTTCATAAAATCATTACTACTAAACTGTAACGGGATATTTTGTTCGGGTGATGTCTGTTTATTTGTTAGTCTAGTCACGGTGTTAAAGCAGCACTCAGTAGCTTCGGGATTTCTTCGCTGTATTCTCGCTTTTTGCTCGCAGGTTTCTCTCTAGAGCTCCCCCCACAGCTTCGGAATAGATATTTGACAACACTGTTGTAAAAACTCTTTGGTGATTCTCAGACAGCAGAGGCTAGTAGATCAACGACATCAAAGCAGATGGGACATTCTTTAAAACGTCTTCTTCCTTCGGGTTCGGACAGCGTGAGGGAGCGCAATAATGACAGTATTTGAGCAGATTTCTTTTGGCCGTAAAGCAATTGTTTACATCGCGAGACCTGATATCACGCGATACTTCCTGCCGCGGCTGCCGGCGGCCCGCCGTCTCAAAGTTGCAAGTGCGAATTTTCCGCTCACGGGCACCAGGGGGGTGCGAAACGACCACCATTCAACCCGAAAAAAGTAATATAACCATTCCAATGACTCCGAAGCTGTTCAGTTAAGGTAAAAAAGTTACTTAGTTCACCTTTAAATAAAAACCTTGGATTATTTTGGTTATTTTCTATTAGTTTGCGGAGGTGCTCAGCCCTGGCTGCTTTTAGGGCCTTTTTATAACGTGACATACTGTCTTTCCACGCGATTCTAAAGACCTCTAAATTAGTTTGTTTCCATTTACGCTCTAAAATACGGGTTTCTCTCTTTAGAACATGCGTAGTATTGTTGTACCACGGTGCTTTAATTTTCTCTCTGACCTTTTTTAATCTAATAGGTGCAACAACATCCAATGTTCTAGAGAGAATAGTGCTCATAGTGCTAGTTAGTTCTTCTAGTTCATCTGTTTGTTTGGGTTCAGGCAGCAGCTGAGACAGATCAGATAAGCAATTTGAGAAATTATCTATGGTGGATGGAAGGATTGTTCTGCCTGGTTGATAACGCGGCGCCGCATGACATATTACAGCAGTACGTAATATGCAAGTTACCATGTAATGGTCAGTGACTTCATCACTTTGCGGTATAATATCTATATCGGTTGGATCGGTTCCATGTGATATAATTAAATCGAGTGTATGATTAAGACGATGAGTTGGTCCGGTGACGTTTTGCTTGACCCCAAATGAATTTAATAAATCTGTAAACGCAGCCCCTAACGCATCATTTTGATTATCTACGTGTATGTTAAAATCTCCAACAATTAATGCTTTATCGACATTGACTAATAGGTCTGAGAGAAAATCTGCAAACTCTTTTAGGAAATCAGCGTAAGGCCCAGGCGGTCTATATACGGTAGCCAAGGCTAGAGATAATAGGGATGTTTTTCTAACATCTAAGAGCGTAACATTTAGTACAAGTACTTCAAACGAAATAAACTTATAACCCGCTTTCTGAGTAACATTGAGAATATCTCTATAAATTGTCGCAACACCACCGCCACGACCAATCAGACGGGGCTCATGCTTATAGGAGTATCCAGGAGGAGCAGACTCATTTAGACCGAAATAATCATTTGGTTTAAGCCAGGTTTCAGTTAGGCAAAGTACATCGAAGCTATTATCTGTGACTATTTCATTTACAATAACTGCCTTAGGTGTGAGTGATCTAATGTTTAGAAGACCTAGCTTTAGAAATTGTTTTTGTTTACTAATAGCAACATTTTCTGGTTTAATAACAATTAGATTTTTCCTAGATCCTGCAGTAGATTTGTTATTTGATCTCACTAAACGAGGAATAGACACGGTTTCTATGCAATATTCTACACTAGTATTTATATCAGTTAAATTGGTGCAGCAGAGACTATGATTTGGACTTTTGGTTACTAGTCAAAAGGTATTTAACATTTTGGAGATGTTATCCGACAGAAGATCTGCTCCGAATCTGCTTGGGTGTAAGCCATCGGCACGGAAAAGCCTAGGACGCTCCCAAAACAGATTCCAATTATTTACAAAGAGCAGTTTCTGCTCATTGCACCATGACATTAACCATTCATTTAGCGCAAATAATCTGCTAAACTTTTCATGTCCTAGTCGGTACGTGGGAAGCGGTCCTGACACTATGATCGTTGTTTCAGGCGATGTGCTGCATACCGTATCGATCAGATTCCTGAAGTCTTTCTTCAGAATCTCTGTCTGGCGCATCCTGATGTCGTTCACTCCCGCGTGCAGGACAACAGTTCCGACGCGCTCGTCACCGTTCAGAATCTCGGGAACGTGAGTAGCGATTTCAGAAACACGAGCACCAGGAAAGCAGTGACTGTGCACCTTACTTTTACCTAACGTAGCGTGTACGTGCCGAACGATGGAATCGCCGATGATCACAGCATCACGTTCTGTTTCGCGAAGAGGGGAGAAGCGGTTTTGTGTGGATAACTCGAAAACCGGGAGGGTCGGAGAGAGTCTTGGTCTAGACCTGACTCGCGTCTTCCGCTGCGGAACCACCCAGGCTTCGTGGTGGCGTGTTGGAGCCGGAGTGAACGAGACCATGGCTGATCGCGACCTCGGCGCTCGGGACCTATGTTGAGAAACGCACGGAGTGGACGAAGTCGGAGTCAGCGGGTTAGTAACGTTAATCTCTGATTTGTGTGCATCGGCGCGTGATGTTTCAAGAGCTAACCGCCGGTCTATCAGCTCGGCTTGTCTCAATAAAAGGTCGTGGATCTGTTTCTCAACAGCTTCCAGCTCAGACTGCAGTGCGTGCAGCTCAAATGTGTCCTCACCTGCACCAAAAGGTAGACTACTTTCATCTGATATATTCGCCATTTTAACAGATGGACAGTAAGTTAGCAACGAAGCTACCAGTGATGCTATCAATATTAATACTAATTTATGACTGAAGTTTTAGATATAATCCGTCTTTTTAGTGGTACGGGTGTAGAGTAGACGCACGATAGGCGAAAAATGTTCAGCCGTGATCCACGGGAGTAACCTATAGGAGTATCCAGCGTTGGATCACTAAAAGGCTTGAGACGCGTCTGCTCAACAGTCCGCGTTGTAACTATGAGGGTTGAGCAGTAGTGCTTCTTTTTTTTTTTTATATATTTTATTTACAATTTTTTACATGTTATACAAATTAAAGAATACCAGAAAAACAAACAATACAACAATAAAAAAAATAAAATAAAAAAAAGGGATAAATAAATAAATAAGGGGGTTAGATAAACAAAACCAAGGAGACTTATTCATAGATGTATCATTACAGTGAGAACAATAATTATACACTATTCAGACTTAAGGAAATTCACGAAGGGCTGCCATACAGTTTGAAAATGGCGATGAGATTTGGACTCCAGGGAACGTATCCTCTCTAGTTGTATGACGTGAAACAATTCGCTTAGCCAAGCTTTAAATGATGGAGAGTCTGAAGATTTCCAGTTTACAAGTATTATTTTTTTTGCAAGAGTCATGCCCAACAATAAAGGTTGTTGCTGAGATTTTGGAAGAGTATTCAATGTCTCAGAGGATCCAAGAATTGCGAGACCATGGTCTGGTTTAACCTCCTTTTGAAAAACTTTTGAAAAAAAATCAAATATAGCAGTCCAAAAATTAAACAGTTTGTGACAAAACCAAAACATGTGAGATAATGAGCCCTCCTCTGTTTTACATCTGTCGCACAATGGAGAAATGGAATTGTAGATTCTACTCAATCTCGTTTTAGAATAATGCAATCTATGGATTACTTTAAACTGAATCAATCTGTGTCTTACATTTATTGAGCAATCATGGATCCTACTAAGGCTGTAATTCCAGGTATCATCCGATACTTCCTCATCAAAATCCCTACTCCAGGCTTCTTTGATATGCTTGGTGTTCACAGGTAGTTGGAAAGAATTAACATATCGTGAAACCAGATGCCTAGAGCTTGGATTAAACAAAAAGGTTTGCTCAAATGTACTAATCTCTGGTTTGTCAATAAATTGTGGAATAATTGTTTGAACATAATGTCTTACTTGTAAATATCGAAAAAAGTCAGACCTTGGAAGATTAAATACAGATTGCAATTGGTTAAAAGAAGCAAATTTACCATCTATATAAAGATCACCAATAGACATCAGACCTTTTCTTTTCCATTCAACAAAACCACTATCTAGCTGAGAAGGTTTAAACATATGATTGTTAGCGATGGGTGTAAAAACGGAGACGTCAGGTAATTTAAGATGTTTCCTTATCTGGTTTAAAATACGAATTGAATTTTTAATTATTAAATTGGTACCAATTAGTTTTGATGAGGGAGAAACTTTTGAAAAAAGTAAAACTGGGAGACACGATATTGTAAAAGAAAATGTCTCTATCCTAAGCCATAAAGGATCAGCCGCAGAGAAAGTTTCATTAGGGATACCCTTCTGCCAGTAAGATAGAGCCCTGGCATTTGCTGCCCAATAGTAATATTTAAACACTGGGAGCCCAAGGCCTCCCATCTGCGTGGGTTTCTGTAAGTGCGCTTTTGCTATTCGAGGAGTTTTGTAAGCCCAAACAAACGGTAAGATAACTGAATCTAAAAGCTTGAAAAAAGATATAGGTATATAAGTAGGGACGTTTTGAAAAAGGTAGAGGAACTGCGGTAAAGTGACCATTTTAATTGCATTAATTTTGCCAATCATAGAAAGCGGAAGGAGCCTCCATCTCTCAATATTATCTTTTAACTTGTCAATCTTAGCCAAAAAGTTTAATTTAAATATTTGTTTGGGATTCTTTGGTACCACTATGCCAAGATATGTAAAGTGGTCTTCGACTGTTTTGAAAGGCGAAGAGTCAACCTGGCTGGAACTAGTGTTTTTAGCAAGTGACATGAACTCACTTTTGGACCAGTTGATAGTATACCCAGAGATTTTACCAAACGCATTAATATAATCAAGCAAATAGGGAACTGATTTGGCTGGATCAGAGAGATATATTAATAGGTCATCAGCATATAAACTAACCAGAGCTTCAACCTTTCCCATCTTTATTCCATTAATATGTGGGTGACTTCTAATCCCCACTGCTAGCGGTTCCAACGCAATATCAAAAAGAAGAGGAGAGAGGGGATCTCCTTGTCGGACTCCTCGATGCAACTCAAAAGAGTTAGATTTGTTAGAGTTTGTCAGAATGGATGAACGAGGACATAAATATAGAATTTTTACCCACTTAATAAAACGACTCCCAGACCCAAAACGCTCAAGTGCTTTTAGCATGAATGGCCACTCTATTTGATCAAACGCCTTTTGGGCATCTAGTGAGATGATTGCTCCTGAGGCTTCCTTACCACGTTCCTTATAAAGAATATTAAGGAGGAGGCGAACGTTGCAAAAAGAGAAACGACCTGGTATAAACCCAGTTTGATCTGGGTGTATAATTGTTGAGATATGCTTTCCAAGTCTGTTAGCTAACACTTTTGATATCACCTTCTGATCAAAGTTAAGTAGCGATATAGGTCTATAATTGGCCGGATCTGTGTCGTCTTTTCCTTTCTTTAGTAGAACACAAATATTGGCCTCATACAGTGAATTGGGGAGTTTGCCATTTTCATATGAGTCGTTGATCATTCTTAAAAAGTAGGGGGCTAGTTTTAAAGAAAAGGTTTTATAAAATTCACATCCAAAGCCATCTGGACCTGGCGCTTTACCCGATGGGAAAGACTTGATAGCTTCTAAAATGTCCGCTTCAGAAAATGCACGATCTAGATCTTCTTTTGCAGTTTTATCTAACTGGGGAAGGTTGAGATTATCAAAAAAAGAATCATAATCTTCTTTACTGACGTTGCAATTTGAGGTATAAAGATCAGAGTAAAAATCCCTAAAGGATTCATTAATTTCTTCTGGATTGGTTACAATCTCAGCTGTGTTTGACTTAATTTGATGGATTGTTTGCTTTGCTTGCTCACTCCTTAACTGTCTCGCTAATAAAGTTTCTGGCTTATCGCCTAATTCAAAATGCTTTTGTTTCAGTTTAAGTAAGAGACTCTCAATTCTTTTGCTCAAGATCGAATTATACTCATATTTCAAATTCAATATTTTATTATAATCTTCTTGTAATCCAGAGGTTCTATATGTTTGTTCTAAAGTCGTGAGTAAATTTTCAATTCTCAAAAGCCTGCTATTGTTATTTCTCTTGCTAGCCGTTTCAAAAGCAATAATATGGCCCCTTATGACTGCCTTGAGGGTATCCCATAGAATTGAATCAGAGACTTGGCCATTGTCATTATTCATAAAGAAATCATTCAGTTTAGCATTAATGTAGCTTTCAAAAGCTGGGTCTTTAAGTAGGTAAGGGTTAAATCTCCAATGATAACTTTGTCGTGGCAAGACCTTATTAATCTGAAGAGAGATGGGGCTATGGTCTGATATCAACATATTATGGTACCTTGTACCAGTTATTCTGTTTACCAGTTCAGAAGTAACCAAAAAACGATCAATTCTAGTATAAGACTTATGAACGTGCGAGTAAAAAGAGTACTCCCGTTCTGTTGGGTGTTGTATCCTCCAAATATCTACCATATTCCTTTCTTCAATTAATCTATTTAGGATCTGTACTGAGGTTATACTGGGAGGTGGCTTTGAGGATGAACGGTCTAAAAGTTGATCTAAATAGCAATTAAAGTCACCGCCAATAATTACATTTTTACACCCAGATGGTATTAAATCAAAAACCTTTTTAAAAAATTTAGGGTCATCGATATTCGGACCATATATATTTAACATTGTGATTTGCAAAGAACTAAGTTGTCCTGAAATCATGACATATCTGCCATGAGTATCAGTAGTCATTGAATCCAGCTGAAATGAAATACCTTTGCGAAATAAAATTGCTACCCCCCTGGCCTTACTGTTGAAAGTAGCCTGATACACCTGTGATATCCAATTTGCCCTAAGCTTATGTTCTTGTCCCACGGCTATATGCGTTTCCTGTAAAAATAAGATGTCCGCTTTTAAGGACTTGAGATGGGTAAACACTTTGCCTCTTTTAATGGGGTGCCCGAGCCCTTTAACATTCCAAGATGTCAAAGTCAAAGTAGGATTTCCTCTATTCGTTGTATCGTTCCCTTTCATTTAAATGTAAAACAACAGTAACAATCCCCCTCCAAGAAAAAAAAACACCAGCAAAAAACAAGAGGAGAAAAAAAAAAAAAAAAAAAGAAAAAAAAAGAAAAAAAATAACAACAACAAAAACAGAAAAACAACAACTTGAGCCTCGAACTTTTGGCCCACCCATCCCAGCCCACCCCAATGCCTCAAATGACTTCCCCAAACGAAGCATTATGGCTCCCCCTAGTGACTAGAACACGCTTTAACTTACTTGTAGCAAAGTATTACAATAATACGAATACGCACACCCAAGCTAAGTGAAACGATCGTAAAAAGAGAGAAATGTAAGTCCCAAAAAAAAAAATACAACTGCTCCACAGCCAAATCTTGTCTAAAAAAAAATAAAGAAATATGCACTTACAGTCTCTATCCGCACTCCATAGCACTACACATCAAAATTTATTCATGATCCGTCCCAGCGACTTGCCTCAGTTCTTTGTCTATGTATAGCTTTGCGTCCGTGGGAGATGTAAACAATTCGGTATTTCCATTGTAGGTGATGCAAAGCTTAGCGGGGAAGCGCAGAGTATGACGCACATTAAGCTCCCTTAACCTTTGCATTGCCTCGCTGAAGCTCCGACGTTGTTCCATTACCTCAGCCGTGTAATCCTGAAAAAACAGCACTTTACGACCTTGGTATTCAAGCTGACGTCCCTGACGAAGGCGCAGGATGCGCTCTTTGTCCTGGAAATAGTGAATTCGTGCGATTATTGCACGCGATTTGGCTCCTTCCGGAGGCTTTGGCTGAGGTACTCGGTGAGCACGGTCAATGATTGGAGGATCGGAAAAGTCTTCAAAGAGTTGCTTGATCAGCTCCGCCACGAACTCAGTTGGTCTTCCCTTTTCAGCACCTTCTGGGATATCAACAATTCTGATATTGTTACGGCGCGATCGGCCCTCGAGATCGTTAAGCTTAGACTTAAGCATCTTGTTCTCCTTACTTAAGTTACCCAGAGAAGCTTCCAGAGAGACGATACGAGCTTCATGATCACTGGCCTGCTCTTTTACCATCTCGACTCTCTCACTTAACTCTCGTTGTGCCGTCTGTATGGTTTGAAGAGTAGCCTCTAGTTTATCGAATCTCTCATCAAAGGCACTGATGATCTTTTCCGAAATCTTCTCCATCATCCGCGACATGTCTTTTTCTTCCAGCGCGAGGCCTGCCGTTTGGTCAGCCGTCGCCATTTTTTCAGAAACATCAGGCTGCGTCTGAGAAGGTTTAATGCCCTGGGGCTGCTTTTTTGACGGCATCGACCAAGTTTAAGATTAAGCTGTAGTGCTATGATTATCAAGTTAAGCTTTTAACCCATTTAAATGTAGATTAGAGACGTTTAGATCACGATTTTATCGACTTGGCTGTGGAGGAGATGGCAAACACGTCTACCTCCTACGATGCTCCATAGCGCCCCCTCCAGTAGTGCTTCTCAGTGAGGTAAAGTAGAAAATGTTTGTTGTAAGTTTAAAGAATAAAATCAAGATTTATAAATCAAATCGATGGAGCTCCAAAGACAACAACGCGTTCAGACGCGACGCATGCGCATGTCAGTGGAGATTGCAGGCGAGCGAGGTTGAGTATTTTCTCCTTCTCTGGGAAGTGGTGTATTTTGACGATCATCGTGCGCGGCCGCGCCGATGGGGATTGTGCGCCTATCCGATGGGCTCGGTCCACTTTCAGGCCAGCGGGGAAGTTGTCGGATCCGAGAAGTTTTGGCAGGAGGTCGGCTATGAAATGAGTCGGATTTCCCTTCTCAACTTTCTCTGGTAAGCCTACGATTTTAATGTTTGACCGTCTTGAGCGGCTTTCGAGGTCAGTTAATTTGCGCTTTATGGCTGTGTTGGATTCAATCATTTCCTCACAGCGGCGCTCGAGACTTGTTACGCGGGTGTCATGGTCGGTCATTGCTCCCTCAAGATCAGTAATACGTGTTGCATGGTTGGTAAGGGAGGTTTGAACGAGGTGCAGTTTTGAGTCCAGGCCATTAAATCTGGCCGTTATGTCCTCTTCCAGTTTTCCAATAGCCGCTAGGATGTTAGCCAGAGTGGGTTGTGAACTTGGGGTCTCGCTGGTGCTGGTGGTTGCGTCTGCAGTTAGCTCGGTTTGGTTGCTAGCGTCGTCGTCTTCTTCAACGAATAAAGTTGTCTTACTGTCTTCTTTGGCAGGAGAATCAGGGTTCATAGTTTTCCCTTTAGCTTTAGGTTTGCCCATGGTTGTATTTAAAAGATGCAAGCGTGGATTTTTAGTACAATTTTTGTGAGGGCTTGACGGAGCTCCACGAGAAAGCGTCTAATCCATGCGGTGCTCACTAGCGCCCTCCCGACACGTGACTTTCAAATGAAAGATTGGTATCAAAGAGCACACCCAGGTTCCTAACCGACGACGAAGACTTAACAGAGCAGCCATCAAGTGTTAGGCAGTATTCTAGGTTATTACGTGTGGAAGTTTTTTGTCCAATAATTAGAATCTCTGTTTTTTTCATAGTTAAGTAGTAGGAAATTATTAGTCATCCAATTTTTTATATCAGCTATGCATTCTGTTAATTTTGTGAATTGGTAAGTTTCGTCTGGGCATGAATAAATATAGAGCTGAGTATCGTCAGCATAACAGTGAACTTGTGAATTTACTGCTACAGACTGATAGCGGTCAGATAAGTGTGATTTAAACTAGTGCAATTCCACTAATGCCAACATAATTTTCGAGTCTATTTAAAAGAATGTTGTGGTCAATAGTATCAAATGCAGCACTAAGATCAAGTAACACTAATAGCGAGACACAACCACGATCGGATGATAAGAGCAAATCATTTGTAACTCTAATGAGAGCTGTCTCGGTACTATGGTATGGTCTAAATCCTGGCTGGAAATCCTCGCAGATGTCATTTCTTTCTAAGAAGGAACATAGTTGTGAGGATACTGCCTTTTCTAATATCTTTGACAGAAAGGGTAGATTCGAGATCGGCCTATAATTGACTAATTCTGAAGGATCAAGTTGCGGTTTTTTAACAAGCGGTTTAATCATAGCCAGCTTAAAAGTTTTCAGTACATATCCTAGTGACAAAGATGAATTAAAGGTGCCCTAGAATTTGAAATTGAATTTATCTTGGCATAGTTAAATAACAAGAGTTCAGTACATGGACATGACATACAGTGAGTGTCAAACACCATTGTTTTCTCCTTATTTAAATCTCGTTTTTGAAAAACACCCCTGAAAAATAATCATCGTCCAAATCATCGTCCGAATCATTGTTCTTCGAGAGACATCATGGCTTGCAAACGAGCGAAGCGGCAGTTGCACAGTGTTTGGATGTACAAATGAGCACAAAGGTAATTTTTTTGTTCCTTCATCCGAGCCTCTGAAGAACCAGTGGGTTATGTGAATGTCTGATGTGTAGTTGTTCAAGTTCAGACAGATAATCTTTCTCTCAAAGTCGTTCAATACTGTTTATGCATCAGTAAATCAAGCCAGTGATTAAACGATCAACTTCACGTCGTTTCTCTTGGTAGGATGAAAATAATCTTACTTAAACTGTGATTAATATACAGATAGCGATCAAAGAACAATCCCTTTCCAGTCGCCCAAGCTGTCAATCACACAGCGCGAGTTTATCTGGACACTTGCCAAAACTCGTTATGAAATCAATGACGCTGCTACACTGCACAACGAAGCTCTTACTGTATGTGGGTCAATGACGTGACGCCTAAATTTTCTGTCCGATTGCATTTTTTCAGGCAAAAATGGGTTTAAATGCCTAAAAAGATACTGCATATTTGTAGTACCTCTCCCATGTATGTACTCACTTTAACTTTTCAAAAACCTTTACTTATGTGTTATTTTTTTTGTTATTGAAAGTGTCAAAACATCATGTGGTGCGACCGTCCGGCCATAACTTCTGTTTTGAAAACGTCTTTGAAATTACTCTGAATTTATTCAAATTTATATTCTGCACTATTTGGCATGATTTCCAAAATGTTTTGTAATCCTTTAAAAAAAATTCAAAGCATTTGCATTTATATTTCCATCATAATATACAAACAAACTTTGTCCGATGATGTCCATTTTATGAAATATCATGTGGTGCGACCATCAAGGAACTAACATTTTGGGACTTATATGTTGAAAACTATTCAAACACAGGAAGTTACATCATAAACCAATTTACCAAGGACCCATGGAAGCTAGCCTGGCTAACGTCAGACCAAGTCTCATTCGAGACTTGGTCTGGGAACCACGTGTTCATTTTCTCGTATTTGAGGCGTGGTTTACGAATGCCCAGAGCCGTTTATTGGGCGCTATGAATGTCTATCAAATGCGCCTGTACGTAGCTCATAGCCAATCGCTTCAGTTATACCAGATGACGTATGTAGAGTGACAGAAATTCGACGAGGAAGAAGACGTTGGGTCAGAGATTTATTTGTACACGATGGCGTTCAGCGAATATTGCCGTTTGTGAAAGATAAACATGAGGGTAGAAGGTAACTTCGCATCTGATGCCATGTTGAATCCATAGATATAAACAAACTGCTTCGGTGTCGTCATCGTCTTGCTACTCCCTCCCCGTTCTGTGATTGGTTCCCTTTATCAGGGGAAAATCTGGTCCATGGTTTCCAGACTGCCTAGCAGCGTGAATAAAATCGCGCTGCGAGCAAGGCAGCATGGGGAAACCCAGGCTACATGGAAGCAGCAAGCAGGTTTGTAATTCTCTCAAATTGGAAAAAAAATAAACCTTTGTAATGGTTGGTATGTAGTTGCCAAATTTGGTATCCAAATCATGTGGTATGACCTCAAAAAAAAAATTTATATTAAAGTTATTTCTACAAATATATATTTTTATTATAAATTTCATAGTGACCTTTTTTGGTAAGCTAGCTTGTTTTGTTTAGGTGGCCAATTCTGTGCCTGTAAATTATGACTGAATTTGAAAATATCATGTGGTGCGACCACTGCAGACTGTTATCAATGATAGATATATGTCCTAGATTGGCAGTTTTATGCTTTTATATTCAATTGACAGTTTATATAAAAAAAGTACTTTACTTTAGTATCATTTGGAATAGATTTGTATGCAATTTGGGATTTTTTTAATATATATTTCAGACAGTTTATGTTTACTCTTTGTACAATATGAGAAAAATGCAAAAAATAAATAATAATTAGAGCATGTAATTTCAGTTTAGTAATACTGCATTTATTTGTAGTGTATTTATTATTGCCTATTTTAATCTATTTTACCAGATGCCACTGCCAAGCGAAAAAATTCTGACCCTGCAGCAAGAGCAGAGTACCTTGATAGGAGAAGAGTGAAATATTATTACAGTTTAAAATATCTGTTTTCTATGTGAATATATAGTAAAGTGTAATTTATTCCTGTGATCAAAGCTGAATTTTCAGCATCATTACTCCAGTCTTCAGTGTCACATGATCCTTCAGAAATCATTCTAATATGCAACCCTAGACCACAAAACCACTCAATGTGTCAACGTCATATGGGTCAATTTTTTTGAAATCGAGATTTATACATCATATGAAAGCTGAATAAATAAGCTTTCTATTGATGTATGATTTGTTAAGATAGAACAATATTTGGCCGATACAACTGAAAATCTGGAATCTGAGGGTGCAAAAAAATCGAAACATTGAGAAAATCGCCTTTAAAGTTGTCCATTTATGTTTGCGATATTGCTATATTCACTCACAAAAATAAATGTTTATAAATTTATGGTAGGACATTTACAAAATATAAAACATCTTTATTTAATATCCTAATGATTTTTGGAATAAAAGAAAAAACGATAATTTTGACCCATACAACGTATTGTTGGCTATTGCCACAAATACCCTGTGCGACATGTGACTGGTTTTGTGATCCAGAGTCACTAATGATTTGCTGCTCAAGAAACATTTCTGATTATTATCAATGTTCATATTTTTGTGGAAACTGTGATAAATTTTATGTCAGGATTATTTGATGAATAGAAAGTTCAAAAGAACAGCATTTATTTGAAATAGAATCTTTCGTAACATTATAGCCTGCGCCTGAATGTGACACTGAATGTGTCCTTGATTAATAAAAGTATTAATTACTTTAAAAAAACTATTGACCCCAAATGTTAACTGTATACAATACTTTTATGAAATAATTTATATCTATAACATTATTATTTGTTAGAAAGAAATTCTAAGTCAAGTTAAATTAAATGGTGCACTTGTGTTTGTGATGTGATTTTTATTTAAAAAAAAAGTTTATTAAATGTTTATGTTCAGGAAAATTCTGTGAAATTTGTATAAAATCTGGTTTAAATCTATTGTTTTGTATAAAATGTATTGTTCATTGATCTCTTTAAATAGATTTTTAACTATATAAGGTCTTCGTGTCATTTGGAGCGACCACTTATCATGTGGTGCGACCAATAAAAGCAATCACTGTATTTAAATTCAAATAAAATATCTTATTTCTGTGGCTGAAATATGAATCACTGATTCAGTATGCTTTAGTAAATTATATTTTTAAAACATTTCTATCAGTTTTATGTGATTTACAGGAAAAATAAGTCTGTTAACTAGATTTAAGAAGGCAGCTCGGAAATTATAGAACAAAAAATGAGATCATTATTTACAAAAACTCAAAAGAAATGCAAATACTTGGTTACCGTAAAAAGCGCCGCGCTCAGCGAATCCCGGAGCCCTCTCCCAGCCGTCAAAGCTCGTCGGTGCGCCCGCCTGCTTCTCCGGTTTCATCAGCTTCACTTCCGGACGGACAGCGGCCGTGGTCTGCCGCCGCTTCTGTCGATGACGCTGATGAGATCGACGCGCTGCTGCGAGAGGGGGATTCCTGCTCTCTCCTAGCATCAGGCAGTGAGGATTGGGCGAGCTCTGAGGATCCCGCCCCCCCTGCCCGTGCTTCTACGGGGAAGAGAGCGAGCATTGAGGTGGAGCTCATGCGCGTACTCACTCAGGCCACGGCGAGCCTCGGCCTCGAGTGGATTACGCCTGAGCAGCCTGCTCACAACCGGCTGGACGGCTACTTCCTGCCTGGGGAGCGCGTTTCACCTGCATCCAAGCCAGCGCCTTTTCTTCCTGAGCTTCATGAAGAAGTCGCTAAGTCTTGGGGCTCCCCTTTTTCGGCCAGGACACGATCCTCTGTCTCTTTGGCGTTCTCCGCTGTCGACGACGTAAAGAACAGAGGCTACCACTCCCTGCCGCCGGTCGAAGAGGCTATTGCAGCGCACTTATGCCCGCCCTCTGCTGGACGGCGTGCTAAGATGGCGCTGCCCTCAAAAGCCTGCCGCACGACGTCAGCCCTGCTCCGCCGCGCTTTCTCCGCCGCCGGGCAGGCCGCGTCAGCATTGCACACCATGGCCACGCTCCAGATATACCAGGCCGATCTCCTCCGTAAACTGGATGAGAGAGGACCTGACGCAATCTGCGTGCCGGACTTGAGGAGCGCTACAGACCTCGCTCTTCGCGCCACCAAGTCAGCAGCACAGGCCATTGGACGGAGCATGGCCTCGCTCACCGTGTCTGAGAGACATCTGTGGCTGACGCTCTCGGACATGACTGAGTCAGAACGCACCGCGTTCCTCGACGCGCCGCTTTCCCCTGCCGGCCTCTTCGGAACCTCGGTCAAAGATTTCGCCGATAGGTTCGCTGAGGTGCAGAAAGCGACCCAGGCCATGAAGCACTTCCTCCCGAAGCGCTCCAGTTCTGCAGCAGGCCGTGCGAAACCGTCTGCTCAGAGCTCACAGCCTAAGCCTCCGCCCACCGCCTCCTCTTCACAACGCCGCCAAACCCAGAGCTCGAGACCGCGCTCTCGCTCATCCGGCCGCCGCCCCGCCCCGCGTGGCCCGCGGCAAAAGATTGCGTTGAAGCCAGAGGCCCCGAAATCGTCCTAGCACGCCTAGGAAAGCGACGGTGTCCAAGTCCCGCTGCGGCCGGACTTCCACCAAAGCTTGCCGCTCGTCCAGTTCCAGGAAATGTGACTGGTCCAGCGTATTTAGCAGCCAACAAGCCGGTTCCATTGCCCGCTTGCCTGCACAAAAAAGCCGTTTTTACAGCTACCCAGATAAATCCCTTAAAGAGTGTATTTTCTGGTGTCCCGGCCACGGCCGACGGTGTTTCATGTGTAGAGAAAATGCCCACTACTCAGTGCCCATTCCTACACACAAGCACAGCCCTTCACACAGGGCTCGCGCACATAAAATCGACTCAGATCGATTGCGCTTTAAATGTAGCAAACGTGCCCACTACCCAGTGCCCACAAACGCTACTTCCCACATGTCTCACGGTCTCTGTAAATACAGGACCAGTATGCTCACGCGAGCAATGCTGTAAAAGTGGTGTATGTGCCCGCTGCTCTGCGCCCACGCCCACACACAGACATGAAACTAGCCCAGCCCTCCCCCTCTCAGTTAGACACTGCAGAGGATTCTGCCCGCTGTTATCAGCGCGCCCCCTGCCTCAGATGTCATGAGCGCGACGCTTATGTCACAGCACACAAAAGCCGCTATATCGCGAGCCGATCAGAGCGTGCTTCGCATCCAGCCCCTAGCTACTCGCGCACTTGCGTGGGAAAAGCTTCCCGGGGTTTCGAGATGGGTGCTGAACATCATAAAAGAAGGCTATTCGCTGCAGTTTCGCCGGCGCCCTCGCCGCTTCATGGCGCACGTCGAGACCACGGTAGAATCGAAAGTAGCTCATCTACTTCGAGCCGAGATTCTGAAACTGTTGAGCAAAGGGGCTATAGAACCCCTATCTCAAGCTCAAAGCGAAGAGGGGCTTTACAGCAGATACTTCCTGGTACCCAAGAAAGACGGGGGTCTCAGACCCATACTAGATCTGCGGCAGCTGAACAGAGCGCTTCTGATACGCCAGTTCAGGATGCTCACGACCAGAAAAATCCTCGCGCATGTCCGCCGAGGGGACTGGTTTGTGTCAATAGATCTAAAGGACGCGTATTTTCAAATACAGATAGCGTCACGTCACAGGCAATTTTTGAGATTCGCCTTCGAGGGCCAGGCATATCAGTACACAGTCCTGCCTTTCGGCTTGTCCCTGGCACCCCGTACATTTACGAAGTGCATGGACGCAGCGCTCGCACCCCTCAGACTACGGGGTATACGAGTGCTGAACTATCTGGACGACTGGCTGATTCTAGCCCAATCTCACTCGGAGCTCGTAGAGCACAGGACCATTTTACTCGATCACCTCGAGAATCTCGGTCTCGCAGTGAACTGGGAAAAGAGCTCGCTATTCCCCAGACAGATTATATCTTTTCTGGGAATAGAGCTGAACTCGCTGCTAATGACAGCACGCCTGTCATCTCAGCGCACACTGGACATTCGGCGCGCAGCCGGCTCGTTCCGCTGCGGCGCGATAGTCCCTCTCAAAACATTTCAAAGGATGCTAGGTCTGATGGCCTCAGCATCTTCAGTTCTCCAGTTGGGCCTTCTGCGCATGCGCCCACTGCAGTTCTGGCTCAGAAAGAGAGTACCACGCACAGCGTGGGCCTCCGGTCGGCTTCGCTTCAAGGTCAATCAAGCATGCATTGCAGCTTTGAAACCTTGGGAGGCAAAAGACTGGTACCAATCAGGTGTAAGCCTGGGGACTTCCTCGAGAGTGATGGTGGTGTCCACAGACGCATCCACCTCGGGATGGGGAGCGCTGCTCGAGGGCAGACCGCTTTTTGGCCATTGGTCAAAGCAGGAGAAGCTCTTACATATCAACTGCCTCGAAATGTTGGCAGTGAGCAAAGCGCTCACGCGCTTTTGTCCCCTCATAAAGGGACACCACGTGCTAATACGTTCAGACAACGTCTCAGTGGTGTCCTACATAAATCGCCAGGGCGGCCTCAGGTCCCTGACTCTGTACAGGCTAACCAGGCGCCTCCTGATATGGGCCCGCAGCAACCTGCTCTCACTGAGAGCAGCGCACGTGCCAGGGCTCCTAAATATAGGACCAGACAGACTGTCCAGGAACCAGGTTCCGACAGGGGAATGGTCTTTGCACCCACAGACAGTCCAGCTGCTGTGGAAGAAATTCGGCAGAGCGGAAGTAGACCTGTTCGCGTCTCAAGAAAACGCTCACTGTCCAGAATTTTTCTCGAAGAGCAAGGACGCGCTGACCCACGAGTGGCCTCGCCGTCCTCTCTACGCTTTTCCCCCCGTCTCCCTCCTGACTCAGGTGGTAGAACGGGTCAGGGAAGAAGGATGCTCAGTGCTGCTTGTAGCCCCACTTTGGATGAGCCAACCTTGGTTCCCAATTGTGATGCAGTTAGCGAGCACCGCCCCATGGCCAGTGCCTCTGAGGAGGGATCTCCTCTCTCAAGCCAACGGCTCGATCTGGCATCCTCACCCAGAGCTGTGGTCCCTCCATGTGTGGGCCATCAACGGGTACCCGCTGACCTCCCACAGGGAGTGTTAAACACTATCACACAGGCCAGAGCTCCGTCTACGCGACGTCTCTATGCCTCAAAATGGTCAGTGTTCTCTAGCTGGTGCACAGCTCGTGGTGTGTCACCCCTGCATTGCGGTGTGACGGAGGTTCTCTCCTTCCTACAGGAGCTGTTGGATAAGGGCAGGTCCCCTTCCACGCTCAATGTCTATGTAGCGGCCATAGCAGTGTTCTCTTCGACCACGCTTGGCCAGTCTATTGGAAGGAACGATTTAGTCATTCGCTTCCTTAGAGGAGCTAAGAGACTGAATCCTCCCAGACCTCCCACAGTCCCTATATGGGACCTTTCTACGGTACTGGAAGCCATGAAAGGTCATCCATTCGAGCCCTTGCAGAAGATAGATCTTAAACACCTGTCTTTCAAGACGGCGTTTCTTCTGGCTCTCGCTTCAGTGAAGCGCATAGGGGACTTACACGCGCTCTCAGTAAGCGCGACGTGCATGGAATTTGGGCCGAATGACTCTAGAGTTATACTCAAACCTAAGCACGGTTATGTTCCTAAATCCCTCAATACACCGTTCAGAGCACAGGTCATCTCCCTGTCTGCTCTGCCGGTCACTGAAGGAAATATGGACGAAAGCTCCCTTTGCCCAGTCAGGGCGTTAAGAGCTTATGTGTCTCGCTCGTCTGTTTTCAGACAGACGGAGCAGCTCTTTGTTTCGTTCAGCGGGCGTTCTAAGGGACTAGCCGCTTCGAAACAGACCCTATCCAGATGGGTAGTGGACGCAATAGCGCTAGCTTACACAACCAAGGGCTTGCAGTGCCCTCTGGGTGTCAAAGCGCACTCCACGAGAAGCATGGCTTCATCGTGGGCCTGGTCAAGTGGGATTGCCTTGCAAGATATTTGTATGGCGGCAGGCTGGGCCTCTCCATCTACATTTATAAGGTTTTACAACCTAGAGGTTCCCACACTACAGGCCAGACTACTGTCGGTCTAGTATGGCCAAATCTCATAACTGGCGCTGTCAGTTATGCAGCTATTTGAGTATTGCAGTCCTTGCTCTATGCTGCCATAAAGGAAGATAGTGGCTAAACCCCCCCCTCTTCCAGGATTCCCTGTGAGTCCCCTGGGTGATTGTGTACTGTATGAACTCCGGGCTGTCGCCCTTGAGTCTATAGTATCAGATCCCAGCACGCACGGCGTTTTACAGTAGGTTCCCCTAGCGTATTCTACGCAGTACGAGAGAATCTCTCGTAAGAGAAGGTACTCGGTTACTAACGTAACCTCGGTTCTCTCTAGAGAGAGGAACGAGTGCTACGTATCCTGCCGTGCCTGCACGCGCTCTGGTTGCTTCGACTATGAAAAACCAGAGATATAATGCCTGCGAGCGGTATTTATAGACCTAAGCCACGCCCGTCTCGGCGGGACGTGACGCAGAGGGCGCGAAGCGCCCTCATTGGGTCTGACGTCACTCTAGGTCTCGCTCGATAGGCTTAAGCAGTTGCCAGCAGACCAGCCAATAGGCGCGCGAGCTGCCTCGCCTATGTCTGTATGCTGCCGCAACGCGTTTTACATTAATACAAAATTAAGGATAATTTTTTGGCTTCAGTATTCTCGTGGAAAAGGATTTTCCCCTAGCGTATTCTACGCAGTACTCGTTCCTCTCTCTAGAGAGAACCGAGGTTACGTTAGTAACCGAGTACGTTTTTCCTTTGATTTGTCTGCTATTTAGTTTTGCTACTCTGGATTTGTGGATGTATACTCCTTTATCGCCCGGCTTTCGACTAACGTTACGCTCCCCTGTCTGCCATGTACAGAACCCGGTTTTGTTTATTAAATGTTCTGATCTGCCTTTGCTTTTTATGTTTTATTTTATTATACTTAAAATAAATTTGTATATTCGTTTATTTCCACAAATGTATGACTTTTGGAAGTGCAAATTGATTGCCATGCAGTTTTAATAATGTTGAATTAACGTAACCTGTCATTTTTACTCTTCTAAGTGTACACTTAGGTGTTTTGTTTCTAATTTACGGTTAGGCCCATTAAATAATAATAAGGATAAACAATATTTAAAAAGTATAGGCTATAATTATCAAACATCTGACTAATTAAAAATTAACCTCAAAACATAACATGCTAAATGGGGGATATCTAGCATAAAAAAAATGTATTGTCAGAATGTCATCTCTCAGTTGTTGAATTTCGCGCAGACGTTGCCACAACGTAAATGTGTTTGCTCAGCCCGATCTCATGAAAGTGCGAATACGACGAATTGTATTTGTAATGTTAGTTCTTATGAAACGCAGTTTTCGCGTGCATATGATATGCACTTAAAGGGATAGTTCGCCCAAAAATGAAAATTCTGTCATCATTTACTCACCCTCAAGTTGTTTCAAACCTGTATGAATTTCTTTTTTCTGCTGAACACAAAAGAATATATTTTGAAAAATGTCGGTAACCAAACAGTTGATGGAACCCATTGACTTCCATAGTATATTTTTTTTCCTACAATGGAAGTCAGTGGGGTCCATCAAATGTTTGGTTACCGACATTTTACAAAATATCTTCTTTTGTGTTCAGCAGAAAAAAGAAATTCATACAGGTTTGAAACAACTTGAGGGTGAGTAAATGATGACAGAATTTTCATTTTTGGCTGAACTATCCCTTTAATGGCGTGTAATAGGCACGCACTCAGCACCCCTAATCCTAACCAAGGGGTTTACAGTGCGCAGCATATGCACGCAAAAAAAATATTTTTTGGCGTATAAATGGCACGAGAAATAAAATTCGTGGTATAGATACGCACTTTCATGAGATCGTGTTTCATAATCTGCTACTGGGCCGGCCCTCTGTCAAATTTTAAAACCCAGTGTGGCCCTTGAGCCAAAAAGTTTGCCCACCCCTGTATAGGGTCTAACATACATGTTGTCGATTTAGATGATTTAATGAGTTTAGTAAATTCTTCCTCTCCAATAGCAACGAATGAATCAAATTTTTCTTCAAGGACACTACAATGCACTGCCTGATGCGATACTGTAGTAGACGGTTGCATAGTTATAATTTTCTCCCTGATATTATCAATCTTGTTAGTAAAGAGGTTCATAAAGTCATTACTGCTGTGTTGCTTGGAAACTTCTGGGCTTGAAGCTTTTTTTTTCGTTAGTTTAGCCACCGTTTCAAATAAATACCTAGGGTTTTGTTTATTTTCTTCTAATAGGGTTGAAAAATAAGCAGATCTAGCAGCTTTTAAAGCCTCTCTGTACGTAATCGAGCTCTCCTTCCATGAAATGCGAAATACCTCTAGTTTTGTTTTCTTCCAGTTGCGCTCCATTTTTCTGGCTGCTCTCTTAAGGGCCTGAGTGCGCTCGTTGTACCACAGTGTTGGACTATTTTCTGTAATCTTCTTTAAGCGCAAAGGAGCAACTGTGTCTAAAGTGCTGGAAAAGAGAGAGTTAAAAGTTTCTGTCGCAATAGTGAGTTCTTCTAAGCTATCTGGGATGCTGAGATGATGAAACTGATCAGGAAGATTATTGATAAAGCAATCTTTAGTGGCAGAAGTGATAGGTCTAACATATTTGTAACACGGAGTCGACTTTGCAGCCTTGACTAAATGAAGTTTACACGAGACTAGATAATGATCTGAGATGTCATCGCTGAGATGCTGCAGAATTTCAACGGCATCAACATCTATTCCATGTGATAACATTAGATCTAGAGTGTGATTACGACAATGAGTAGGTCCTGACACATGTTGTCTAACTCCAATTTTGTTCAGAATATCTTTAAATGCCAATCCCTATGCATCTTTTTCGTTATCTACGTGTATATTAAAATCACCAACAATTAGTACTTTATCTGCAGCCAATACTTTTTTTTTGTGATCAAATTTTTATTGAGTTACAGAATATTATTGTACAGAAACAAAAAGTAAAAATGCACATCATTCTGAACACTTCTCTTTTCTTTTCCCCCTCCCACATTCCTAAGGTGACCATTTCCCCCCACCCCCCTCTCCTAAAGATACATTCAGAGTATACATAGTCTAAGAAAAAGTGCAGATCAAAATACAAATACAATAAGTAACAATTAGAACATGAGATAAAGGTCTTAAAGACGCTCCTTAATTTTGGAAATGGCATGTAACCATGCTGGAATAGTCCTCTGAGAAGCTCCATGTAGTCTTGCCACTGAGAGCTCCATGTTCGCAATGTCCAAGAAAGAATGCATCCATTGAATCCACGCAAGAGAGTGTGGAGGTTTCCAGCGCAAGGCAAGCATTTTCTTAGCAGCAGTAAGACCACAAAAAAATAACTTTTTCTGAGTTAGAGAGAGAGTATAAGAGGAGTCATCACTTAGAAGCAAGAGTCTCAGACAGCATGATATCTCCAACTCCAAAATGTCCTTCAGCGTCGTGGTAACCCGTCTCCAAAACTCATTGACTTCAGGGCAATCCCAAAACATGTGCATATATGTCCCTATGCACCCAGTAGAGCACAAGTCACAATTAGGAGAGGTGGAAAGCTTCATTAAGTGACGTTTCCTGGGAGTGAGATACATCCTATGAATCATCTTGAAATGAATCAATTGATGATTAGGATTTTTAGAGACATGTTTGAGGTTAGACCATATTGAGTCCCAACATACACTCACCTAAAGGATTATTAGGAACACCTGTTCAATTTCTCATTAATGCAATTATCTAATCAACCAATCACATGGCAGTTGCTTCAATGCATTTAGGGGTGTGGTCCTGGTCAAGACAATCTCCTGAACTCCAAACTGAATGTCAGAATGGGAAAGAAAGGTGATTTAAGCAATTTTGAGCGTGGCATGGTTGTTGGTGCCAGACGGGCCGGTCTGAGTATTTCACAATCTGCTCAGTTACTGGATTTTTCACGCACAACCATTTCTAGGGTTTACAAAGAATGGTGTGAAAAGGGAAAAAACATCCAGTATGCGGCAGTCCTGTGGGCGAAAATGCCTTGTTGATGCTAGAGGTCAGAGGAGAATGGACTGACTGATTCAAGCTGATAGAAGAGCAACTTTGACTGAAATAACCACTCGTTACAACCGAGGTATGCAGCAAAGCATTTGTGAAGCCACAACATACACAACCTTGAGGCGGATGGGCTACAACAGCAGAAGACCCCACCGGGTACCATTCATCTCCACTACAAATAGGAAAAAGAGGCTACAATTTGCACGAGCTCACCAAAATTGGACACTTGAAGACTGGAAAAATGTCACCTGGTCTGATGAGTCTCGATTTCTGTTGAGACATTCAGATGGTAGAGTCAGAATTTGGCGTAAACAGAATGAGAACATGGATCCATCATGCCTTGTTACCACTGTGCAGGCTGGTGGTGGTGGTGTAATTGTGTGGGGGATGTTTTCTTGGCACACTTTAGTCCCCTTAGTGCCAATTGGGCATCGTTTAAATGCCACGGCTTACCTGAGCGTTGTTTCTGACCATGTCCATCCCTTTATGACCACCATGTACCCATCCTCTGATGGCTACTTCCAGCAGGATAATGCACCATGTCACAAAGCTCGAATCATTTCAAATTGGTTTCTTGAACATGACAATGAGTTCACTGTACTAAAATGGCCCCCACAGTCACCAGATCTCAACCCAATAGAGCATCTTTGGGATGTGGTGGAACGGGAGCTTCGTGCCCTGGATGTGCATCCCACAAATCTCCATCAACTGCAAGATGCTATCCTATCAATATGGGCCAACATTTCTAAAGAATGCTTTCAGCACCTTGTTGAATCAATGCCACGTAGAATTAAGGCAGTTCTGAAGGCGAAAGGGGGTCAAACACAGTATTAGTATGGTGTTCCTAATAATCCTTTAGGTGAGTGTATGTCAATACTGTCCTCTGAATCAGTCCCATAAATATCCCTGTGCCAAATGTCCACCACAGGTAACCTTTTATAAGAAGCCTCCAGAAACAACAAATATAATGACGAAACCATCCCCCTTGTGTTACCATATGAAGTAAGCAACTTATGCAAAGTAAGACAGTGAATACTAGAGCCCCAAGGAACCCCATATGCACGCATGGCAGATCTCAGGCGCAGATAAAAGAAAAATTAAGTTCCTGGTAAATTATTGTGGCGAGGGGGGCGTGGTTTTGCGAAGTCTGTAGCGGGAGAGAGAGGACGGAGCTGAGCGGTGCGTAAGTAGGTCAAGTGCAGATGATGAACACCTGTGTCTGATTGCAGTAATTGGCGTGGAGAGACCGGATATAAGCCGGTGGGAATGAGAGAGAGAGAGAGAGAGTTGGACTGGGACCTCGTCTGCTGCTGTGCTCGACGGAGAATTCAACACGAGAATCTGGATTATTGTTTTGTTGTTGCTGTGCTGATAAGCACGGTGAACGCGCTCTGTGCACAACCTTACTCTTTTGAACTTTTTACTTTAATAAAAACGAGTGTCCCAGTCTCGCCGACCCCTGTCTTCTTCCTTCCCTTCATTGCAACATTGAAATTCATTACACTGGTGCCGAAACCCGGGAGCGAAGAAGATCGCCGCCGCCATGCAAAACCACGCCCCCCTCGCCACAATTATATTCTGCACGTAGGTCGTTGAACATGCGTAAACCATTGTCCCCCCAAATATCAGCCAAAACATTAATGCCTCTATCACTCCAGTCTGAGAAAACCAAAGGGTTATTGCCCGATAAAAGATTATGATTACAAAATAATGGAGAATTTAAATGCCATTTATGGTCATCGCGGGTGAATTTTTTGAAGCCGACCGCCAGGTAGAAAGAAGATAAGCTATTATTGGGCCAAAATGCTGCTTCGCACTCTTTAACGGAATGTTGCAATAAATCAAATCCTGTAGTCTATAAGGTAAAGCCAGGTTAAATTCAATCGGTTGCCAAGATATAACAGAGCCAGGATTCAACCATACTGTAAGAGGGCGTAATGCAAAAGCCCAATGATAAAGCCTAAAGTCAGGTAATGCAAGTCCGCCAGCATCCTTGCAACACTGCAGTGTTAAATACTTTATACGAGGGGCCTTGCCGTTCCATATGAACTTAGAAACTAAATTTTGCAATTTAGACCTGAAATCTAAGGGTGGTGACAGAGTTATCATAGCAGAAAAAAAATTAATGCGAGGCAAAATATCCATTTTGATGATAGAAATCCGAGCTTGTAAAGATAGAGGAAGCGATGACCAATGAGTCAGGTCCATCTCTACACGATTATATATACCCTGGAAAAAATTTTGCGCTATTGTGTGCAGAGATGGATATATGTCCACACCCAAATATCTAAAGCTGGTTACTATTGGTATAAAAGATGGTAAAACAGAATTAAAGGATGAATTATTTAAATGCATCAATGAAGATTTGTTCCAATTAATCTTTGTAACCGCACTGGGTATATCATTAACATTAGCTCAAATGATCTATAGGGAATTTTAATAATTAAACATGAGTATGATTAATATGTTGCATATTACGGTTACATTACATTATCGAAGCTGAAAATAGATCGATCGTATATGAATGATCACCACAACGGGTTATGGTTCATCATTAATATATCAATAGTCCTATTTCAGATCGAGTTTATTAGATAACTTTAATGGAATTAATTTAGTTATCCAACAATCGGTTTGTCCAGCAAACAGCGTAAGATTACCTTATCAACTCTCAAGAAAAATTATCCTTCTTCTAAACGCAAGAAAGAGTATTTTTTTCTGGCCTTGTAAAAACCCAACACTCTGTGTTTATAAAATTAGGTTACTTAAATCGTAACAAGATAAAGCATGTAGCTAGATCGACACTTCATTGACTTTGTAATTATGAGCATTTTAGACAGAAACAATCAAGCATATAATTGTTTTAATAATTGAATAATACATCGAACTAAAGTTCACACAGAATATAGGTATGTATATACAGAACACGTAAACAAATACAAGACTAAACGAATCACAAAAATGAGAGAGAGAGAGAGAGAGAGAGAGAGAGACCGGAAAATGAGAAATGGAGAAAGGGTGAGCAAGTGAAAGTGAAAGCAAAAATCTGCGATCAGAGAGAGATCACAGCAATGGCAAAAATCACAGACCAGATAACCTTTGAGAGAGACAACAAGGAATCAGATTACATTAAAAGTTCAATAAACTTATCTTGCAAAATGGTTCTTTTTGTTGCTGAAGAACGCAGAGTCGTGCGTGTGTCGTTAAGAGCGTGCGTGTGTTTCTTTAGGAAAGCAGGGCTTGCACTCTCGTGATTTATATTACTATAAATTACAGCAACACCTCCCCCTTTGCCTTTCAGACGAGGTTCATGTTTATAACAGTAATCTTGCGGGGTGGACTCATTTAAAGTAATATAATTGTCTGGTTTTAGCCAGGTTTCTGTCAAACACAGCACGTCGAGATTATAGTCAGTAATATCATTAACAATGACTGCTTTTGAAGTAAGGGATTGAATATTCAGCAACCCAAGCTTTATCATTTGTTCATCCGTATTATATCTGTTTTTTATTTGTGGAACATCAATAACATTTTTACCCTTGAATGGGTTTTGGAGTTTTTTGTATGTCCTAATTCGGGGAACAGACACAGTCTCTATATGATGATATCTAGGTGAAAGAGGCTCTATGTGATGGGATTTATGTGACTTGGTGACGTGAGACAGCTAGCAGACGGTCGGTTTAGCCAGTCTGTCTGCTTCCTGACCTGAGCCCCAGATTGTCATGTTTGAGCTCTAAGACTATGAGCCATATTACTAGAGAGAAGAGCAGCACCATCCCAGGAGGGATGAATACCATCTCTTTTCAACAGGTCAGGTCTGCCCCAAAAACTTTTCCAATTGTCTATGAATTCTATATTATTTTGGGGACAAAAACGCGACAGCCAGCGATTCAGTGAACACAATCTATTAACTATCTCATCACTCCTGCGAACAGGAAGGGGGCCAGAGCAAATTACAGTGCCTGACATCGTACTTGCAAGTTCACACACCTCTTTAACGTTAATTTTTGTGATCTCCGACTGGCGGAGTCTAACATCATTAGTGCCGACATGAATAATGATCTTAGAGAATTTACGATTAGCATTAGCCAGCACTTTTAAATTTGCTTTGAAGTCAGGATCTCTGGCTCCCGGCAAACATGTGACTATGGTGTCTGGTGTCTCTATTTTCACGCTCAGTGTGATCGAATCGCCAATAACTAGAGCACATTCAACAGGATTCTCAGTGGGTGTTTCACTGAGTGGGGAGAACCTGTTTGATGTTGTAATCGGAACGGAAGAGCAGTGTTTTGTTCCGCGACTAGAGCGTCTCACCGTCACCCAATCGCCCTGCTGCACGGGCTCTACTTCAGCTGGAACCGAACCATGTACAGAGTTCACTAAGCTAGTCGCATCCAAAACAGTATCTAAAGTCCTAGCACTCTTACAATTAACCTCGATTAAAGTTTGGATGCGTGTCTCTAATTCTGAAATCTTCTCCGCCAGCTTAACTATCTCCCTGCATTTATCACATGTAAAACCTGTGCTGGCAGAGAAGGCTATGCTAAACATGTTGAATGAGGTGCAGGTGACAATAACAGGAGATGACATGACTTACCATGTTTGTTGACTGATACTCACCACAGTTTTTGATGCACTCGTAAAGGGCGCGCGAGAAAAAATAAATGAATATATAAAGAGCGCACGGAAGGCGCGAGCGTGCTAGAGAATAAAAATAAATAAATAAAGAGCGCACGGATGGCACGCTAACAGCCTAGCGAATTACTAGCGTGTTGACCTAGCAATAACGATTTAGATTGAAGCTAGTGATATCCGGTTAATGTGTGATGTTCATTAAGCTATATTTAGCAGTATCAATAACAAGGAATGATAGTAAATAATGATTAGTAAATAATGATTAATACGAAGCTTACAGACACAAACCAATGCAACGCAGCAGCAGCAGCAGAGCAGACAGAGCCTGCTCAGCCTGACAGAGCAGTTACAGTGAGATTAAAGTTTACTGTTTAGTTTATTTAAAGGCAACTGGACTCAAGTCTCATCATTTATAGCACTGCACTTTCTGGTGTTCCTCCATCTAAAGAAAGTTTCAGAAACACTATTAGAGAACGGCTTGTTATGTGTATCAGTAGAAAGAGCATTAAACTGTGAAGCATTTGAAACTTTGTGGCTATAAAATTGTTTTATATACTGAAATCTGACAAATCTTTGCTTTGAAACAATACAGAAGTGAGAACAGACTAAAAACAGCGTAACAAATGACAGTAGATTATTCTGACAGAGATACAGTTATACTGGACTAATGGTGCTTTACACTAAATCTTAATTTATTAAGCAAAATGTGTATTCAGAGGTTGTAAACTACAAAACTGACTTTGAATTAATTGTGAGTCATGTACAAGATTTTCTGATGTTTAAAATATGAAATCAGTCCATTTAAATGTTTACTTTTCTATTGTTTCTATATTGATCCTATATATTAATCTAGTGATAAATTCACTTATTTGTGGAGTGAGGACGGATCCAGACTGGGATTGTAACTAGTTTCCTCAAATGCTCCTGTCTTGGTTTGTTCATATCATTAAGTCTCCATGATTTTGCTGGTGTATTAGTGACTGTATGGTATTTATTAATGATGCTCTTAACTCACACATGAACTGAACATGGATCTGAGTAATTTTCTCTTTCTGTCTTCAGTCTGAGTGGATGCAGTATTACAGCGAAACAGTGTCTCATCCTGACTTCAGCTCTGAAATCAAACCCATCACACCTGAGAGAGCTGGACCTGAGCGGGAATAAACTAGGAGACTCAGGAGTGAAAAACCTCAGTGATCTACTGATGAACCCACAATTCAAGCTGGAGAAACTACAGTTAGTATCATTATACTATACAACATTTACAGTGTGATGGTTTGAACAGAAGCAGAAAGTTTGCTGTTTGGTTTATTTTAAAGGTACACTGTGTAGTTTTTAAAGTATTTTATTAGCTAAAATCATTGTCTTTATTCATAAATATGTCCTCATTGTTGTAAAATTTCCTCTGCCAATGATCTGATTTATCCTCGTAAGCGAAGAATTTCTTATCTTTATTTACATTAGACGGGTAAGTCCAAGGAGGCTTCCATGGCGTTCCGACATTTTGAAAAACTATAATAGCAGAGAGGAACAAAAAGCACTAGCCTTCCTCAACGCCTTTCCACAACTCATTTCCATTCAGAGCCAGCGTCACGTGACTGAAACCAGCTGAAACAGACAAGGAGATCAGTGAGAGGCGCTTGTCACTGCCACGGCAAATCTGAAAGGCTGCACTGCCTGGTACTTCATAATGCAGGATCTTACTTATGCCAAGCCACAGGAAATGATTTTTACAGTCTGTGATTCATACTGTAACATTCGTTTGTTCGTTGTGTGTCAAGTTGCAGTTTGAAATAACGAACCTCATCACCCAACAGAAAACTCGATGAAGTGCAATTGGAAGACATGTTGTCAGCTTCTTGGCACATAACGGCTACCGTAGTTGCAACACGCATTTGAAAAGGCGAGGCGCTAGAGAGCACTATTCGTTTGAATGCAAAATAAAATTACACCACTAAATGGGAGAAATTCCTACACAGTGTACCTTTAAGGCAGTGTTTCCCAACCCTGCTCCAGAAGGACCCCCAACACTGCACGTTTTCTTTGTCTCCCTAATCAAACACCTGATTCAACCCATCAGCTCATTAGAAGAAACTCTCGGACCTGAAATGGGTGTGTCAGAAAGAGGAGTCTCATCTTTCTGACTCCTTCAGGAGCAGGGTTGGGAAACACTGCTTTAAGGCAACTGGAGCATCATCATTTATAGCACTGCACTTTCTCAAGCATTGGGTGATTGTCTATTTTCTTTTGTTGTTTGATTAACATTAATCACACAGAATATTAGGCTGCTGGTCCGGCCCTTTAAGACCTGCAAGAACACATAAGATTTATTTTTATAAATGGTGTTTACGTTCACTAAAGACATACCCGACTGTGTTTATGTGAATACTTGCCAGGATGTGCATTTTTACATATAATTTTGACTATTCAAACCTAATAATCCATGAAAGAGAACTGAAGTCTCAATCGCATGCTGTGTGAAATGTGTGTGTGCGCTATAGGGGCCTCATTTATAACCGCTGCACAAAACAGGCCCTGAAAGAGGCGTACGCCACTTCCGACGCATAAGTTGTAATTTATAAAAACAAACTTGACGGGAAAATTTGCCCACCTGCACGCAAACCCAGACCCATGCGTACAAACGTTTTGGAGACGGAGCAGTTTGGTGACACCGATGGTGAGCTGGAGTTAAATGTCTTTTGGTCACTTTTAGACAGGAAAATCTAAAAAAAATTATACATATAGGCTTACAGAAAGATAATACAAATATAATTTCACTCACCAAGTGACTTGAAGCAAACCTCCATCCATTTTGAAATGTCCGCGCCAGCGAGTGCGTGGGGCCGTTAGTGAAACTGATGCATATAGCCTATCTAATGGCAGATGAAGGAAAACCGTCTTCATTATGAGTCCTAATCATAAATACAGTGCATGTTTATTTATTTATTTATATATATTTTTAAACAGGAAAATATTAAAGACAATCGGGCCTGACTCAGAAATCAGATAAAACTGATTTTCAGCAGATTCTTGCTCTGCAGAACATAAATACCACATACAAAACAAAACTCCTAGACAAGACAGCAACAAACACACAAACCAAGAGAATGAGCATTAGGGGGCCTTCAAGACATGAAGCCATCTCAGTGGTCACAGATATACCTTTCCATTCGATGGCGAGCAAATGTTATTTTAAATAGTCTTATTGATGTTATAGTTCTGATGTGCTGTGGAATCTCATTCCAGGCTTTAGTGAGCACATGAAAAAAAACATCTCTGTCCATAGCAGTTCCTAAAAGCCGGTAAAGGCAGAAGTCTGTTTGTAACAGATCTCGTAGTGCGCTCGAACCTTGAGCTGAGTTTTGGAACCAACGCAGTCAGTGTTGCTGAAGTGTGTCCATTTAAGATTTGATAACACAAGTTTATCCCATGGCTTATTTTATAGTTCTGAAATGTCAAGGCATTACACAAAGATAGTGCAATACAGTGGTGAGTCCAGCCTGGAAGCCTGTTGTGGATCTTATAGGCTCTATTATAGAGTCTTGTTACTGGTTCAAGGATCTCATTTGTTGTGAGTGACCAAACAGGTAAACAATATGACAGAGTGGACATAATGATGGCATGAAGATATGTTTTAGAGACAGAAAGCAACAAATATGGTCTAATTTTACTATAAACAAATAACTTGGTAACACTTTACGGTAAGGGTACATGAATTATCATGAATTCATGTATAAATTCATGCATGAAATATGCATTCATTCATGCATTAATATCTCATGAATCATCAGGAACTAACATGAGTTCAACGTTTTTCATTCATGACTTCATGGATGAACAACACCTTAATTAAAACATTAGATGAGTACATCATCATGAATTATGATTTATTACGCATGATCATGATGTTTTCTTTGTTCACACAAAAAATTGGTCTTTACCACCCATTGTGGATAAAGCTATGGTTATGGTACATGAATCATCATGAATTCATGCATAAAAAAGTATTAATCCATGCATGCAAGACTGCTCTTCGAATTATTAAAGGAATGTACAAAAATCCACATTACCTTATGCATGCATACAGGCTAGAACAGTATATCAATTAATGTGAGAACTTTTTTTCTGAATTATGATCTGAGTTTCCAAGCATGTTCATGTCTTCTCATAGCCTGCAGGTAAATGGACAGAGCCCAAAATTGGCCAATCACAGCACATAACATACGAATTCTGTTGGCGTTCAAATACTAGTCATCATTAACTAAGCATTATTTATCAATGACTTCATCATGTGTGTGGCCCCTCAACTAAAGTGGTGACTTGGTACTTTGAAACACTGATGAACAATGTGTTTTCATTAGGCTATGATCTGAGTTATCCATCATGTTCATGTCTTCTTCATAGCCTGCAGGTAAATGGACAGACCCCCAAATTGGCCAATCACAGCACATAACATACGAACTCTGTTGGCATTCAAATACAGTAGTCATCATTAACTAAGCATTATTTATCAATGACTTCCTCATGTGTGTGGCCCCTCAACTAAAGTGGTGACTTGGTGCTTTGAAACACTGATGAACAATGTGGCATAACTGTGAAATGACATGAATATGAACATTCAAGTTCAAGTCTTTGCAAACAATGTACTGTGGACACAAATGGACTTTGATCTTAACTGTACTGCTTTATTCTTAAAAGGTATAAACCAGTTAAAAACCATAAAGCTGTTTAAAAAAAAAAATTTTCACAAACAGCTTGATCTCTTTTTGGGTAAAGAGTCACCTTTAAGCTACTGATGTGACTCCTCCATATCATGAAATTGTAAAACAGCTTTATGGTTTTGTAAAGAGTTTTCAGATATAGCCTACAGGCACTTAAAATAAAGTTCATGGTGTATGTACTGAATTCCTTCTCAGCTCTTTCCAGCTGTTGATTTAACTGGTTTATACCGTTCAGAATAAAGCAGTAAAGTTACATAACATTATTACGATTTTACACCTAAAAAATGTACGTTAAACTATTTACTAGATAAAGATAAAGATATCTGTATAATTTCCCTTTTACCATTTTATAGATTATAAATGTAAGATCCCTTAAACCTACTCCCACACCTAAACATACCCATATTATAGACAATATTAAAAGGATAAAACGTAATGGACAGATATGTGTAGGGAAATGGCAGTTTTATTAACAATGTAGCATTAAAAGATAGTTTGAGCAACTAATCCTACCCCTAACCATTTCTTAAAACTACGTAACTAACGTTACAATTGTAAATTAAAACAACAGACAGACAATCACAATCATTTATTTATTGAGAAAATGTCAAAACCGGTACCAAAAGTCGTTCACATGACGATGTGTCGCAGTCCTCTCTGGCAGTAACGTTATATAATAGTTTTGTATGAGGTAACGTTACAGAGCAGAATTTAAGTTATTAATCCATGAAATCCGGTTCGGTTTGCGGTTTGCTCTGTGAAGGCGCGCGCGCTTCTCCATTTCAAATGTAGTACACAAACATCTGTGACGAAGCATGCGAGAGCCAATGAGCGTTTGATATCACTGCCGTAAAACATGTCGTAACGCTTCGGGCGCAATTTTTGAATTTGAATTCACCACGAGCGCGGGATTTGACGTTGGTCTCTGAGAGAAATGGAGATGAAGATCACTGGATAAAGGGCTGCATTTGGATCTGTTTCTTGCAAACAACGTATGGATTATAAAGATTTGATCACATTAAGCTAATAAATTGATTTCTTTTGTGAATTTATGCTGTGTTTTAGTGTATTATGAGTCAAAACATTAATGCCACGATTTGAATATGCATAAGTTAAATAGGAATACGCCCAAATTTGTACGTCGTTGTTTGTATAAGTTGTTTATAAGTAAATAAATTACGTTTTTGTGCTGTCCACTTTCAGTATTATACGTTTCTGTGTGTATAAAACGTAAATAAATGTACGTAAAAATACACACGTATTCTCATGAGTTGCAAGTTAAGATCAAAGTCCATTTGTGTCCACAGTACATTGTGTGCAAATGCTTGAACTTTCATGTTCATATTCATGTCATTTCACAGTTATGCCACATTGTTCATCAGTGTTTCAAAGCACCAAGTCACCACTTTAGTTGAGGGGCCACACACATGATGAAGTCATTGATAAATAATGCTTAGTTAATGATGACTACTGTATTTGAATGCCAACAGAGTTCGTATGTTATGTGCTGTGATTGGCCAATTTTGGGGTCTGTCCATTTACCTGCAGGCTATGAAGAAGACATGAACATGATGGATAACTCAGATCATAGCCTAATGAAAACACATTGTTCATCAGTGTTTCAAAGTACCAAGTCACCACTTTAGTTGAGGGGCCACACACATGATGAAGTCATAGATAAATAATGCTTAGTTAATGATGACTACTGTATTTGAATGCCAACAGAGTTCGTATGTTATGTGCTGTGATTGGCCAATTTGGGGGTCTGTCCATTTACCTGCAGGCTATGAGAAGACATGAACATGCTTGGAAACTCAGATCATAATTCAGAAAAAAAGTTCTCACATTAATTGATATACTGTTCTAGCCTGTATGCATGCATTAGATAATGTGGATTTTTGTACATTCCTTTAATAATTCGAAGAGCAGTCTTGCATACATGAATTAATACTTTTTTATGCATGAATTCATGATGATTCATGTACCATAACCATAGCTTTATCCACAATGGGTGGTAAAGACCAATTTTTTGTGTGAACAAAGAAAACATCATGATCATGCGTAATAAATCATAATTCATGATGATGTACTCATCTTAGTTAATGTTTTAATTAAGGTGTTGTTCATCCATGAAGTCATGAATGAAAAACGTTGAACTCATGTTAGTTCCTGATGATTCATGAGATATTAATGCATGAATGAATGCATATTTCATGCATGAATTTATACATGAATTCATGATAATTCATGTACCCTTACCGTAAAGTGTTACCAATAACTTTTGGTTTAACTTTCTGTTTAGGGTTTGGACATGCTCACGACATGCTCGTGAGTCAAGAGAGACTCCCATATACTTATACGTGGATACAATTGAGAGCTTTTGATTAGAAAAGGTGATGGGAATGGATATGTGTAGCCCTATGGGAATTTTGGGTATCTCCTAAATCCACTATTTTAATTTTGGTTATTTTCTTTAAAGGGTTACTTCAGGATTTAGCATTAAGCTTTGTATTAGTAGAAAACCTGTAGTATTTTCGAATTACCATGCTTTCCACCCTCATATCCCCCTGAGACAAGAGATTTATGTATTTTTTGTCTGGAAAAAATCCTCCGATGACGCAAAAATCGTCATTTTGCGTCATCGGAGGATTTTCTGGACAGAGGCTAAAGACTACAGCCAGTAGAAGGCGTTGTTCCGCATGTTTTCAGCCCGCCCATACAGGGTGGAATCTCACTCACAGAATGTACACAGTGTCAGCCGTCTTTCTTTGGAAGCTAAGCTAGCAGGCTCTTGTTCTGTGGAGAAAGCTGAATAGTAGGAGAAAGCTGAGTAAGTAACCATCCTCCTTTTCCCGGACTTGTCCGGCGGGCGAGATCGTTCAAAATGTCCGGGATTCAGCTTTTGCTTTCTGCGGTCGCCATTCATTGTTTACATGCACACCTTTCAATCTAACTGAATTCATTCTGATTAGTGAATTTGAATGTAGTGTTTACATGAACGCTAAACAAGTGATCGGTTGATGTGCGTTTTACCATTGCTAAGAAAAATTCCCGCTCCTCCGTGAGAGATGCGAGACCCGGCGCGTCTCAGTAATCACGCCACCGGCCTCGCGCTGTTCTCCCGCGGCCGTCAGCCTCGTCCTGCTCACCACAGTAAACATGATGAATGGCGACTGTAGAACGCAAAAGCCGAATCCCGGACATTTTGGACGATCTCTAAATCCCTCGCAAACTCATCACGTAGGCTAGCTTTGTTGTTTTCATCTGCGCAATCTTACCGGTAGGCGTGGCCTCCTAAGGCAGCGAAGCAAGTGCATTCTGGGAGTTGTTGTCTTTCATCCACATAAGCCAAAAATACTTTTTCTGGCTTTTCTCAGTCTAGAAAGCTCCAAATTAAAAAATTTCTTCACATTTCTTCTACTTAAATGACCTATTTTAAATACACATTCATCTTCCCAGAGGTGAAGTATCCCTTTAAAATGTACATTTCATGTTGTTAAAAATGTTTAAATAGTGTTTATGTGTGTTAAAAAATAAGTTAGTTAAAATTCACTTACCTAGAAGAAAGATCCAATCAGGGGTCTGTCACGGTTGATTTATGCACTGTTTCCTCTGTGTCTCGTGTCACTGTTTGTTTACATGTCTGTGAGTATGCGCGAGTGGGCGTTGTCCCGCTCACGTGTGTGTGTGTGTGTGTGTGTGTGTGTGTGTGTGTGGTCTCATCTGGATCTTGTACTTCCTGTCAATCGCGTCTTCTCTGTTTCACCGCACCGAGCACTGGGGATTCCACGGATTCACCGCATCTGAGCACTTCTTCACGTGACCATCGAAGTCCCTGCGAGAATGAGCCTGATTGTCTTCCCCTGAGAGCGTCTGTTTGCCTGTTTCCTGAGAGCATCGGATCGCCTGTCCCCAAGAGACCGTTCAGCATTGACTTTTGAGTGATATTACCTTTGAGTTTGCTGTTCGAAATAAACACTATTTTTACCTATTACCTATTGCTATTGCTTCCAGTATTCTATCATGACAGGGTCAGGGTGATAGTGCAGCAGATTAATGCCATATTTCAAGAGAATCGTTCAAATTGGTATAAAAGCATGAAATTTGGCACAGATACTCTCTAAGGGTCACTTTTTGGGAAAAAGGCGTTGGCCACCCAAAAATTCAAAATGGCGGCCATTTTTTCAAGATGGCCGCTATTTCTGTCAAATTCTCATTATGTCAATTGTTCAAACAGTGATGTAGGCATAACATTTTGTGAAAATACTCTCTTCAGAATGTTTTTTTGGAAAACGGTGCTTGTCCCTCAAAAATTCATTTTTCAAGATGGCCGCCATTTCTCTTGAATCCTTACATCTTTTTTTCAAATGGTGATGCTATCATGAAATTTGGTACAAATATTCTTCAAGGAACATTATCATGGAAAAAGGTGTGTGCCGCTCAAATTCAAGATGGCAACCATTTTCCAGATGCCACCGTTTCTGTCAGAGCTCAATTTAATGTGTTAAGGAAGATTTTGTTTAATAGAGTGAATGTCATTACACAACCAGGGAACACTGGTGACTTCACTGCTATGGAACTCAGCATGGGGTTCAGTGTCAGCTGATCTAGTTTTACTTACACTGTAGTTCTTGACTAGTAGTAATAGTATAGCTAAGTTTAGTGTCCCAAATGCTGCCTAACAGCCCCTCATCAATTAGCTAGTAATAGACGTAGTTAGATAGCTGCATTTGAATTGACAAGTTGTGCCAGCGCGGGAGAGCCGAGCCAAGGGTAAGCGGGGCAATATATGACTTGTTCATGTATGCTTACCTGGAAGGTGTACAGATCACACAGGACTTAAATGGCACTGGATGAATGATCGGGCTAGGTGTAGGTGACCCGTACCTAGTTGTATCCCACATAGATATCCATATAAAGGCTAGATGTCTTAAGGCGGAGTCACTTCCGGCATCACCGGTGGCCATCTTACCACAGGGAAGCTGTGCATTAAGGTGAGTGATCAGCACGCACACAAATCCTCTTATCTCACTGAAATCTTGACGGATTTACAAACGGTTTGGTTTCTTACAAACGTTATTAAAGTGGCTATAATTCTTTCATATGGAAGTCCATTGTTATAATTATGCATATGTATGCAGTATCATAACTACATCTCTGACGTTTATAACAAACCAAACCATTTGAAAATCGGTAGAAAATTGAGCAAGTTATGGTTATTTAAAAGTACATGCACCATGTTACGAGTGAGCGAGCACCCTGTGGTAAGATGGCCGCCACGTGTGGACGTCGACCTCCATTGGCCAGCAGCGCGCACGAGACATCTAGCCTTTATTATATGATATCTATGGTATCCCATACTTGAATGTGTACTATGTCTATGATTGAGGTGGTAAAAGGATAACCACTCGGCCTTAATCAGACAACAAACCCCCAAAATGGAAAATGAAAATCCCATGTCAGCCAAGAGTCCAACTGATTGGATGAAATGTTGTCTTTGTCAGACAGACACAAAGGAACCCCTCCAATCACCACCTACCCATCATGTTTCTCAACATGATGGCTATAAAATGATTGCCACCAACATTCCACTCTTTCACAAGATGAACAAAATGCCAATGACCCTGGACCTGGAACGACTGGATGAAGGTGGGGGTATAGAAGCTACTTTGAGAAGGAACCAAGCGAAGTATCACCACAATTGTCGACTTCGGTTCAACAACACAAAGTTACTTCGTGCCCAGAAGCAACAATCCGATGCTCAATGTAGTGAGACAGATGAAGGCCAAACAAAGCATCGCAGAACCATGATGCAGAAAAGTCTAGATGATCAGGTTTGCTTTCTTTGTGATAACATATCTCCTGAATCTGACCTACGTCAGGTAATCACACTGCAACTGAATGACAGACTACATGAATGTGCACAAACACGGAATGATGCTAAATTGTTTCAACTAAGTGGTGCTGATGCCATTGCACAGGAGCTGAAATACCATCATTTGTGTCTCATTCATCTTTACAACAGATAGAAACTCCACCTCAGAAGGCTTGAGAAAGAGTCACAGAGTGAAACGATTCAACCAGCCATATTTCCTATTAGGGCTGTAGTACTCGAGTCCGGTCTTGGACTCGAGTCCGGACTCGAGACCGTTTTTCTATGGTCTCGGACTTGTCTCGGACTCGCTGGTATTCGGACTCGGACTTGTCTCGGTCTCGGCCACTGGTCTTGCCAAATATGGCTTTTGGTCTCGACCGAGTCCAGGAGTCTTTATTATGTTCCCAGTAATCACACATACGTCGCTGCGATATTAAAACAAAATATTATTGGAGGGAAAGTGAAACACTGGCCACTTAATAACTATGGGCATTTCGGGTCTTTTTCGTGAGCCGGCTCGTTTCACTCAGCTCACTGAAAAGAGCCGGCTCTTTTTCGTGAACGGGCTCGTTTGCTCAGCTCACTGAAAAGAGCCGGCTCTTTTGACTCACAAACGGCTCTTTAACCTGTTAAGCTGCAACCCCACTTTTGAAAAATCCCCAGAAATGACACACCCAAACTGAAACAGATACAGTTCATGAACCCTTTGCATTAAAAGCACAAGTATGATCTCATTTGAAAGCTGACACCTGGCAGTTTATTGTAAATGTAGAATTAATTATTGTCATAATGACAAAAATTGTTATAAATAGCTTCAAAGTTTTGTAAAATTATTAGAAATGAATTTTTATGAAACATCCTCATGAAAATAAAATTGAAGTTGGCACTGGAGCAATCTAGAAATGCACTACAGCTAAAGCCATATGTCTAAACATTCTATGTTTAAAATCTGAAGATAATAAGTCCAAAACTCTGTATTTGGTTAAATGTTTTTCAAGACCATGTCAAATGACTTTATTTTGATTTGACGCTAAAATGCTACTGATGTTTATTGTCATCTTCTAACCATCTATCCAGTATATTGTCTCTATTGTTTTGTGGTGCAAACGATCCCCATTCAGTCTGAGTCTCCCCCTGCACACATTCACACTTCTCCAGCCTGGTTATGGCTCGAAATATGCATTTCTTTTGTCTGCATTATAGCTACTAACGACTGGCTATTCACAGGCTATTCATAGGGTTTCAGTCCCTAATTTCTTTTCTCAAAGTTTACCACACATTTTAAACTGTATCAAATGCATTTCTTGAATAAAGACACATTTCAGGTAGCATTCAAAAAATAATAAAAGTATAACTTCTAGGTAGCAGGTGCACCTAGGGCTAGCTAGCATGTTAGCTTAGCACACCATCAATACACGACAATTTATGAGATTAAAACCATGTTTAAATAAACTCGCTGAAAGTCCACCGCTAGTGCAACGTGAATATTCACATTTTTTGATTGTCCATAACACCCCGAAAACTAGCCTGCTTGCCTTGCACATCTAATTAATGGGCAAAGGTTTCCGACTTTTTTTCTTACCTTTCTTTCTTTGCCTATTCCACGAGTGGTAACGTTAGGCTCCAATGACTGGCTGTTTTAAAATATAGCAAATATCGAAACAAAATAACCCAGCTCATAACTTGCAGGTTTGCTTAGTGGCAAACTTTTTTCATTTGATTGCTTCAGCCGCCACCCGCCTGAATTTAATTAAAATATTATTTTTCGTCACGTCATCCGCCCGATCCGCGGTTTATCCGCATGTCTTGTTTGTGTGTGTGTGTCTGTGAGTTGGCTCGGCCTTCCCTCATGCAGTTTAATTGGTTGATATCGCGTGTATGATTGACAGGAACAGAATGTGAGGCTGATCAGACAGTCGAAACGAATGTGTGTGCTCCTTTAGGCCTATATCTTTTTTTTTTTTTTTTTTTTTGAATTTGTCAATTATTTTAAATAAAATTAAAATTATTCATTATTTCATTATTACATAGTGATTTAATTTCTATAGGCTATAGCCTATATTTTTTTAGCAGACTTTTTTTTTTCCTGTCCTGGACTCGGTCTTGACTCGGACTCGAACCTCTTTGGACTCGGTCTTGACTTGGACTCGACTAGTCCTGGTCTTGGACTTGTCTTGGACTCGACAAAGGTGGTCTTGACTACAGCCCTATTTCCTATGGCTCTTTCTGAACTGGTCGCCTATATTGTTGAAACCAGTCTCAATTCTGATGGTCCTTCCGCCTTCCATCTCACAGATACAATGGGGAGAACAAGTATTTGATACACTGCTGATTTTGCAGGTTTTCCCACATACAAACCATGTAAAAGTCTGTAATTTTTATCATAGGTACTCTTCAACTGTGAGTGACGGAATCTAAAAAAAAAATCCAGAAAATCACATTGTATGATTTTTAAGTAATTAATTTGCATTTTATTGCAAGACATAAGTATTTGATACATCAGAAAAGCAGAACTTAATATTTGGTACAGAAACCTTTGTTTGCAATTATAGAGAACCTACGTTTCCTGTAATTCTTGACCAAGTTTGCACAATCTGCAGCAGGGATTTTGGCACACTCCTCCATACAGACTTTCTCCAGATCTTTCAGGTTTCGGGGCTGTCGCTGGGCAATACGGACTTTCAGCTCCCTACAAAGATTTTCTATTGGGTTCAGGTCTGGAGACTGGCTAGGCCACTCCAGGACCTTGAGATGCTTCTTACGAAGCCACTCCTTAGTTGCCCTGGCTGTGTGCTTTGGGTTGTTGTCATGCTGGAAGACCCAGCCACGACCCATCTTCAATGCTCTTACTGAGGGAAGGAGGTTGTTGGCCAAGATCTCGCGATACATGGCCCCATCCATCCTCCCCTCAATGCGGTGCAGTCGTCCTGTACCCTTTGCAGAAAAGCAAGCCCAAAGAATGATGTTTCCACCTCCATGCTTCACGGTTGGGATGGTGTTCTTGGGGTTGTACCATAGACCGTAAAAAATATGGACAAAGCGTCTGTGACGTCACCCATAGACTTTCTCAAGAACGGTTTTGAAGCCGTTTATGGGGGGTATGGGCGGCGCCATCTTGGAAAATCTTGGGAAATCCTAACCCCGCCCACCTTCTGGCCAATCCATAAATAGGTAAAGGACGCAGCGCGCGTCTCTCAGCTCGCTCTGCTACTCGGGTTATCTCTGTGTATATTTTAGGCAACGAAATATGTTATAAAACACCATACTATTTCTTTTCGTTTTCATTTAAAGAAATCTTAAACATTATAGCCACACAAATGTGGTTCAGGCAACGCGTATTGATTATATTCACTGCATATAACGTTTGCCTATTTATAACAAAACGAAATATAAAACACAAACCTGCCTCTTTTCGTTTTAAATATAATATAAAAACATTAAACATTTTAATATGGTCCAGGCAATATGTGCATTTGTACTAAACAACAGATTTTGCAGTAAACAACATTACAGATCATCTTCATTGTATTAAAATTTTAAATGACAAAACTCAACCCAGTCTCTTTTTGTTAAATTTCAGTTTTATCAATATTAGCCATTATAAAAGTATAAGTAAAAGGTACAAGAAGCTATACAAATAAAGCAAACAATTCAGTCAAACATCAGCGCTCTAGTCTAACCATACAACGGTAAAGTTAAATACTTATAAAGTTATGAAACTTCCCCTCAGCCAAAACGATTGGCCAGGGAACAAATTATAGATTCACGAGACCAAAAATCGCCCGTTAGATACACACAAGACGAATTATACCTCATATTTAACCACTACAGAGACACCAGAGTCCGCGGCAAACGTCAGAACGACTAGCCGAGGAAAGGCTGTTCCAGGCGGGTTACATGAGCGCCGAGCGCCCGGTCATCGCTGGATCTCACAACTGGATAAAATTTTCATAAATCTTTAAATAAACCACAGATTTGAGCTTTAAACAACTACATTCTCGCCTGAAAAACTCTTAAAACTACATTTCATGATACAGAAACAGTAGTATTATATTTCAACTGTGTAAAAAAATGGCGCTTCTTATGTTGTCATTCTCCTTGGCGCAGCCTATGCTCGTTATCAGCTGTCAATCAAGCTGTCGATCAAAGTTAACCACGCCCTTATTTGTCATACATTTTATATCTAAACTAACGAGTTAGAAAAAAATTCACAGCCCTCATGGTTGTCAGGCACTCGGAACCTATCGAAAAATACAATAAAAGTCCATGGGACCAACCTGTAAAAACATGAATTTATGCTGTGAAAACGGACATTTTAACATGGGGGCTATGGACATTTGCTCCCTTTTGGGACCTCGCCCTAGCGGATTTTCGATGTATTGCAGTTTTTCGCACTTCCGGGTAGGCTTAATTTTTCAGATTAGAATGTTGCCGCTTGGGTTGTACCCAGCAAACACAGAACGTTGGCACAACGTAGCCAACCTTCTAACAACATTTTAACAACATGGCCAAAAGGTTGCTATAACTACGTTGTGTGGTGAAGGTTGTTACAGCGTTGTCACAATGTTGACATTAAACCACCGTTCAGGGCCATTGCTTAAGGTTGTGCTTAGGGTGTCTTGACAACCACTGGACTACATAATGTACTCGTCACTGCCCTGAAGCGGGAAAATCACAACCACCTGTTGGGCTCATTGTGTTCTCATTCATCATCGAGCAAGGATACGTGAGTATTGCGTTTAGCCTACCTCAGCTATCAAACCCAACCTACAACTTTAATTTCTAATGTGATTAATGTAGCATCGCTCGCACTGTTTAGTTTTTCGTTTGACTTTTCCGCTATTTAGTCTCATTCGTTTCATTGCTCCTCTGGATTTGTGGATGTTTCCCCGGTGACACCTGCTCGGCTACTGTCCGCCATACAGACCCGGTTTTGTTCATTAAATGTTCTGATCTGCCATTGCTTTTTATGTTTTATTTATTATACTTAAAATAAATTTGTATATTCGTTTATTTCTTTTTTTTTTTTTTTTTCACAAATGTATGACTTTTGGAAGTGCAATTTGATTATATGCAGTTTTAATAAAGTTGAATTAACGAAACCTTCTGTCATTTTTACTCTTCAAAGTGTAGGCTACACTTGCAGGTGTTGATAGCCCCATTCAATAATAATATAGATAAACAATAAATGATAAAAAGTATATAATTATCTAACAAAATACACCATATAAAAATATTGTCAGAACGTCGTCTCTCAGTTGCTGAATGTCGCGCAACAACGTTGCTACAGCCCTGTCGCGTCTTACAATTCTACGTTGTTACAATGTTGCGAGCACGTAGACAGCGACGTTGCCATAGCAGAAATGCAACGTGCCAGAGACGTTGCCACAACGTAAATGTGTTTGCTGGGTACTCATCCTCCTTCTTCCTCCAAACACGGCGAGTGGAGTTAACCCTCTGGGGACCAAGCTGTTTTTGTGGTCCTTGAGATGTTCTGACATGCCTTCACATTTGTGCTTTTTTCAGTTATTTATAAACATGTTAATGGCTAAGGTGTAAATTCACTCTATATAGCACAAACAGGCCTACCATAATATGTGAGCAACGTGTATGTAGATGTTTAATGTTTATGCGTGGTTATTGGAAAAAATTTAAATGAAAGTTGCTGAATTAAGACCACAAAACACATATTAAATATGTGTCCACAAGACTTTTGACTAATGGATGTTGTCCCTTTGAGTTCTAGCTTCAAAATGATGTGAAAATAGTCTTGCTTTATCGTTCACAAAAAAAAATACATTGATTTAAATGGTGTAAAACAGGTTTTGCTTGGAAAGCCAATATGCGAGGGGGAGGAGTAGTTTACACCTTAGATAACAATGTCCCACCCACTCTGCATAATGACTCTGCCTAATGAGCCTTTCATTCAGGTGTGACACTGACTGAGCCACAATGCAAGGACAAAAGATGTATTTAGAAGAAGACTTATATTGACCATTTAAGATTTCGCTTACATCTCTCTTGAAAATATGTTTTGCTCTTTTATTAAAAATGTTACAATTACAACAATAATTACAATTTCAACAATATTTCAAGTGTACTCTTTCTTTGTAAAAAAGAAAAAGAAAAAAGATTATAGGCCTACATTTTATCATATGTATTCATTAGTTTGAATATAGCCAACATTGGAACATCTAACATCTTAGTCTTAGTTTCGCGGAGTCTATGACTTTATTTGTGACAAAATTTTTATTTTATATATATATATATATATATATATATATATATATGTATAACGTTAGATATGAGCAGAAATTGCTAAACAAAAGCTTATTTGATGTGGCAGTATATTCTACAGTAGCCTAAAAACTGTACCCAAATCTAGTCAACAAGTGACTGACTGTAACGTTGTTTTTATGAAATATTAGGGCATATAAATGCTAATTTGCAGTTTAATACGTTGCTTATACAAATACATTTTATTTCAACATATTCCAGTCGATTTTTACTCATCTCAGTAGGCTATAGCAAAGCAGTTTATTCTTTCACACACAGACGCGCGATTCATATTTAGGCTAAACAGTCTTTACAAATATGTACCCTTCATTCATCTCACAGAAAGGCGAGTCATATTATAGAAATGCGATTCATCTTTTTGCGGTTTGCATAGGCCTACACTAACGTTATTCCATAACGTTATTCCACACTTGAGAAAAGAAAACAGCCTACCTCACTCCTCAGCGGGATCTGCTCCTCATATCAGGAGATATTGCTCCTCATATCAGCACTGTTCTGAGAAATCTTTTCTCCATAAGGTAGGCTATATTATGCCTCACTCGATCGCGACGCGCTTTGTTTACAGCTGATGTGGGCGTTCTCAGAATTTGCGTTTGAATAGCACGCGCTCTCCGGGGAGTGGTCAAATTACTTTTGATTGGCTCGTAATTAGCTCGACTGGAGTCGCTCTCTTTTTATACAGATTACAGAAGCTGAGAATATTTGTTTTTTATATAAATTACTTCATTTAAAAGATGCGATCTCAAGCTTTATGCCCGTGGGTCTGTTTGCCTGTTTGACTGAATTTTCGCGGAGTTATAGATAATTTTCGAACGCGTTTCAAATGGGAGTTTACTGACAGAGAGAAGGCAGAAATCGCATCATGTTAATTTTTCTTTATTTGTCAAAAAGCAAAACACTTTATTTTTATTATGAGCAGGGCTTGACATTAACTTTTTTCCTCACTAGCCAATGTGGCTAGTGGTTTTCCAAAGTTACTAGCCACACAGCATTTTTACTAGCCACATTTTTGTTGTTGTGAAATTACCTGATAAAAGTGGACTATGGCGTGCTAAAATTTACTTGAACTAGATTTACAACCCTTTTAAATGTAAAACCATTGTTACATCCACCCAAATCAAGACTACATAAATATATAACAATACAGGTCATTATCATTAGCTCTGATAAGGTTGTGTGTAAAGCTCCTTTTTTAAAATAAAACCATGTATTATGTAGGCTATTATATGTTGCCACATTGCTCCACCGGCATACGACATAACTCCAGCAGGGCAGCTAGCTGTCTCTTCGATTCTTTGTTGTCGGTCACTAGCGACAATACTCATTAGGGCTGTCAAAATTGCTCAAAAATGACCTTCGAATATTCCCTCTAAAAAAAAAACACATAGCTTATCTTCGAACTATTCGAACATCTGGTTGCACATTTTGTCAATGACGCGCATTACGTCAATAACAGGACAAATCAATACAAAGAGACATAACTACTTGTACAGGTAGTTTATTTAAGTTTAAACATATTAGACAACGTATTACCTACACGAAAACAAGTAAATCAACTAATGGCCAAGACCGCAGACCTCACTCACTCTCGCTCGCTCACTCACTCACTCGCAGGCACTCTTTCTCTCTCTCGCCCTCCCTCAAGCTGCGTTCACACCAAACGCGTATAGAGCGTCTGGCGCGAGTGTTAAGACGCGTTTACGCGTGTCTGGAGGTCTTGCGGCATGAATGAGGCGTCACGCGCTCTGTGCAGTTTAAATGAACAACAACAATAAGCAAATGTTGAGTGCTGATCAAGAGTTTCGTGCAAGCAATTTAAGGTCGCGACTCTTATATAGCAGGCTTCATTCAGTGATTGAAACAAATATTATTAACATTAATTGAAGTTTTACAGTATATATAACCGACATTTAACGCTCCGAGCGAGCTGTGCTGTGGTAAACATGGAACTTTTCCTTGACATGAAACGGTAAATAATCAAACAAGTGGAAGCCTGCAGTGCATGAAACTGCTGTATATACCTTATTCATGCAATATCTATTCAGTCAGTACAGTAGCCTACACTTCAGAAATGTTTCTGTTTAACGTTAAATAAAATGATCCCTCAGGCAGCGCGCCCACTCGCAAAGCACATAGCCGCGCCTCTGCTACCGCGGGCGTTTTTCCACATTCGAATATTAATTTTCACCTTCGAAATTCTGTTTTTTAAAACTATTCGAATATATATTCGAATTTAGAATATTCGTTGACAGCCCTATGGGAGTTGTAGTGTCGTAGTGTCACACTTATTTCAGATGCCTTTTGAAAAGACTACAATTATTCAACCCGCCAAAGTGGCTAGTTGGAGTGACTGCGTTACCCGCCACGAGCAAAATCCACCCGCATTTGGCGGGTTGGCGGGTGTTAATGTCAAGCCCTGATTATGAGTATACAGAAAAAAAAATAGAAACTGAACAGGATCGATTGATGTATTACACGAAAATGAAAGATCAAAATTAACAGAGCATTTAGTGTTTATTTTCATTGCAAAAAAAAAAAAAAAAAATGAGCAAAACGCGCGGGCGCGTTTTTGGTCCCCAGAGTGTTAAGACCAAAAAGCTCTATTTTTGTCTCATCAGACCACATGACCTTCTCCCATTCCTCCTCTGGGTCATCCAGATGGTCATTGGCAAACTTCAGACGGGCCTGAACATGCGCTGGCTTGAGCAGAGGGACATTGCGTGGAACCGGGTAAGTGTTGCACAGCACACTCAGACTCCGCTGCGGGCCGCCTCCCAGAGAGAGCCTCCCGAGCCGAGCCCCTGTGTTCCACCTCGCTGCCCCACTCCGGGTATGCCTACGGTCCCTTTGGTCCCGCTTGTACGGTCTCTGCGAGCCTGGCTAGTGCTCCCCAGTCCGTCTCGCTGGCTCATTCGGACCATCAGGCTCGGCTATGCGATTCAGTTTGCCTGGCGTCCCCGCAAGTTTCGGGCCATCCACTCCACTACAGTGAGAGCAGCCGATGCCCATGTCTTGTGCGCGGAGATCGCAGTCCTACTGGCGAAGGACGCGATAGAGCCAGTCCCTCCAGCCGATATGAGGTCAGGGCACTACAGTCCCTACTTCATTGTACCCAAGAAAGGTGATGGGTTACGACCAATCTTGGACCTGCGAGTTTTGAATCAGAGCCTTCACAAGCTACCATTCAAAATGCTCACGCAGAAACGCATTTTCGAATGCATCCGTCCCCGAGATTGGTTTGCAGCGATCGACCTGATGGACACGTACTTTCATGTCTCGATTCTTCCTCGACACAGGCCGTTCTGTGCTTGCGTTCGAGGGTCGAGCATATCAGTACAAGGTCCTGCCCTTCGGCCTGTCCCTGTCTACCCGTGTCTTCACGAAAGTCACAGAGGGGGCCCTTGTTCCCCTGAGAGAACAGGGCGTTCGCATCCTCAACTGTCTCGACGACTGGCTCATACTGGCACACTCTCGAGATCAGTTATGCGAACACAGGGACCTCGTGCTCAGGCACCTCAGCCAGCTGGGCCTTCAGGTCAACTGGGAAAAGAGCAAACTCGCCCCCGTGCAGAGGATCTCTTTCTCGGTATGGAGTTGGATTCGGTCGTTCAGACAGAGTGCCTCACAGAGCAGCGCGCTCAGTTGGTGTTGAACTGCTTGAACACGTTCAAAGGCAGGACGGCGGTCCCACTGAAATTCTTTCAGAGGCTCCTGGGGCATATGGCAGCAGCGGTAACCCCGCTTGGACTGCTCCATATGAGACCGCTTCAGCACTGGCTTTTCGGCCGAGTCCCGAGATGGGTGTGGCATCACGGCACTCACAGGGTGACAATCACACCGGAGTGCCGCCAGACCTTCAGTCCGTGGTCAGACCCCTCGTTCCTTCGGGCAGGAGTCCCCTTGGAACAGGTGTCCAGGCATGCTGTGGTTTCACAGATGCCTTTCCCACCGGCTGGGGTGCCACGTACAACGGGCATGCAGTGTCAGGGGTGTGGACGGACCCCCAACTGCATTGGCACATCAACTGCCTTGAGTTGCTTGCAGCACGTCTCACTCTGAGCCGCTTAAAAAAGCCGCTTCAGGGCAGAGACGTGCTGGTCCGTACGGACAACACTGCGACCGTTGTGTACATCAACCGACAAGGTTGTCTACGCTCCCGTCTCATGTCGCAACTCGCCCGCCATCTCCTCCTCTGGAGTCAGAAGCATCTGAGGTCGCTTCGAGCCATGTATGTCCCCGGTGTGCTCAACCGTATGGCCGACGAGCTATCACGAGCTGTGCTTCGGGAGAATGGCGACTCCACCCCCAGGTGGTTCAGCTGATTTGGAGAGAGTTCGGGGAGGCTCAGGTAGACCTGTTTGCCTCCTCAGAGACCTCCCACTGCCAGCTGTTTTACTCCCTGACCGAGGGAACACTCGGCACGGATGCACTGGCTCACAGCTGGCCCCGGGGCCTTCGCAAAAATGCGTTTTCCCCAGTGAGCCTACTTGCACAGACTCAGTGCAAAGTCAGGGAGGACGAGGAGCAGGTCCTTCTGGTGGCTCCCTATTGGCCCACCCGGACTTGGTTTCCAGAACTCATGCTCCTCGTGACAGTCCCTCCCTGGTCCATTCCTCTGAGGAAGGATCTTCTGACTCAGAGATGGGGCACCCTATGGCACCCGCGTCTGGACCTCTGGGAACTCCGTGTCTGGTCCCTGGTGGGATGCGGAGGTTCTAGGTGACTTACCCTCAGAGGTACTTAACACCATCACTTTTGCGCGAGCGCCGTCTACGAGACGTGCGTACGCCTTGAAGTGGAACCTGTTCGTCGAGTGGTGTTCCTCTCGCAGAGAGGACCCCCGAAGATGTTCGATAGAGTCAGTGCTTTCCTTCTTGCAGCAAGGGTTGGAGCGAAGGCTGTCTCCCTCCACCCTCAAAGTACACGCCGCCGCTATTTCAGCTTATCATATAAAAAAGACCACATAGATGGCAAAACAGTTGGAAAGCACGACCTGGTCGTCAGGTTCCTTAGGGGGGCGAGACGATTAAATCCTCCTTCGCCTCCCTCCATACCCTCTTGGGACCTTTCCCTGGTGCTCCGAGCACTTCAGGATGCTCCCTTTGAGCCTTTGCAGTCAGCAGACTTAAAGCTTCTCTCCTTGAAGACTTTGCTGCTGATTGCACTGGCCTCGATCAAGAGGGTAGGGGACCTGCAAGCATTTTCGGTCGACGAATCGTGCCTAGAGTTCGGGCCGGGTGACAACCATGTTGTACTGAGACCCCGGCCTGGCTATGTGCCCAAGGTTCCTACCACTCCCTTTAGAGATCAGGTAGTGAACCTGCAAGCGCTGCCCCTGGAGGAGGCAGACCCAGCCCTGACTTTGCTCTGTCCCGTTCGCGCTCTGCGTATGTACGTGGACAGAATTCAAAGCGTCAGGACCTCAGACCAGCTCTTTGTCTGTTACGGAGGCCAGCAGAAGGGAAGGCTGTCTCCAAGCAGAGAATGGCCCACTGGATAGTGGATGCCATTGCCTTGGCTTACCAAGCTCAAGGCGTGCCCTGCCCGCTCAGGTTGCATGCACACTCCACGAGAGACGTTGCATCCTCCTGGGCGCTGGCACGTGGCTCCTCGCTAACAGATATCTGTAGAGCTGCAGGCTGGGCGACACCTAACACGTTCGCTAGATACTATAGCCTACATGTAGAGCCGGTGTCCTCCCGTGTTCTCGCCCTAAACGGGTAGAAGCACTGTGAGTACCGGCTCTGTCGGCTTGCTGCACCCTACTGTGCACCCTTATTGCTCCAGAGTCAAAACCTGTCGAGTCCTCCAAACACCCTCGGCCCGGACATGGCGGAGCGTCCGGTGCCAGGCCTTTATCCGCTGAATCCTTGAGAACCGGGTCTAGGCTGGGTCCCATATGTGTGACCCTACGGGGATCCCATATGTGTATATCTTCCACGGCTGCTCCTAAACGGAAGCCTGTGTCTTTCCCTTGGGCTAAGTCACCCACTATTCATATGCAGTACAACCCTCGGGTTAGTCCATATGTGTATTCCCACATAACTCTTCTTAAGAATGTGGCTCCCGCAGCGTTCCCCTCCCTCAGATCGGGCAGCTTTCCCAGTGTTATCCAATAATCTCACTGTATGGGTTATCACGGAACAACAGTGACGGAAACTCTCGGTGTAAGCCCTCTCCTATCGTCCTTCCAGGCAAGAAGGTGTAGAGGCTTGCTCAGGGCGCTGGATGGGGTGCAGCAGCTGTGGCGCTTTGGTAGGGATTCCTATTCGTCGTTCACCACGACGTACGTCGTAGTGACCGGACGATAGGGAACGTCTCGGTTACATATGGTAACCCTCGTTCCCTGAGGGAGGGAACGGAGACGTACGTCCCGTCGCCACATCTGCTGCGACCCGCCGGGGCAGCCAGCTCACCGGCTCGGCTCCTCAGCAAAAAACTGAAGTGCAATCGCACCAGCTGCTCGTTAAATACCCGCGCTGCGAGGCTGCACAGCTGATGCAAATGATTGCACGCCAATATGCATTGGCTCGTTTAGTTTCACTCGAAGTAGATTGGCCTCTCTAGCGAGATTCCTATTCGTCGTTCACCACAACGTACGTCTCCGTTCCCTCCCTCAGGGAACGAGGGTTACCATATGTAACCGAGACGATTATATTTATAATGTAATGCTAATCTATATAGACTTTATCATCGTGCAGAAAACTATCAAATAATATATTTTCTGTCTGATTTTTTTATCTGAAGCCAAATTAGATCACAGAAGATTATTTAAAACACTCAACTTGAGTTATAAAGTAAGTTTGGAGCACAAACATGGTTTTAATCTCATATATTGTCGTGTATTGATGGTGTGCTAAGCTAACATGCTAGCTAGCCCTGGGTGCACCTGCCACCCAACTCTTATTCTTTAATGATTTTTTCTAAATAGGATTGCTTACTGAAATGTTTCTTTATTCAAGAAGGGCATTTGAGAAAAAAATTGAGAACTTTGATTAAAGAAATTAGGGATTGAAACCCTATGAATAGCCTGTGAATAGCCAGTCGATAGTAACTATAATGCAGACAAAAGAAATGCATATTTAGAGACATAACCAGGCTGGAGAGGTGTGAATGTGTGCAGGGACTGAATGGTCTCAGTTTGCACCACAAAACATTAGAGACAAAAGACTGAATGGATGCTTAGATGATGACTAAACATCAGTAGCATTTTAGCGTCTAATCAAAATAAAGTCACATGACATGATTTTGAAAAACATTTAACTAAATACAGAGTTTTAGACGTACCATCTTCATATAATTCTACATTTAGAATAAACTGCCAGGTGTCAGCTTTCAAATGAGATCATACTTGTGCTTTTAGTACAAAGGGTTCATGAACTGTATCTGTTTCAGTTTGGGTATGTCATTTCTGGGGATTTTTCAAAAGTGGGGTTGCAGCTTAACAGGTTAAAGAAAAACTAACAGGTCTGTGAGAGCCGAAATTCTTACTGGTTGGTAGGTGATCAAATACTTATGTCATGCAATAAAATTCTAATTCATTATTTAAAAATCATACAATGTGATTTTCTGGATTTTTGTTTTAGATTCCGTCTCTCACAGTTGAAATGTACCTATGATAAAAATTACAGACCTCTACATTCTACCTTTGTAAGTAGGAAAACCTTCAAAATCAGCAGTGTATCAAATACTTGTTCTCCCCACTGTATGTGCAACCTGTACCAGCAGCGTATCCTTTTTTAACAGTGGCACTTCCTCTCTGTGGACTACACCTTGCCGTGGTGGAGAGGCTTGTGTGCTCCAATGAACCTGAGACCTATACCGGCGGGGATTTTATATCCCTGGCAAGTTTAACTAAGCTGGACAGGTCAAAGGAGAGGAGGCAGACAAAGCAGACATTATGACTATTTGACAGAAATGGTGGCCATATTGAAAATGGTGGCCATCCTGAATTTTTGAGTGGCACATACCTTTTTCCAAAAGAGTGTTCCTTGAAGAGTGTTTCTGCCTAATTTTATGCTTGCATCACCATTTGAACACTTGAAATAATTAATGTTCGACAGGAACGGTGGCCATCTTTAAAAATGGCGGCCATCTTGAATTTTTGAGCGACAAGCATCTTTTTCTATTAACTTTTCTATTAACTTTCATCTTTTTCTATGTCCTTTAAAGAGTATTTGTATCAAATTTTATGCTTAGATCACTGTTTGAATAATTTATATAATAAGCATTGAATAGCAATGGCGGCCCTATTGAATTTTTGAGTGGCCAACGCCTTTTTCCAAAATAGTGGCCCTTAGAGAGTATCTGTGCCAAATTTCATGCTTCTATACCAAAGTGAACGATTTTTTTACTAATCTGCTGCACTATGAGAGGTCGCGAGGAAGCAGGAAGATTACGTTGGGAGAACGACACCGGAAAAAAGAGAGAGAGAGACATGAGTGAGAACTGCACTGTGACTGCCACGTTAGAAATTGGTAAAACACCAAGTTAATGCGTGTGATAGAAAATGTAATTGTAGACTGCACGAAGAGTGAGATACGGACATTTGACAAAGTTTACAGTGTAATGGTTGATGGTTTTGAAGAACTCGGTTAGAGTTTTCCACGAGGAGAAAGAGTGGATGGCTAGTCAGCACGATTCAGCTACAAAGACTATGCCAACGAGTAGCCTGCTCGGTTGTCCTTTTGTGCATCGTCTGAATAAACACTTATCTCCAGAGCCATTCCCTGCTTAACTGTCGGACGACGTCTTCATCCACCAGCATCGCCAGCACCACGTTGCCGCGGCGTGGACGACGACAACGACCAGCACAACGACAGCAGTGAGCTTTTTTTGTTTGCTGCGCCACTGCGCGAAGCGACCATTGTGTTTAAGGTCTCTCCGCTCCCAAGCCACGCTACAGGCCTGGAACGTGCCCTCCTCTGACTGTCTGGGTATTCATTTCATTTTATTTTATTGAGTGGCCACTTAGTCATTTGCCGGCTTAGCTTTAATTTGGGGGAATTGAGTGTATTTGTATAACTGGTCATTGGACTGAACTGTGTTTCATTTGAATTTCACTTTTGATATTTGAACTGTATATACTGTATGTAAATACTATATTTTTCAGTAAATAGTTTAAACGTATTTCTGTTGCAGATTTTCATTACATTGGGTTTATGATATTGATAATTTTGATACTTAAAGCAAGATAATATTATTGAGTTTACAGTAGCCTGGTTTAAAGTGAAAGTTAAAAAAGTCTAATAAACTAGCGTTAATAAACTGATTAGATAAGTGACTTTTCAATTGATGCTTATTGCACTTATAGTATTGATAGCCATTTAAAACGGGTAGAATATTAATGTAATTTAAAAAGTTAATGCTTATTTAACTAAGCACTTGAGATAGCTGCATACAATTAGTGTTTCACTTTCATTTAGCTATACAGACACTGTAGTGCCATTTTGCATTAAGTTAAAAACTACCATTAAGGTAACTGCTAACAACTAAATAATAATTAGGGAAATATAGTAAAACATTAATTAATATTAGAGAGAGAGATCTCTCGCTACATAGGAATTCGGGGAGCGCACTCCGCACTAATAGCTAGACACGCTAGGGGGCGCTACATATGGATAGCTGTCTCCAAGATGAGTAAAAATACATACATTCTGTTTTCTTGATATTAAGTGTTAAATGGTTATCTTGCAGCCAATTATGTAAATGCTGCAGATCAGTGTTAAGTTTATAATTAATTGTGTCAATGTTTGGGCCAGACAGAAAAATAACAGTGTCATCAGCATATAACAAAGAACTAGAAAAATTAAGCACATAAGGAAGATCATTAATGTACATAATGAAAAGTAAAGGACCTAAAATAGGAACAGTTTCCTGTTCACTGTTTCGACTTCCTGTTTTCGAATGCGCATGCGTCGCGTCTGAACGCGTTGTTGTCTTTGGAGCTCCATCGATTTGATTTATAAATCTTGATTTTATTCTTTAAACTTACAACAAACATTTTCTACTTTACCTCACTGAGAAGCACTACTGCTCAACCCTCATAGTTACAACGCGGACTGTTGAGCAGACGCGTCTCAAGCCTATTAGTGATCCAACGCTGGATACTCCTATAGGTTACGTCCGTGGATCACGGCTGAACGCGTCTTCTCAACACTCACTTACAAACATTTTTCGCCTGTCGTGCGTCTACTCTACACCCGTACCACTAAAAAGACGGATTATATCTAAGACTTCAATCATAAATTACAACGCGGACTGTTGAGCAGACGCGTCTCAAGCCTATTAGTGATCCAACGCTGGATACTCCTATAGGTTACGTCCGTGGATCACGGCTGAACGCGTCTTCTCAACACTCACTTACAAACATTTTTCGCCTATCGTGCGTCTACTCTACACCCGTACCACTAAAAAGACGGATTATATCTAAGACTTCAGTCATAAATTAGTATTAATATTGATAGCATCACTGGTAGCTTCGTTGCTAACTTACTGTCCATCTGTTAAAATGGCGAATATATCAGATGTAAGTAGTCTACCTTTTGGTGCAGGTGAGGACACATTTGAGCTGCACGCACTACAGTCTGAGCTGGAAGCTGTTGAGAAACAGATCCACGACCTTTTATTGAGACAAGCCGAGCTGATAGACCGGCGGTTAGCTCTTGAAACATCACGCGCCGATGAACACAAATCAGAGATTAACGTTACTAACCTGCTGACTCCGACTTCGTCTACTCCGTGCGTTTCTCAACATAGGTCCCGAGCGCCGAGGTCGCGATCAGCCATGGTCTCGTTCACTCCGGCTCCAACACGCCACCACGAAGCCTGGGTGGTTCCGCAGCGGAAGACGCGAGTCAGGTCTAGACCAAGACTCTCTCCGACCCTCCCGGTTTTCGAGTTATCCACACAAAACCGCTTCTCCCCTCTTCGCGAAACAGAACGCGATGCTGTGATCATCGGCGATTCCATCGTTCGGCACGTACACGCTACGTTAGGTAAAAGTAAGGTGCACAGTCACTGCTTTCCTGGTGCTCGTGTTTCTGAAATCGCTACTCACGTTCCCGAGATTCTGAACGGTGACGAGCGCGTCGGAACTGTTGTCCTGCACGCGGGAGTGAACGACATCAGGATGCGCCAGACGGAGATTCTGAAGAAAGACTTCAGGAATCTGATCGATACGGTACGCAGCACATCGCCTGAAACAACGATCATAGTGTCAGGACCGCTTCCCACGTACCGACTAGGACATGAAAAGTTTAGCAGATTATTTGCGCTAAATGAATGGTTAATGTCATGGTGCAATGAGCAGAAACTGCTCTTTGTAAATAATTGGAATCTGTTTTGGGAGCGTCCTAGGCTTTTCCGTGCTGATGGCTTACACCCAAGCAGATTCGGAGCAGATCTTCTGTCGGATAACATCTCCAAAATGTTAAATACCTCTTGACTAGTAACCAAAAGTCCAAATCATAGTCTCTGCTGCACCAATTTAACTGATATAAATACTAGTGTAGAATATTGCATAGAAACCGTGTCTATTCCTCGTTTAGTGAGATCAAATAACAAATCTACTGCAGGATCTAGGAAAAATCTAATTGTTATTAAAACAGAAAATGTTGCTATTAGTAAACAAAAACAATTTCTAAAGCTAGGTCTTCTAAACATTAGATCACTCACACCTAAGGCAGTTATTGTAAATGAAATAGTCACAGATAATAGCTTCGATGTACTTTGCCTTACTGAAACCTGGCTTAAACCAAATGATTATTTCTGTCTAAATGAGTCTGCTCCTCCTGGATACTCCTATAAGCATGAGCCCCGTCTGATTGTTGCGGTGGTGTTGCAACAATCTATAGAGATATTCTTAATGTTACTCAGAAAGCGGGTTATAAGTTTATTTCATTTGAAGTACTTGTACTAAATGTTACGCTCTTAGATGTTAGAAAAACATCCCTATTATCTCTAGTCTTGGCTACCGTATATAGACCGCCTTGGCCTTACGCTGATTTCCTAAAAGAGTTTGCAGATTTTCTCTCAGACCTATTAGTCAATGTCGATAAAGCATTAATTGTTGGAGATTTTAACATACACGTAGATAATCCAAATGATGCGTTAGGGGCTGCGTTTACAGATTTATTAAATTCATTTGGGGTCAAGCAAAACGTCACCGGACCAACTCATCGTCTTAATCATACACTCGATTTAATTATATCACATGGAACCGATCCAACCGATATAGATATTATACCGCAAAGTGATGAAGTCACTGACCATTACATGGTAACTTGCATATTACGTACTGCTGTAATATGTCATGCGGCGCCGCGTTATCAACCAGGCAGAACAATCCTTCTATCCACCATAGATAATTTCTCAAATTGCTTATCTGATCTGTCTCAGCTGCTGCCTGAACCCAAACAAACAGATGAACTAGAAGAACTAACTAGCACTATGAGCACCATTCTCTCTAGAACATTGGATGTTGTTGCACCTATTAGATTAAAAAAGGTCAAAGAGAAAATTAAAGCACCGTGGTACAACAATACTACGCATGTTCTAAAGAGAGAAACCCGTATTTTAGAGCGTAAATGGAAACAAACTAATTTAGAGGTCTTTAGAATCGCATGGAAAGACAGTATGTCACGTTATAAAAAGGCCCTAAAAGCAGCCAGGGCTGAGCACCTCCGCAAACTAATAGAAAATAACCAAAATAATCCAAGGTTTTTATTTAACACCGTGGCTAGACTAACAAATAAACAGACGTCACCCGAACAAAATATCCCGTTACAGTTTAGTAGTAATGATTTTATGAAGTTCTTCACTGAGAAAATAGAAAGCATCAGAACCACAATTGTAAATGTTCAATCTTCAATTGCGCCTTATAATTCAGCCTCAATTATCACCCCGCAAGAACAATTACAGTGCTTTACAACTATAGAACAAAGAGAGTTAAATAAACTTATCACTTCATCTAAAACTACAACATGTTTATTAGATCCTATACCAACTAAGCTACTGAAAGAAGTGTTACCTGTAGTGGAAGAGCCTCTCCTCAATATTATTAACTCGTCTTTATCTTTAGGTCATGTTCCAAGAACATTTAAACTGGCAGTTATAAAACCTCTCATTAAGAAACCACAATTAGATCATAATAACCTAGCAAATTATAGACCCATTTCAAATCTTCCATTTATGTCTAAAATATTAGAAAAAGTGGTGTCCGCTCAATTGTGTTCTTTCTTGCAAGAAAATGATATCTATGAAAAGTTTCAGTCAGGATTCAGACCGCACCATAGCACTGAAACTGCGCTCGTTAAAATCACAAATGATTTACTTTTAGCTTCTGACCAAGGCTGTATCTCAATACTAGTTTTACTTGATCTTAGTGCTGCGTTCGATACTATAGATCACACAATACTCTTAGATCGACTACAAAATTATACTGGTGTTCAAGGACAAGCATTAAGCTGGTTCAGATCATACTTATCTGACCGCTACCATTTTGTCTATTTAAATGGAGAAAAATCGATCATAACTCCAGTAAACTATGGAGTACCGCAGGGATCTGTGTTAGGCCCTCTATTATTCTCAGTATATATGATGCCACTTGGAAATATTATAAGGAAACATGGAATTAGTTTCCATTGTTATGCTGATGACACTCAAATATATATTTCATCACGGCCAGATGAAAACGCTAAATTATCCAAATTGACAGAGTGTGTTAAAGATATAAAAGATTGGATGACGCGTAATTTTCTTTTATTAAATCCAGACAAAACAGAGGTACTACTTATCGGTTCAAAAAAATGCCCACAAAACCTTTCGCAATACAACTTTAATATAGTAGGATGTCCTGTTACTTTATCCTCTACAGTAAAAGACCTGGGTGTTATACTCGATTGCAACCTGTCTTTCAAAAATCATATTTCATATGTTACAAAAAACGCCTTTTTCCACCTTTGAAACATTGCTAAGCTACGTAATATGCTATCAGTTTCTGATGCAGAAAAGTTAGTTCATGCATTCATGACCTCGAGACTAGATTACTGTAATGCTTTATTAGCCGGTTGTCCTGCATCCTCAATTAACAAGCTACAGTTAGTCCAGAATGCCGCCGCTAGAGTTCTTACTAGATCAAGAAAATATGATCATATAACACCGATTTTATCATCACTGCATTGGTTACCTATAAAGTTCCGTATTAATTACAAGGTATTGCTACTTACTTATAAAGCCCTAAACGGCTTAGCTCCAGTCTATTTAACGGATCTTCTATCGCCCTATAATCCATCGCGCTCTTTAAGATCACTTAATTTACGACTTTTGGTCATACCTAGGATATCCAGATCCACCAAAGGAGGGAGAGCATTTTCACATTTAGCCCCAAAACTCTGGAATAGTCTTCCTGATAGTGTTCGTTGCTCAGACTCGCTCTCCCAGTTTAAAACTAGATTAAAGTCGCATCTCTTCAGCCAGGCATTCATATAATATTTGTAATCTTACAGTTCAAATTACAATCCGGCCTCTAGTTAATAAACGCCAGAGGAGAACTGGCCCCCGACTGAGCCTGGGTTCTCCCAAGGTTTTTTTTTTCTCCATTGGGTCACCTGATGGAGTTTTAGGACACCATTAGGTCACTTGATGGAGTTTTTTGGTTCCTTGCCACTGTTGCCTTTGGCTTGCTCAGTTGGGGATATTCTGGGGATATCTAATTTGATTTTATCAATAAATTCCACTAGAAACAAACCTTGTTGTATTATTTTAATTTAATACTGTGAAGCTGCTTTGATACAATCTGTATTGTGAAAAGCGCTATACAAATATACTTGACTTGACTTGACTTAAAATGCTGCCCTGTGGAACTCCCATAGAACACACTCGTTGCTGTGATGTTACTGAGCCGATTCTTACAGTCTGAGATCTATCACTTAAATATGATATAAACATATCTATTGCGGAGGAGGACAAATGAAAAGAAAGAAGTTTATTTAACAAAATTTGATGATTAACTGTATCGAAGGCTTTTCGAAAATCTATGTATATAATATAACTCTGGTAACCTGACCCTTATTTAAAGACGCACGTATCTGCTCAGTAAAAAGCAGCAAAGCCGACATGGTTGACCGCAAGGGTCGAAAGCCATGCTGGCAATCACTGAGCAGGTTATTGTTTTCAAGGTAATTGATTAGTTGATTATATGTTTTTCCAAGTAACTTGGAAACAGTTGGGAGAACATGTTCACAATAACAGTTTAATAAATAAAATAATGATTTAAACTATGTTTTATTTCTGATATTAACATTTAGATTAAATATGCCATTCTCATTAATGGAGTTGATTATTATTGAGAAGCTGCAAAAAATTGTATATTCAATAAATAGAAATATGTGTAGTGGATGAGAAGCTTTTGAACACTTTTCCTCTGGCATGCTGTGTTTTAATGTTTTAACTACAGAGATAATTGCTTATCATGATAACAGCAGATTGTTGGAGAAAATATTTTCATACAAATAATGCACAACAAGGTCTATCTGTTTCCATTAAAAATATAAATCAATTAAAAATACTATTTGGGCAGCGGAAAAGATTGAGAAAAACTCAAATGTACTGAAATGTATTTCACACTATATGATGTTTTATTAACAAGGTTCGGGAGGAGCAGGTGCAGATAATTAACCCAATTAGCACAAGTGGAGATCAATCAGTAATCAACTCAGGACAAGATAAATAACAGCAGAAGCCACCTCTGTTCCTTGACAGTTTACCAGCATCCCACCTCCACCCCATCTCCTCACTTCTAGTTCCATCTCCTCACTTCTAGTTCCATCTACTCTTACCAACGGGGGGAGTACTCTGGGTTTGGGCAGAAATTCCGAGATCGGAGCCCTCCACCCGGACAGCACGCCAAATACGCATGACCTTTACCGTAATAATTATATGTAGATGTGAACTCATGAATTGATTTAATTATTCAAAAATGGGCTACTAAATGATTTGTATTAATGTAATGTGACGGCACCTCCATATTTCATATTTTCCTAATGTCTTGTACCTTTAAACATGTTATCACGTGGATGAAAAATCATATTTAATTTGCATGATATGCAGATGAGGATATGCATTGTAAAACGAGGCGTTGTCAGCTCCACATATGGTTATTTCGGGGATGAGACGCATGTTCACAGTCTGACTGGGATTTATAAAGTGAATTCTGCACAGGTTCTGGCGTACGTGCGGTTCTCTTACGAGAGGTTCTCTCGTATTGCGTAAGTAGCTTACGCTGCGGGAAAGTCTCCTTTCTCGAGATACTGAAGCCAAAAAATTATCCTTAATTTTTAATAATCTTGTCAACGCAGTGCGGCAGCCTGCAGACCTAGGGCAGGCAACTCGCGTGCCCATTGGCTGCCCTGCGGCAACTGCAGCAGCCTATCGCTGAGCCCTTGGCGTGACGTCACGACCAATGAGCGCGCTTGGCGCGCTTAATGCGTCACAGCCCGTCATTAGGGGTGTGGCTTAGCGTATATAAGCAAGGCTCAGAGGCTGCTTCACTGATTTCTGTCTCTTCAGTGAAGCTCTTCGCATCGCTGTCTCTGAGGAAGCCGCCGTCGAAGCAAGCGACCAGCACACCGAGGATCTCAGCCTGAGGACGCCGGCCGCTTTCGCCGCCTTCAGCCTTCCCTGCCTGCTGTGCTATCCGGCACTATATCCTTTTCCGCTCTGTGTTTGTGTGTTCGCCCCGCGACACACATGCATCTAAAAGAGCGCGAGGCGTTGTTGCAAATGCCTCGCTCATCCTGTGGCTCGTGCAGAGCCGCGCTCAGCGACGGAGACCGCCACGTGGTGTGCGCTCTCTGCCTGGGCTTCGACCACGCAGCCCGCGCTCTCAGGGCGGCTGCGAACAGTGTGAGGAATTACCGATGTCGACCCTACGGGCTCGACTCGCTAAGTTCGAGGATCCTCCTCCTTCTCCGGCCGCCTCTTCCGGGCCGCGTAAGAAGAAACGCCGCTCTCAAAGGCCGCCTGAACCGGACGCTACAGCTGAGTGCTCGCCGGAACCTCTCCCGCGAGCCTCGCTCTCTCCTTCCCCCCCGCCTTTCTCTGACGCGCAGCGGCCGGCTTCTGCCCGCACTGCCGTCGCCCGGGGAGATGACGCAGATGACGCCGCTGACAGCTGCTCTCTGCTTGCGTCTGACAGCGAGGAATGGTCGGGCTCTCACCGCTCCGCCTCCTCGACTTTAGAGTCTGGCAGATCCCGCGCCAGTGTCGACTACGTCGACTTGACGGGTGTTTTCTGCCTAGCCGCCGCCTAGCGCCTGCCTCTAGGTGAGCACCCTTCCTGCCTGAGCTCCACGCGGAGCTTTCTAAGTCTTGGAATGCGCCCTTCTCCGCCAGACTCCGCTCGCCAGTTTCCTCGGCTCTCTCCCAGGTGGACGGGGCCGCCGAGAAAGGCTACACTGGCATCCCCTCTGTTGCAACGCACCTTTGCCCGCCGTCTGCTAGATGGCGCTCAAAGTCTGCCCTGCCGTCAAAAGCCTGCAGGACCACCTCAGCTCTCGCCGGCCGCGCTTTCGCCGCCTCCGGCCAGGCTGCTTCCGCCCTGCACTCGATGGCTTTTCTTCACCTTGCGCTCCGTGCTACCAAGACCGCTGCACAAGCCATCGGCAGATCTATGGCCGTGCTCACTGTCATCGACAGGCACCTTTGGTTAACGCTTGCGGATATGAGTGAGTCAGAGTGCTCTGTCTTCCTGAATGCCCCACTCTCGCCCACCGGCCTCTTCGGCCATGCTGTCAGCGGGATTGTGGACCGCTTCTCTGAAGTGCAGAAGGCGTCGCAGGCTATGCACCTCTTCCTGCCCCGCCGCTCGAGCCCAGCCACAGGACGCTCTCAAGCTCAGCCTCCTGTGCGCAGCTCCACACAGCGCTCGTCTCGGCCACCCAACACTTCGCAGCGACGACAGGGCGGCCGCCCTAGATCGCGCTCGACCAGCCGTCACAGACCGCCGCCTCCCCGGGGTCCGCGGCCCAAGATCACGTTGAAGTCTGAGCCCGCGAAGTCCTCCTAGCATCTACAAGGAGGAAGAGATGGTTGAGTCCCGCTACGGCCGGACCGCCATCAAAGCGCCCAGCTCTGTCAGTCCCCTCTATTCAGGCTACTGCAGCAGCTTACACCGCAGCCAACGAGCCAGTAATACCACTCGCTCGCCTGCACACAAACGCCGTTTTTACGGCGACCCAGATAAATCTCAAAAAGAGTATAAGTTCGGGTTTTCCGGCTCCGGCCGAAGGTGTCTTAAGTGTAGAAAATGTGCCCACTCCCATGTGCTCACTGCTTCACACAAACACGGTCCCCATGGTAACGCGCCCAGAGCGCGCTCTCATAAAGCGGACACACGCCGCTCGAGTTTTAAGTGTAGTAAATGTGCCCACAGCTCTGTGCTCACACCTACCCGCTGCTCGCTCTGCCATTCAGTTACCTCGAATTACTACGGCTCAGGCCGAGGGGACATTAAGTGTAGAAAATGTGCCCACTCCCATGTGCTCACTGCTTCACACAAACACGGTTCCCAAGGCAACGCGCTCAGATCGCTCACTCATAAAGCGGAAACTCGCCGCTCGAGTACTAAGTGTAGTAAATGTGCCCACAACTCTGTGCTCACACCTACCCGCTGCTCGCTCTGCCATACGGTTACCCCGGGTTACAGACCCTCTAAAGCTCCCAAACACTGGCCGTGTTATAAGTGTAAACCCTGCGCCCGCTCACGAGCACGCGCACTCACTTTCAGACACTATAACCCCCACGCCGCTCTCGCGCCAGGGGTGTTTGACAGCAAAACGCGCTCCATCCTCCGGGACCGAGCTACTGAACGCTGTACAACCGGCCAATACTGTTTATCAGCCCCCGTGTTCGAGCATTGGCGGCGCACGCGCGCCGCCCCATCCTTTCTGATACAGGTTCCCCATCCTGCGCGGCGCGGCGATCTGAACCCAGAGACCATTCGACCCCTAGCTATACATGCAAAAGCATGGGAAGCTATTCAGGGCGCGTCAGAATGGGTGTTGAACACTATAAAACACGGCTATTCGCTTCAATTCGCTCGTCGCCCCCCCGCGCTTTCTAGCGCAGACAGAGACGAAAGTGAGTTTGGAAGCAGCGCACCTGCTTCAAGCAGAAATAGCAAAGCTGCTGCGCAAAGGGGCCATAGAACAGGTTCATCCTTCCCTGAGCGAGTCAGGCTTTTACAGCCGTTACTTCCTCGTTCCCAAGAAGGACGGAGCGTTAAGACCTATTTTAGATCTGAGACATCTGAACAAAGCCCTCATGAGACGGCCGTTCAAGATGATTACAACCAGACAGATCCTTGCGCAGATCCACCCAGGTTTATCTCTCTCGATCTGAAAGACGCGTATTTCCAGATCCAGATAACTCCCCGTCACAGGCCATTCTTGAGATTCGCCTTCGACGGTCGAGTATATCAATACACAGTCCTGCCGTTCGGCCTGTCTTTAGCACCCCGTACATTTACGAAATGCATGGACACGGCTCTCGCTCCCCTGAGAAGACAGGGTATGCGAATACTGAACTATCTGGACGATTGGCTTGTTCTAGCGCAGTCAGAGACAGAACTTGTGTCTCACAGAACAGCGCTTCTCAGCCATCTGGAAGATCTGGGACGCCCTGGCCCAGACCTGGCCCAGCGGCCCGCTATACGCTTTTCCCCCGGTCTCTCTGCTGCCTCAGGTCATCAAGAGAGTCAGGGAAGCGCGCCACACAGTGCTCCTCATAGCCCCGTACTGGGAGAACCAAGCTTGGTTCCCGGAACTAATACAACTGGCAGATTCAGTCCCTTGGCCGATTCCGGTGCGGAGAGACCTTCTCTCTCAAGCCCGCGGCTCGATCTGGCATCCCCATCCAGAGCGCTGGTCTCTGCATGCGTGGAGCCTCAACCATTACACACTGATCTGCCAGAAGGGGTCATGAACACGATCATACAATCCAGAGCTCCCTCTACGAGGCGGCTCTACACGTCTAAATGGTCTGTGTTTAACAGATGGTGCACTGCCAAGGGGCTCGATCCACAGACATGTGGGGTATCGCAAGTATTGTGCTTCCTTCAAGAGCTGCTGGACGCGGGCAGGTCCCCCTCCACGCTCAAAGTCTATGTCGCGGCCATTTCAGCGTTCTCTGTCTCAGAGCTGGGCCGCCATTAGGAAGGAACGAGTTCGTCATCCGCTTCCTTAGAGGAGCTAGGAGGATGAACCCCCCGCGACCCCCCTCGGTTCCTATGTGGGATCTTTCACTGGTCTTAGAAGCCCTGAAAGCGCATCCCTTTGAACCTGTGGAAACTGTGGATATGAAATACCTCACGCTCAAAACCGTTTTTCTGATAGCACTGTCTTCAGTCAAACGAGTGGGAGACCTTCACGCGTTATCTGTTAACGCCGCGTGCCTCGAGTTCGGACCCAATGACTCTAAAGTCATTTTCAGACCGAGGCATGGTTATGTTCCCAAAATTTTGGGCACTCCCTTCAGAGCGCAGGTCATTTCTCTCTCAGCCCTGCCGAATTCTGGCAGCGAGGCAGATAGTAATCTCCTCTGTCCAGTTAGGGCGTTGAGAAACTATATTTCGCGCTCCACCGCCTTCAGGCGCTCGGAGCAGCTGTTTGTTTCGTTTGGTGGGCGCACCAAGGGTCTCGCCGCCTCGAAACACACCCTGTCCAGATGGATAGTGGACGCTATTGCTGCTGCTTATGCGTCTAAAGACCTGCAGTGCCCACTGGGCATTCGAGCGCACTCCACCAGAGGCATGGCCTCATCGTGGGCGTGGTCCAGCGGGATTCCCATTCATGACATTTGTGCAGTGGCAGGCTGGGCCTCCCCCTCCACAATTTGTGAGGTTTTACAACCTGGAAGTTCCCGCTTTGCAGGCGAAAGTGTTATCAGTCTAAGTCTCGCGTAGCCAGCCCACTGTCTGTGCGCGGGCTACGTTGTGTGATTTAGCTCTACTGGTTGAGCTGCACTACGTAGGGAGTGTCAGTTCGGACCGGCTGTGCCGCTCCGCGCCCCATAGTATGTGCTTGTGTACTGCGCTAGCCCTCTGTTGGCCGCCCGGCTCCGCTATCACATTCCCCGGGCTCTCCCTGGGACTCATTCAGTGGATGCTGGGCACGCGCACGGCGTTGACAAGGGAGTTCCCGCAGCGTAAGCTACTTACGCAATACGAGAGAACCTCTCGTAAGAGAACGTACTCGGTTACTAAACGTAACCTCTGTTCTCTCTAGAGAGGGAACGAGTATTGCGTAACCCGCCGTGCTCGCGCCACAAGCTCATTCGCTTCATGCGACAGAAACCAGTGAAGCAGCCTCTGAGCCTTGCTTATATACGCTAAGCCACACCCCTAATGACGGGCTGTGATGCATTAAGCGCGCCAAGCGCGCTCATTGGTCGTGACGTCACGCCAAGGGCTCAGCGATAGGCTGCTGCAGTTGCCGCAGGGCAGCCAATGGGCACGCGAGTCACCTGCCCTAGGTCTGCAGGCTGCCGCACTGCGTTGACAAGATTATTAAAAATTAAGGATAATTTTTGGGCTTCAGTATCTCGAGAAAGGAGACTTTCCCGCAGCGTAAGCTACTTACGCAATACTCGTTCCCTCTCTAGAGAGAACAGAGGTTACGTTTAGTAACTGAGTACGTTTTATAAGTCGGAATATTTTTTGCCGTACGCCATTTTTGGCTTTCGGGCGCACGTAAACTTTTAGTAAGAATCCTATGCATAGTTTTATAAATGAGACCCCAGGTCTGAGCACGTCCCACGCTTTATTCTCTTATGCATGTTTCTTTGTCAAGCGCTGCGTGTGTATTTTACTGTTCTGCTTCTGTTGTAGTGAATGTAAAGAGTGGAAGCAGAGCTCTGCACACACAGCCTGACTCCGGCTCACACATCCACGCAAATAAAGAAATACTGCTCTTATTATTTAGAGTGCTGTCACTCTTAGAGTACTGGTACTAATAAAATTATATATTGTACCGTTATTAATAGCAGTGTATTGTGAGACCTTTCTAGTACCGGTATGTCGTGCAAAACTATTTTTCCCTAAACCTTCAAGAGCGTGAATAGCGGTTAGCGCTCTTCCTTTATAAAGCGGCATCGAGCGGCAAAAATACACTGAATCGTTAAAATCATCTTCTTCAGACAGTCTGAACAAGACCAACATAGAAGTTTCTCGCCATAGAAAAGCACCTCTTCAGCGTCCCGAATCACAAGCTGCTATTACTGTGAACGCGCCGCTCCGCTGCTGTGTGTGTTCCGGTGAGAAGATGAACAAGAAGCTGAGATTGTGATGCGCTCTCAAAAGCTGTTATATATTGATGTTTTTATATATTGTTCATCCAAAGCATTACTAAAATATTTAAATGTTTTTGTTTATTTAAATTAAAAGTTAAGATCTGATCTATTATTCTCTCTTACTGTTTTATGATTCAATAACATTACAAAGTGAAACTATTGCAGGTGTTTTTCATTGCACGTTTTTCAATGTAAAAAAATCTTTCCGTTTTTTATCATTTTTTTGTGAAATTATTTGGTAGTCAGAGGTGTGTGTGTGTGTGTGTGTGGTTGGGGCGAGATTTGTTTAAAGGTTTAAAGGGGAACGCGACCAAAAAAGTTTGAGAACCACTGATTTAAGCAAAGTGTGTATTCAGAGGTTGGAGGGCGAGATCTGGTAGTTATCACTGTTCTTAAGATTATATGTGACAGGATTCATGTATTTTATTGTTTTTGAAGGAGCTTCGTATCTTTGATTCTGCTTTCAGCTTTGCAGATGGTCTCTACTAAACACTTTCTGTAGTTAGTTGAGTGTTTTACATCACTATTTTGTCTACATTATAATTGATTTTAAGGATTTATATGGTTCTGGTAATGTTAATAATAACTGATTAATCAGCTGAATGTTAAATTTTCCTCTCTGTAGACTCTGTGAGTGCAGTGTAACAGAAGAAGGTTATAAAGCTCTTGCTTCAGCTCTGAGATCAAACCCTTCACACCTGATAGAGCTGCATCTCACAGGCAATGATCCTGGAGAATCAGGAGTGAAGCAGCTCAATGATCTACACTGTCAACTGAAGACACTGAGGTGAGACAGGGTCTAATAATTAACTAAATCAATCATATGCAGGAGAATTATTTATAGAAATATTATTTCAGATGTTGCAGATTGTTGACAGTGATTTCAAGACACAAATCCTATAAAATGGTTTTCATCAGCACCAACTGCTGGATGTTTTCATTACACCAGGTTTAGTTGAGAACTGAACTGAATCTGCTTCATCTTCTCTTCTGCAGGTTTTTGAGTCCTGCTGCAGAGGAAGCCTGTCAGTATGTGAATAGAGTTGTGGGTAAAAACCCGTTACTCCTGAGAGAGCTGAATCTGAGTGGACATGAACTAGGAGACACACGAGTGAATCAGCTCGCTGCTCTACTGCAGGATAAACACTGTCAACTCAACACACTGATGTGAGGATTGCTCATTTATTCATAATCTTACATTACTTTTAATAGTCATGTTACTGTATCTGATGTAATATTTCCTGAGATGAGCCTGAGTTCACATTATATTTGTGTAACATTTTCACCTTAGTATTTTGTGATCTGGTGAAATGAAGATGATCTCAATTCCTGTGTCTGTTTTATTTGTTTATGAAGATGATGTGACTTTACAGAATAAAGAGTTAATTTCTTTTCTTCTTCTTCTTCTTCTTCTTCTTCTTTCTCTCTCTCTCTCTCTCTCTCTCTCTCTCTCTCTCTCTCTCTGCTAATGTAGGTTAAGCCGCTGTGATATGACAGATGAAGGTTGTTATGCTCTGACTTCAGCTCTGAAATCAAACCCATCACACCTGAGAGAGCTGGACCTGAGTGGGAATAAACTAGGAGTCTCTGGAGTGAAAAACCTCAGTGATCTACTGAAGATCCCACAACTCAAGCTGGAGAAACTACAGTTAGTATCATTATACTGTACATGTTGCACACTTAAAACAGACTGTGTCTTCTCTTTTGCAACTTTATTTTGCCAGTTCTGTTGGAATTATCTTTAACACGAAGTAGACTTGTAGTCAAGACCACCTAAACCAAGACCAAGACAGACCAAGTCAAGACCAAGACCAAGTCGAGACCGGTGGAAAAAAAAAACAGACTAGTGTTGAAGCTAAGCAATAACTTGTATGAATTCAAGAACAGCAGCATACTAGGTTTCAGCTGCAGTTTACATTCAATACATATTAGACGGTATTACTTCAACTACACAGGCAGAACAATACAGAGACAGACCATGTCATGTGTCGTCTCTGTATGCCATGACCGTGTCATATGGGGCGGCAGTGGCTCAGTGGTTCATGTAGGTTGTCTACAAACCGAAAGGTTGGTGGTTCAATCCCCGGTTCCACCTGACCAAGTGTCCATGAGCAAGACACCTAACCCCGGCTGCTCCCGACGAGCTGGATGGCGCCTTGCATGGCTGACACCGCCGTCGGTGAATGAATGGGTGAATGAATGGGTGAATGTGAGGCAATATGTAAAGTGCATAGGTCTGTGAAAGCGCTATATAAATGCAGTCCATGATCCATTTACCATTTACCATGTGTGTGACTGTGAGCTCACTGCAGACTGGGTGAGATCAACTATGTGTAGCAATTGCATGACAGCTGTTACTGCACTATTAGAGGATTGAGACTCCCTTAACTTTTGTGTACTGTTGAGGACTGACATGACTGGTACTGACTGGTTCATCTGACAAAACATGAACACCTCCAACACCATCTTGCTCCTCCAACAACTGTCTAAAGAATGAGAAATATGTAACCAATTGAAATTATACTTAATGTGTAGATGAAATCGTAACATCAAATTAAAGATACACAATTATAAACTTGGATTAGGCCTAATGTTTAGTCAACACAACGGAGATATGCAGATTATATTTAAAAGACCTTTTATTTAGTCTAACACCATCATAAATACAATACTGTAATCAAACAACACACACAAACACACACACACACACACACACACACACCGTGGGCGGTGCGCTCAAAGTCATCTGTCAGTTGTGCAGTAACCCAAAATCTCCAGAATGAAGTTAAAACCCATCATGTCACTGATATGTGTTTTTTAAATCAAGTGATCAAAGTGCTCGTTGCCGCTGCGATCAGTGGCGCAGATACAGTGTTTTCTCGTGTGGCTCGTACACACGCCGCACTGTCTTCACTCGGACGCGCGCTTCAATCCGTTGTGGATACTCTATTCGTTCTGGTGAAATCACAAAACATAATGCACACAAACGTGTCCCTGCTTGATATACAACCACTGATGAACATAATCGGTTTTGATGAGAAAAAAAAAAACTATACGAAAAAAAAAAAACTATACAAGTGCGGATTAGAACCCAGAACCTCTGACACGGTTGGCGAAAGTTCTACCACTGGACCATTAAGGTATACATCGTTCAAATAGGCAAAACGAGTCACACTCACTCATTGAGGCATAATGTTACATGGATGGATGAGCGCCAACGGCTGTGCCACAAAAAAATACATGCATGTGATTGGTTGCATTTGAAGGGTGCGAAATAATAATAATGTTGCATTATTGAATGTTGTTTCGTCGTGGATATTGTAGTATTGTATTGCTAAATCCCCCGACCACTATGTCAGTCTGAGACAGCGAGACCTAGACAAGACCGAGAGGTCCGAGACCAAGACAAGACCAAGACCAAAGACCGTCAAGACCGTGACAAGACCGAGACCACGTAAAAGTGGTCTCAAGACAGGTCTCGAGACATACATCACTAACACGAAGCAACACAACATCTTCTAACATCAGCGATATAGCCTGTGTTCACTTCACTTGGCTCAGTTTTTTCCCGACCACACTACTGTGCTGGCTTATGACATCATCATAACTGAACTTTCACCTTTCAGGGACATAAATCAGAATAATATCCAGAATATTTATCAATTGAAATTGCAATGAAATATAGTGATTTCCCTTACAGAATTCTAAACATATCCCCATTCTAGGAAATTATGAAATTATAAAATAATACTTCTAGGTCGCAACATACAGCAGTTACAGTGATATTAAAGTGTACTGTTTATTTTATTTAAAGGCAACTGGACTCAAGTCTCCTCATTTATAGCACTGCACTTTCTGGTGTTTCTCCATCTGAAGAAAGATTCAGAAACACTATTAGTGAACGGCTTGTTATGTGTATCAGTAGAAAGAGCATTAAACTGAAGCATTTGAAACTTTGTGGCTATAAAATTGTTTCATATACTGAAATTTGACAAATCTTTGCTTTGAAACAATACAGAAGTGAGAACAGACTAACAACAGCGTAACAAATGACAGTAGATTATTCTGACAGAGTTACAGTTATACTGGACTAATGGTGCTTTACACTAAATCTTAATTTATTAAGCAAAATGTATTCAGAGGTTGTAAACTACAAAACTGACTTTGAATTAATTGTGAGTCATGCACAAGATTTTCTGATTATGAAAATGTGAAATCAGTCCATTTAAATGTTTACTTTTATTATACTTATTTACATTATATAATTTAAATGTTTACATATTATACTGTAAAAACACATAATTATAGTTGATTTTAGTTGAGCATAACTAAATTTCATTTCATGATTATAGTGGCCAACATGATCACTCACGGTTATCACAGAATCTTGTTAAAAAAAACACTAATACTACACAATGAAATTAATTCACAAAGTTTTAACTTTCACCTTTCAGGAACATAAGTTGCACTTTTTTTCATAGTTTGGCTGGTCCTGCGACTTATAGTCAGGTGCGACTTATATATCAAAATTAATTCAGACTGAGATGAACCAAGCGAAAACATTACCGTCTACAGCCGCGAGATGGCGCTGTAGTTGGCGGAGTTGTTCAGAAGTGAAACCTAGGATGAAGAAAATTCAATGGATTCAGTGATGTGGAATGAGATCGCGGGGCTTGGTGAACTTGTTTACTGGTAACTTGCTTGTTGGAGTCATAGATATCATATAATAAAGGCTAGATGTCTCGTCCGCGCTGCTGGCCAATGGAGGTCGACGTCCGCACACGGCAGCCATCTTACCACAGGGTGCTCGCTCACTCGTAACATGGTGCATGTACTTTTAAATAATCATAACTTGCTCAATTTTCTACCGATTTTCAAATGGTTTGGTTTGTTATAAACGTCAGAGATGTAGCTATTACACTGCATACATATGAATAATTATGTTCAACATGCTCAAGCATTCAGAATTATAGCCACGTTAATAACGTTTGTAAGATACCAAACCGTTTGTAAATCCCTCCAGATTTCAGCGAGATAAGAGGATTTGTGTGCGTGCTGATCACTCACCTTAATTCACAGCTTCCCTGTGGTAAGATGGCCACCGGTGATGCCGGAAGTGACTCCGCCGTAAGACATCTAGCCTTTATTATATGATATCTATGGTTGGAGTCGCTGGCTTATGTTAATTTAGCCTATTCAGCCTCCCAGGTATATGTTATTTATGCTATTGTGTAGCTGAATAACTGTTAATGTGTTGCGTTAACACACCGGACACCTACTCAGCCTGTTGTTCTGTGTGCTGTGTAGTTGAATAACTTGCCTTTCCAGATTAAATGTCTGTTCTTGGTCTTGGATTTTGTGAAATAAATTTCTAAATAAATGCGACTTATATATGTTTTTTTTCTCTTCATGACGCATTTTTTGACTGATGCGACTTATACTCTGGAGCGACTTATAGTCCGGAAAATATGGGTAAATCAGAATAATATCCAGAGTATTTATCAATTGAAATTACAATGAAATATAGTGATTTCCCTTACAGAATTCTAAACATAACCCCATTCTAGGAAATTACGTAAGGGATAATGTATAGCGAGGCGGTTGTTATAGCAAATAACAACCCCGACAGGCTGAACGGGACCCCGATGCGAAGCGGAGCTTGAATCAGCCTGAAGGGGTTGTTATTTGCTATAACAACCGCCTCGCTATACATTATCCCGCTTATTACATGGCTACCTACAAAATAAATAAATAATTTGACACAAATTATTGATTTAAAACCGATTGTATTGCTTCCGCTAAAGAAAATAGTCCGTTCCGCGTCCATAGCAACGCTCTGTTTTTCATGGCAACGGTGTGTTATACTTCGCAGCAAACTGTTATTATCAAGAAATAACAGACGGCATTCTACATTAGAATTCATCCAAGCCATGTAATAAGAAATTATAAAATAATACTTCTAGGTCGCAACATACAGCAGTTACAGTGATATTAAAGTTTACTGTTTAGTTTATTTAAAGGCAACTGGACTCAAGTCTCCTCATTTATAGCACTGCACTTTCTGGTGTTTCTCCATCTGAAGAAAGATTCAGAAACACTATTAGAGAACGGCTTGTTATGTGTATCAGTAGAAAGAACATTAAACTGTGAAGCATTTGAAACTTTGTGGCTATAAAATTGTTTCATATACTGAAATCTGACAAATCTTTGCTGTGAAACAATACAGAAGTGAGAACAGACTAACAACAGCGTAACAAATGACAGTAGATTATTCTGACAGAGTTACAGTTATACTGGACTAATGGTGCTTTACACTAAATCTTCATTTATTAAGCAAAATGTGTATTCAGAGGTTGTAAACTACAAAACTGACTTTGAATTAATTGTGAGTCATGTACAAGATTTTCTGATTATGAAAAAGTGAAATCAGTCCCATTAAATGTTAACTTTTCTATTGTTTCTATATTGATCCTATATATTAATCTACAGTGATGAATTCACTTATTTGTGGAGTGAGGATGGATCCAGACTGGGATTGTAACTAGTTTCCTCAAATGCTCCTGTCTTGGTTTGTTCATATCATTAAGTTTCCATGATTTTGCTGGTGTATTAGTGACTGTATGGCATTTATTAATGATGCTTTTAACTCACACATGAACTGAACATTGATCAGAGTCATTTTCTTTTTCTGTCTTCAGTCTGAGTAGATGCTGTATTACAGAGGAACAGAGTCTCATCCTGACTTCAGCTCTGAGATTAAACCCATCACACCTGAGAGATCTGAACCTGAGCGGGAATAAACTAGGAGACTCAGGAGTGAAAAACCTCAGTGATCTACTGATGAACCCACAATTCAAGCTGGAGAAACTACAGTGAGTATCATTATACTGTACATGTTGCACACTTAAAACAGACTGTGTCTTCTCTTTTGCAACTTTATTTGGTCAGTTCTGTTGGAATTATCTTTTTTAAAGTTTTTCTCAATTGCTAAAACACTAAAACCCATTGGCTGAACAAAGTTCTCATTTGCCTGAACTCATTGAGCTAATTGTGCAGTCTGTTGTCAATACCTTAAACCATTACACATGATAAAACACAATGTGCAGATCTCACTTAGACTTTTCAGCAAAACTCTAAACACATTCTCATTCTCTAAACACATTCTGCACTGTAATGCACATGTCATCCATACTGGTAAACACAAGTGGCAACAATCAAATACAAATAGAGAACACACGTCATTGATTGAACACAACCACTCAAAACTGATTTAACCTGTTTCAGATGATGCCCAAAGACAAGAAGCAGCACACTGATCACGTTTACTCCTTTGATTTTTGTCTATTTTAGTATCGTATACTGTAGTACAGTGGACTGTAGGCTGTATACTGTACAATGAACAAACTGTATGTCCCTGAACATTGTGCTTTCCATTTGTTAACAGCACTGACTGCTCAATTGATTTTGACTGGTTGCAGGTTCATATCAACAAAGAACAATAATTACAGTATCACAGAGAGGACAAGTGTGTGAGATGCAGGGTACAGTACTGTAGAAATAGGGGTACAAGGAGGAGGAAGAACACACAAAAAATTGCAAAGAGCAAAGCAGAGGAGTAATGTCTGATACATTTTGAGCTACTATGATAGAACATGTTTCCGTTCATCAAAAGACAATGACGGAAACATGATTAAAAATGTACTTCTCCCTGAACTCTTTGATGGTACAGTAAGGTGTCACGGGTAAGTCTACACAGAATAGCAGTCCATAGATATCTTTCGAGAACTATATGTTTTGAACAATGTGTTTTCTATTTTTTGGTGTATTGTTTACTGACTGCTTGATAGTGTATATCTTTTTGATCACTTTGTCTATGATTTGAGAGCAGTGTTTGATTTTGAACACAGGTAAAACTGGTTTGAGGTGAAAGTTTCATTTTGCAAGAGGAGTCAGAGGTTTTGTGAATAGTGCTTGAAGATGAGGTTTTGTGTTTAACGTTTTCAGAAAATGGAGCAAGGTTTCAGAAATTGTGTTTTAGCAATTGAGAAAAACTGTAACATGAAGCAACACAACATCTTCTAACATCAGCGATATAGCCTGTGTTCACTTCACCTGGCTCAGTTTTTTCCCCGACCACACTACTGCGCTGGCTTATGACATCATCATAACTGAACTTTCACCTTTCAGGAACATAAATCAGAATAATATCCAGAATATTTATCAATTGAAATTGCAATGAAATATAGTGATTTCCCTTACAGAATTCTAAACATATCCCCATTCTAGGAAATTATGAAATTATAAAATAATACTTCTAGGTCGCAACATACAGCAGTTACAGTGATATTAAAGTTTACTGTTTATTTTATTTAAAGGCAACTGGACTCAAGTCTCCTCATTTATAGCACTGCACTTTCTGGTGTTTCTCCATCTGAAGAAAGATTCAGAAACACTATTAGTGAACGGCTTGTTATGTGTATCAGTAGAAAGAGCATTAAACTGTGAAGCATTTGAAACTTTGTGGCTATAAAATTGTTTCATATACTGAAATCTGACAAATCTTTGCTGTGAAACAATACAGAAGTGAGAACAGACTAACAACAGCGTAACAAATGACAGTAGATTATTCTGACAGAGATACAGTTATACTGGACTAATGGTGCTTTACACTAAATCTTAATTTATTAAGCAGAATGTATTTAGAGGTTGTAAACTACAAAACTGACTTTGAATTAATTGTGAGTCATGTACAAGATTTTCTGATTATGAAAAATGGGAAAGTCAGTGTGTGACGTACTGAAGGATTCACACTGTAAACTGGAGAGATTGAGGTCAGTCACATTCACAGACAAGAGAGAAAAAGTGTTTTGATATTTGAAAGAGAATAAAGAGTTTGTTTTTCTCATTTCTGCTAATGTAGGTTAAGCGGGTGTTATATGACAGATGAAGGTTGTTCTGCTCTGACTTCAGCTCTGAAATCAAACCCATCACACCTGAGAGAGCTGGACCTGAGCAGGAATACACTAGGAGACTCTGGAGTGAAAAACCTCAGTGATCTACTGATGATCCCACAACTCAAGCTGGAGAAACTACAGTTAGTATCATTATACTGTACATGTTGCACACTTAAAACAGACTGTGTCTTCTCTTTTGCAACTTTATTTTGCCAGTTCTGTTGGAATAATCTTTTTAACACGAAGCAACACAACATCTTCTAACATCAGCGATATAGCCTGTGTTCACTTCACCTGGCTCAGTTTTTTCCCCGACCACACTACTGCACTGGTTTATGACATCATCATAACTGAACTTTCACCTTTCAGGAACATAAATCAGAATAATATCCAGAATATTTATCAATTGAAATTGCAATGAAATATAGTGATTTCCCTTACAGAATTCTAAACATATCCCCATTCTAGGAAATTATGAAATTATAAAATAATACTTCTAGGTCGCAACATACAGCAGTTACAGTGATATTAAAGTTTACGGTTTAGTTTATTTAAAGGCAACTGGACTCAAGTCTCCTCATTTATAGCACTGCACTTTCTGGTGTTTCTCCATCTGAAGAAAGATTCAGAAACACTATTAGTGAACGGCTTGTTATGTGTATCAGTAGAAAGAGCATTAAACTGTGAAGCATTTGAAACTTTGTGGCTATAAAATTGTTTCATATACTGAAATCTGACAAATCTTTGCTGTGAAACAATACAGAAGTGAGAACAGACTAACAACAGCGTAACAAATGACAGTAGATTATTCTGACAGAGTTACAGTTATACTGGACTAATGGTGCTTTACACTAAATCTTAATTTATTAAGCAAAATGTGTATTCAGAGGTTGTAAACTACAAAACTGACTTTGAATTGTGATTCATGTACTAGATTTTCTGATGTTTAAAATGTGAAATCAGTCCATTTAAATGTTAACTTTTATTACATATTATACTGTAAAAACACATAATTATAGTTGATTTTAGTTGATCATAACTAGAGATGAAATGGCATTAAAATTTCATTTCATGATCACGGTTATCACAGAATCTTGTTCAAAAAACACTAATACTACACAATGAAATTAATTCACCAAGTTTTATGTCGAAAACCAGCAAGTAACAAATAAATTAGCATCAATATGCACTTTTTATTTACATAAACATTAAAATAATGACATTAAAGATGATGGCCAGATTTGAAAGGAGTGTCTTGCAACATTTTATCTACTAACATGTACAAGTTCAAATAAAGTTTTGACAAAAAAGGTTTTATAAAAAGATAAACCTTACATATTTCAGCCTTTAAATCATTTTTATAAAAAGAATTAGTCAAAAAAGATAAATTACTGACATTTACAATGCACTTTAGCTTATCTTTTATTATTAATAGTAAAATTCGGTCCGACTTTCCTATGCAACCATGCCCTGCGCTCTCCACAACACAAAGAAGTTTAAGAGCTAATGGATTTCCACCACTGAGAAGCGCTTGCTGTACAAGATTTATTCACGGAGAAGAGAAAAACACCTGTAGTGTTTGGGTGCACCCCCATACTGAAAAGTGTAGTTTTTTTCATGTTCTGCCCCTGGAAAAAATGAGTGCGTCGCTTCAATATGTTAGTATTACAGTTAGTAGCCTATCATTATACTGTACAGCAGTTACAGTGAGATTAAAGTTGCTGAATTAATTGTGAGTCATGTACAAGATTTTCTGATTATGAAAATGTGAAATCAGTGTGTGACGTACTGAAGGATTCACACTGTAAACTGGAGAGATTGAGGTCAGTCACATTCACAGACAAGAGAGAAAAAGTGTTTTGATATTTGAAAGAGAATAAAGAGTTTGTTTTTCTCATTTCTGCTAATGTAGGTTAAGGTGCTGTCGTATGACAGATGAAGGTTGTTCTGCTCTGACTTCAGCTCTGAAATCAAACCCATCACACCTGAGAGAGCTGGACCTGAGCGGGAATAAACTAGGAGACTCTGGAGGGAAAAACCTCAGTGATCTACTGATGATCCCACAACTCAAGCTGGAGAAACTACAGTTAGTATCATTATACTGTACATGTTGCACACTTAAAACAGACTGTGTCTTCTCTTTTGCAACTTTATTTTGCCAGTTCTGTTGGAATTATCTTTTTTAAAGTTTTTCTCAATTGCTAAAACACTAAAACCCATTGGCTGAACAAAGTTCTCAGTTGCCTGAACTCATTGAGCTAATTGTGCAGTCTGTTGTCAATACCTTAAACCATTACACATGATAAAACACAATGTGCAGATCTCACTTAGACTTTTCAGCAAAACTCTAAACACATTCTCATTCTCTAAACACATTCTGCACTGTAATGCACATGTCATCCATACTGGTAAACACAAGTGGCAACAATCAAATACAAATAGAGAACACACGTCATTGATTGAACACAACCACTCAAAACTGATTTAACCTGTTTCAGATGATGCCCAAAGACAAGAAGCAGCACACTGATCACGTTTACTCCTTTGATTTTTGTCCATTTTAGTATCGTATACTGTAGTACAGTGGACTGTAGGCTGTATACTGTACAATGAACAAACTGTATGTCCCTGAACATTGTGCTTTCCATTTGTTAACAGCACTGACTGCTCAATTGATTTTGATTGGTTGCAGGTTCATATCAACAAAGAACAATAATTACAGTATCACAGAGAGGACAAGTGTGTGAGATGCAGGGTACAGTACTGTAGAAATAGGGGTACAAGGAGGAGGAAGAACACACAAAAAATTGCAAAGAGCAAAGCAGAGGAGTAATGTCTGATACATTTTGAGCTACTATGATAGAACATGTTTCCGTTCATCAAAAGACAATGACGGAAACATGATTAAAAATGTACTTCTCCCTGAACTCTTTGATGGTACAGTAAGGTGTCACGGGTAAGTCTACACAGAATAGCAGTCCATAGATATCTTTCGAGAACTATATGTTTTGAACAATGTGTTTTCTATTTTTTGGTGTATTGTTTACTGACTGCTTGATAGTGTATATCTTTTTGATCACTTTGTCTATGATTTGAGAGCAGTGTTTGATTTTGAACACAGGTAAAACTGGTTTGAGGTGAAAGTTTCATTTTGCAAGAGGAGTCAGAGGTTTTGTGAATAGTGCTTGAAGATGAGGTTTTGTGTTTAACGTTTTCAGAAAATGGAGCAAGGTTTCAGAAATTGTGTTTTAGCAATTGAGAAAAACTGTAACATGAAGCAACACAACATCTTCTAACATCAGCGATATAGCCTGTGTTCACTTCACTTGGCTCAGTTTTTTCCCTGACCACACTACTGCGCTGGCTTATGACATCATCATAACTGAACTTTCACCTTTCAGTAACATAAATCAGAATAATATCCAGAATATTTATCAATTGAAATTGCAATGAAATATAGTGATTTCCCTTACAGAATTCTAAACATATCCCCATTCTAGGAAATTATGAAATTATAAAATAATACTTCTAGGTCGCAACATACAGCAGTTACAGTGATATTAAAGTGTACTGTTTATTTTATTTAAAGGCAACTGGACTCAAGTCTCCTCATTTATAGCACTGCACTTTCTGGTGTTTCTCCATCTGAAGAAAGATTCAGAAACACTATTAGTGAACGGCTTGTTATGTGTATCAGTAGAAAGAGCATTAAACTGTGAAGCATTTGAAACTTTGTGGCTATAAAATTGTTTCATATACTGAAATCTGACAAATCTTTGCTGTGAAACAATACAGAAGTGAGAACAGACTAACAACAGCGTAACAAATGACAGTAGATTATTCTGACAGAGATACAGTTATACTGGACTAATGGTGCTTTACACTAAATCTTAATTTATTAAGCAAAATGTATTCAGAGGTTGTAAACTACAAAACTGACTTTGAATTAATTGTGAGTCATGTACAAGATTTTCTGATTATGAAAATGTGAAATCAGTCCATTTAAATGTTTACTTTTATTACATATTATACTGTAAAAACACATAATTATAGTTGATTTTAGTTGATCATAACTAAATTTCATTTCATGATTATAGTGGCCAACATGATCACGGTTATCACAGAATCTTGTTCAAAAAACACTAATACTACACAATGAAATTAATTCACAAAGTTTTATGTCGAAAACCAGCAAGTAACAAATAAATTAGCATCAATATGCACTTTTTGTTTACATAAACATTAAAATAATGACATTAAAGATGATGGCCAGATTTTAAAGGAGTGTCTTGCAACATTTTATCTACTAACATGTACAAGTTCAAATAAAGTTTTGACAAAAAAGGTTTTATAAAAAGATAAACCTCACATATTTCAGCCTTTAAATCATTTTTATAAAAAGAATGAGTCAAAAAAGATAAATTACTGACATTTACAATGCACTTTAGCTTATCTTTTATTATTACAGTTTTTCTCGATTGTTTACACACATTTTCTGAAAGCATGCCTCATATTCTCAGAACTCTACACACAAATCAAAAAACACACACACAATGGGCAAAAGCCCTCAATTCTCCTGCAAAATGAAACTTTACATTCAAAACAATGTTATTTCTTCTCAAAATGGTATTTTGTTTTCAAATGACACACACAAACCATCATATGAATAGACATTTATAAGAACCAGTTGAACACTGATGTGCTCAGTGTAAAACACTATGATGAATGGAAAACACTTCTCCATTCATCATAATGATTTAGGCCTTTTTTTGTTCAGTGTTACACTTACTACAGACAGTACATACATAAGTGTGTTGTAAAATATTTGAGAATTGTTTTTATACTCAGAACACACAAATACACGGTAGCGAATATATTTTATTTTTCCCACAAAAACAATGTACAAAGTGTACATCCCAACCAACACAAAGTAGGACATACAGTGGTCTACATACAAGACAACAGAAGAATTGACTGTATACAGTTACAGTAAAATAATAAAAATCCAATGTTGGCATCCATTGCTCCATTGAAGAGCTGACCTGTTGAAGAGCTCACCTGTTGAAGAGCTGACCTGTTGAAGAGCTGACCTGTTGAAGAGCTCACCTGTTGAAGAGCTGACCTGTTGAAGAGCTGACCTGTTGAAGAGCTGACCTGTTGAAGAGCTCACCTGTTGAAGAGCTGACCTGTTGAAGAGCTCACCTGTTGAAGAGCTGACCTGTTGAAGAGCTCACCTGTTGAAGAGCTGACCTGTTGAAGAGCTGACCTGTTGAAGAGCTGACCTGTTGAAGAGCTCACCTGTTGAAGAGCTGACCTGTTGAAGAGCTGACCTGTTGAAGAGCTCACCTGTTGAAGAGCTGACCTGTTGAAGAGCTGACCTGTTGAAGAGCTGACCTGTTGAAGAGCTCACCTGTTGAAGAGCTGACCTGTTGAAGAGCTGACCTGTTGAAGAGCTCACCTGTTGAAGAGCTGACCTGTTGAAGAGCTGACCTGTTGAAGAGCTGACCTGTTGAAGAGCTGACCTGTTGAAGAGCTGACCTGTTGAAGAGCTCACCTGTTGAAGAGCTGACCTGTTGAAGAGCTCACCTGTTGAAGAGCTCACCTGTTGAAGAGCTGACCTGTTGAAGAGCTCACCTGTTGAAGAGCTCACCTGTTGAAGAGCTCACCTGTTGAAGAGCTGACCTGTTGAAGAGCTGACCTGTTGAAGAGCTCACCTGTTGAAGAGCTGACCTGTTGAAGAGCTGACCTGTTGAAGAGCTGACCTGTTGAAGAGCTCACCTGTTGAAGAGCTCACCTGTTGAAGAGCTCACCTGTTGAAGAGCTCACCTGTTGAAGAGTTCACCTGTTGAAGAGCTCACCTGTTGAAGAGCTGACCTGTTGAAGAGCTCACCTGTTGAAGAGCTGACCTGTTGAAGAGCTCACCTGTTGAAGAGCTGACCTGTTGAAGAGCTCACCTGTTGAAGAGCTCACCTGTTGAAGAGCTGACCTGTTGAAGAGCTGACCTGTTGAAGAGCTGACCTGTTGAAGAGCTCACCTGTTGAAGAGCTCACCTGTTGAAGAGCTGACCTGTTGAAGAGCTGACCTGTTGAAGAGCTGACCTGTTGAAGAGCTGACCTGTTGAAGAGCTGACCTGTTGAAGAGCTCACCTGTTGCTCTTTCATGCTAAAGCTCTGATTGCTAATTGTAAAACTGTGTGACGGGTGTTTGCCCATGTGATGAGTCAGTGTGCATATGTGAATGGCAGTGTGTTCCTTGTGAAAACAAGAGATTTTCTGCATGAAAATTGTGCCAAAAGCAGAGAATTGTGTGTAGTGTTTTGTAAAAAGGTGTTTTCGAACTGCAATTTGAGTGTAAAGCAGGAATTGTGCTTGTAGTTTAGCAGAATTGGTTCAGGGGGTTGGTGAATGAGTTACATGTTGTGGTCATTGTGTCTCAAGTACCAGAAAATGTGTGTAAACAATCGAGAAAAACTGTAATAGTAAAATTCGGTCCGATTTTCCTATGCAACCATGCCCTGCGCTCTCCACAACACAAAGAAGTTTAAGAGCTAATGGATTTCCACCACCGAGAAGCGCTTGCTGTACAAGATTTATTTACGGAGAAGAGAAAAACACCTGTAGTGTTTGAGTGCACCCCCATACTGAAAAGTGTAGTTTTTTTCATCTTCTGCCCCTGGAAAACATTAGCGCGTAACTTCAATTATGTTAGTATTACAGTTAGTAGCCTATCATTATACTGTACAGCAGTTACAGTCAGATTAAAGTTGCTGAATTAATTGTGAGTCATGCACAAGATTTTCTGATTATGAAAAATGTGAAATCAGTGTGTGACGTACTGAAGGATTCGCACTGTAAACTGGAGAGATTGAGGTCAGTCACATTCACAGACAAGAGAGAAAAAGTGTTTTGATATTTGAAAGAGAATAAAGAGTTTGTTTTTCTCATTTCTCCTAATGTAGGTTAAGGTGGTGTTGTATGACAGATGAAGGTTGTTCTGCTCTGACTTCAGCTCTGAGATCAAACCCATCACACCTGAGAGAGCTGGACCTGAGCGGGAATGACCTAGGAGTCCCTGGAGTGAAAAACCTCAGTGATCTACTGATGATCCCACAACTCAAGCTGGAGAAACTACAGTTAGTATCATTATACTGTACATGTTGCACACTTAAAACAGACTGTCTTCTCTTTTGCAACTTTATTTTGTCAGTTCTGTTGGAATAATCTTTTTAACATGAAGCAACACAACATCTTCTAACATCAGCGATATAGCCTGTGTTCACTTCACCTGGCTCAGTTTTTTCCCCGACCACACTACTGCGCTGGCTTATGACATCATCATAACTGAACTTTCACCTTTCAGGAACATAAATCAGAATAATATCCAGAATATTTATCAATTGAAATTACAATGAAATATAGTGATTTCCCTTACAGAATTCTAAACATATCCCCATTCTAGGAAATTATGAAATTATAAAATAATACTTCTAGGTCGCAACATACAGCAGTTACAGTGATATTAAAGTGTACTGTTTATTTTATTTAAAGGCAACTGGACTCAAGTCTCCTCATTTATAGCACTGCACTTTCTGGTGTTCCTCCATCTGAAGAAAGATTCAGAAACACTATTAGAGAACGGCTTGTTATGTGTATCAGTAGAAAGAGCATTAAACTGTGAAGCATTTGAAGCTTTGTGGCTATAAAATTGTTTCATATACTGAAATCTGACAAATCTTTGCTGTGAAACAATACAGAAGTGAGAACAGACTAACAACAGCGTAACAAATGACAGTAGATTATTCTGACAGAGTTACAGTTATACTGGACTAATGGTGCTTTACACTAAATCTTAATTTATTAAGCAGAATGTATTCAGAGGTTGTAAACTACAAAACTGACTTTGAATTAATTGTGAGTCATGTACAAGATTTTCTGATTATGAAAAAGTGAAATCAGTCCATTTAAATGTTAACTTTTATTACATATTATACTGTAAAAACACATAATTATAGTTGATTTTAGTTGATCATAACTAAATTTCATTTCATGATTATAGTGGCCAACATGATCACGGTTATCACAGAATCTTGTTCAAAAAACACTAATACTACACAATGAAATTAATTCACAAAGTTTTATGTCGAAAACCAGCAAGTAACAAATAAATTAGCATCAATATGCACTTTTTGTTTACATAAACATTAAAATAATGACATTAAAGATGATGGCCAGATTTGAAAGGAGTGTCTTGCAACATTTTATCTACTAACATGTACAAGTTCAAATAAAGTTTTGACAAAAAAGGTTTTATAAAAAGATAAACCTCACATATTTCAGCCTTTAAATCATTTTTATAAAAAGAATGAGTCAAAAAAGATAAATTACTGACATTTACAATGCACTTTAGCTTATCTTTTATTATTAATAGTAAAATTCGGTCCGATTTTCCTATGCAACCATGCCCTGCGCTCTCCACAACACAAAGAAGTTTAAGAGCTAATGGATTTCCACCTCCGAGAAGCGCTTGCTGTACAAGATTTATTCACGGAGAAGAGAAAAACACCTGTAGTGTTTGGGTGCACCCCCATACTGAAAACTTTAGTTTTTTCATGTTCTGCCCCTGGAAAAAATGAGCGCGTCGCTTCAATATGTTAGTATTACAGTTAGTCGCCTATCATTATACTGTACAGCAGTTACAGTCAGATTAAAGTTGCTGAATTAATTGTGAGTCATGCACAAGATTTTCTGATTATGAAAAAGTGAAATCATTGTGTGACGTACTGAAGGATTCACACTGTAAACTGGAGAGATTGAGGTCAGTCACATTCACAGACAAGAGAGAAAAAGTGTTTTGATATTTGAAAGAGAATAAAGAGTTTGTTTTTCTCATTTCTCCTAATGTAGGTTAATCTGGTGTCGTATGACAGATGAAGGTTGTTCTGCTCTGACTTCAGCTCTGAAATCAAACCCATCACACCTGAGAGAGCTGGACCTGAGCGGGAATAAACTAGGAGACTCTGGAGTGAAAAACCTCAGTGATCTACTGATGAACCCACAACTCAAGCTGGAGAAACTACAGTTAGTATCATTATACTGTACATGTTGCACACTTAAAACAGACTGTCGTCTATTTTGCAACTTTATTTCGCCAGTTCTGTTGGAATTATCTTTTTAACACGAAGCAACACAACATCTTCTAACATCAGCGATATAGCCTGTGTTCACTTCACCTGGCTCAGTTTTTCCCTGACCACACTACTGCGCTGGCTTATGACATCATCATAACTGAACTTTCACCTTTCAGGAACATAAATCAGAATAATATCCAGAATATTTATCAATTGAAATTGCAATGAAATATAGTGATTTCCCTTACAGAATTCTAAACATATCCCCATTCTAGGAAATTATGAAATTATAAAATAATACTTCTAGGTCGCAACATACAGCAGTTACAGTGATATTAAAGTTTACGGTTTAGTTTATTTAAAGGCAACTGGACTCAAGTCTCCTCATTTATAGCACTGCACTTTCTGGTGTTTCTCCATCTGAAGAAAGATTCAGAAACACTATTAGTTAACGGCTTGTTATGTGTATCAGTAGAAAGAGCATTAAACTGTGAAGCATTTGAAACTTTGTGGCTATAAAATTGTTTTATATACTGAAATCTGACAAATCTTTGCTTTGAAACAATACAGAAGTGAGAACAGACTAACAACAGCGTAACAAATGACAGTAGATTATTCTGACAGAGTTACAGTTATACTGGACTAATGGTGCTTTACACTAAATCTTCATTTATTAAGCAAAATGTATTTAGAGGTTGTAAACTACAAAACTGACTTTGAATTAATTGTGAGTCATGCACAAGATTTTCTGATTATGAAAAAGTGAAATCAGTGTGTGACGTACTGAAGGATTCACACTGTAAACTGGAGAGATTGAGGTCAGTCACATTCACAGACAAGAGAGAAAAAGTGTTTTGATATTTGAAAGAGAATAAAGAGTTTGTTTTTCTCATTTCTCCTAATGTAGGTTAAGCTGGTGTTGTATGACAGATGAAGGTTGTTCTGCTCTGACTTCAGCTCTGAGATCAAACCCATCACACCTGAGAGAGCTGAACCTGAGCGGGAATAAACTAGGAGACTCTGGAGTGAAAAACCTCAGTGATCTACTGATGATCCCACAATTCAAGCTGGAGAAACTACAGTGAGTATCATTATACTGTACAGCAGTTACAGTGAGATTAAAGTTTACTGTTTAGTTTATTTAAAGGCAACTGGACTCAAGTCTCCTCATTTATAGCACTGCACTTTCTGGTGTTTCTCCATCTGAAGAAAGATTCAGAAACACTATTAGTGAACGGCTTGTTATGTGTATCAGTAGAAAGAGCATTAAACTGTGAAGCATTTGAAACTTTGTGGCTATAAAATTGTTTCATATACTGAAATCTGACAAATCTTTGCTTTGAAACAATACAGAAGTGAGAACAGACTAACAACAGCGTAACAAATGACAGTAGATTATTCTGACAGAGTTACAGTTATACTGGACTAATGGTGCTTTACACTAAATCTTAATTTATTAAGCAAAATGTGTATTCAGAGGTTGTAAACTACAAAACTGACTTTGAATTAATTGTGAGTCATGTACAAGATTTTCTGATTATGAAAAAGTGAAATCAGTGTGTGACGTACTGAAGGATTCACACTGTAAACTGGAGAGATTGAGGTCAGTCACATTCACAGACAAGAGAGAAAAAGTGTTTTGTTATTTGAAAGAGAATAAAGAGTTTGTTTTTCTCATTTCTGCTAATGTAGGTTAAGCGGGTGTTGTATGACAGATGAAGGTTGTTCTGCTCTGACTTCAGCTCTGACATCAAACCCATCACACCTGAGAGAGCTGAACCTGAGCGGGAATACACTAGGAGACTCTGGAGTGAAAAACCTCAGTGATCTACTGATGATCCCACAACTCAAGCTGGAGAAACTACAGTGAGTATCATTATACTGTACAGCAGTTACAGTGAGATTAAAGTTTACTGTTTAGTTTATTTAAAGGCAACTGGACTCAAGTCTTATCATTTATAGCACTGCACTTTCTGGTGTTCCTCCATCTGAAGAAAGATTCAGAAACACTATTAGAGAACGGCTTGTTATGTGTATCAGTAGAAAGAGCATTAAACTGTGAAGCATTTGAAACTTTGTGGCTATAAAATTGTTTTATATACTGAAATCTGACAAATCTTTGCTTTGAAACAATACAGAAGTGAGAACAGACTAACAACAGCGTAACAAATGACAGTAGATTATTCTGACAGAGTTACAGTTATACTGGACTAATGGTGCTTTACACTAAATCTTCATTTATTAAGCAAAATGTTATTCAGAGGTTGTAAATTACAAAACTGACTTTGAATTAATTGTGAGTCATGCACAAGATTTTCTGATTATGAAAAAGTGAAATCAGTGTGTGACGTACTGAAGGATTCACACTGTAAACTGGAGAGATTGAGGTCAGTCACATTCACAGAAATACAAGAAAGAAAATGTTTAAAATCACTTCAACAGTTTAAACCAAGACACTTTATACTCACAAGAGACTGAGTTCACATTATATGTAAAATTCTTCACCTTAATGATTTGTTTGTAAGATTATCTCTCTTCCTCTGTTTGTGTCTTTCTAGTCTACAGGACTGTGGCATTACAGATGTTTCTTCTCTAACTCAGTCTTTGACTAACTCAAAAGCACTGCAGTTTCTAAAAGATCTTGATCTGAGACACAATAAGATAGGAGACTCAAGGCAGCGACTCAGAGACGAGCTACGAGACTCAAACTGTGTCCTGAGGTGAGGAAACATCACTTTATGATTTTAAAGAGATCTTCATTTACCTCTGATATGTGAACAAACCTTTCAAACATTCAACAAGGAAATTTTCATTAAGCTTTATTGCAACACAGGGTTTGTGTGAGAACAAAATGTAATGTTCATTAAAATGTTTAACACAAAGGAGGAAAGAGAACAAAAGCTCAGTCACAGCGTTATACATCAACACCTGCTTTATTAACTGTGTCAGTAATAGTGAATCATTTCAGTGTGAAAACAGACTTGGTCAGATTGTAGTAAACGCTGCACTCCTGCTAAAATCAGTGCAGTTCCAGCTTCAGCTCACAGCGTCCAGCTCACATGAGAAATGTCTCTGTCTCTAGTGTGTTTTACTGTGACAAGCAACACGTCACACTACTTTACACTTACTTTACTCTCAGTTATTTACTAAGAGCCTACAAACATGTTTAAACTAGAGGACAAATGGCTTTAACTCGTGGAGATTGAACTGAAAGGTTTTAACTGAAAGTAACATTAGTATTTGCTCGCTGTGGTTTATTCCATACGCCGTACACTCATCAGTGTGTGTTTCTCCTTTGCAGAGACTCAATAGGAGTCGCAGGTCCTTCTGCAGTCACACCAACACAAACACACACACACACACGAACCTCATTCACGTTTTAAATCTATTATACTGAAAACTCAAATATTGTTTGAGAAATATCTCAGTAATTAATCTGATTACAGTCATTTAATGTAAAAAAAAAAAAAATAAACAGTAATTAAAATATAAAGTAATAAAGTAATTATCACTTTGTTCCACTGAACACTGATTGTTTTCTCTTCTGATTTCTCCTTACAGAGTAGATTAAGATTAATCACCAAAAGTTATTACCATTATTGAAGAACGTGTTTAAATCTGTGAAACGGAGATGAGAGGATCAGTGGCCATCAGGAGATCCACAGAAGAGCCTCATTACTGTCTATGAGGAGAAATACATGTGTGATTAATGTGTAAATGTGTTTCATACAGGAGGAAGAGACTCAGACTGTACAATTAAATAAAGCAGCATGTGTGTTAGCATGCGTATTAGAAACATGTGATATTGAATGATTAATGTTGGTTTAGTATTCAGCCAAATGATGGTTTAGTTTTATTTAAAGGTGGAACAGAGGATGAAGCAGCTCAGATGAGTCTGTCCGCAGAAATATTCAGGCTCTTCAGTTTAAGTCAGGCTCTTCATGTAAAAAAAAAAAATATATATATATAGAGAGAGACTTATTGTCTCACCTGCATTTTATGCATAGAATATATTTGTTATTCTGTTTTTATATTAAGTTAGCTGTGTGTGTGTGTGTGTGTGTGTGTGTGTTGCTAATACACAGATATTCAGTATATTGTCTTTGTTCTGTGGATGGAGTCTCTTCTCTACACACCAACTAAACATTTTTACTATTATGCACCTTTCACTTGCTCTGGTCTAGATAGTCTAATGCATTTTATTTAGAAATTATGATCTCTTTCACCACATTTACATTCACATGTAAATAAAATTATAAATATACATTAAGAGCAACAATTTTTGTTTGAAAAGTTCACTTGCTTGTTATGAGTATTATTGAAGCTACATTAGCAGATCCAGAGATTCTTATGCTTAAAAAGGGTTAAGTTTAGATGTCAAACATAAAAGCGTATTGTGATCTTCAGATTTGTCTGAGAATAAACCATGCTGGTCTAATATATAAAGAGAATTTTCCCCAGTGTATATATATATTTAAAGGGTTGGTCCCACTTTATATTACAGTGAGGAAAATAAGTATTTGAACACCCTGCTATTTTGCTAGTTCTCCCACTTGGAAATCATGGAGGGGTCTGAAATTGTCATCGTAGGTGCATGTCCACTGTGAGAGACATAATCTAAAAAAAAAAATCCAGAAATCACAATATATGATTTTTTAACTATTTATTTGTATGATACAGCTGCAAATAAGTATTTGAACACCTGTCTATCAGCTAGAATTCTGACCCTCAAAGACCTGTTAGTCTGCCTTTAAAATGTCCACCTCCACTCCATTTATTATCCTAAATTAGATGCACCTGTTTGAGGTCGTTAGCTGCATAAAGACACCTGTCCACCCCATACAATCAGTAAGAATCCAACTACTAACATGGCCAAGACCAAAGAGCTGTCCAAAGACACTAGAGACAAAATTGTACACCTCCACAAGGCTGGAAAGGGTTACGGGGAAATTGCCAAGCAGCTTGGTGAAAAAAGGTCCACTGTTGGAGCAATCATTAGAAAATGGAAGAAGCTAAACATGACTGTCAATCTCCCTCGGACTGGGGCTCCATGCAAGATCTCACCTCGTGGGGTCTCAATGATCCTAAGAAAGGTGAGAAATCAGCCCAGAACTACACGGGAGGAGCTGGTCAATGACCTGAAAAGAGCTGGGACCACCGTTTCCAAGGTTACTGTTGGTAATACACTAAGACGTCATGGTTTGAAATCATGCATGGCACGGAAGGTTCCCCTGCTTAAACCATAACATGTCAAGGCCCGTCTTAAGTTTGCCAATGACCATTTGGATGATCCAGAGGAGTCATGGGAGAAAGTCATGTGGTCAGATGAGACCAAAATATAACTTTTTGGTCATAATTCCACTAAACGTGTTTGGAGGAAGAAGAATGATGAGTACCATCCCAAGAACACCATCCCTACTGTGAAGCATGGGGGTGGTAGCATCATGCTTTGGGGGTGTTTTTCTGCACATGGGACAGGGCGACTGCACTGTATTAAGGAGAGGATGACCGGGGCCATGTATTGCGAGATTTTGGGGAACAACCTCCTTCCCTCAGTTAGAGCATTGAAGATGGGTCGAGGCTGGGTCTTCCAACATGACAATGACCCGAAGCACACAGCCAGGATAACCAAGGAGTGGCTCTGTAAGAAGCATATCAAGGTTCTGGCGTGGCCTAGCCAGTCTCCAGACCTAAACCCAATAGAGAATCTTTGGAGGGAGCTCAAACTCCGTGTTTCTCAGCGACAGCCCAGAAACCTGACTGATCTAGAGAAGATCTGTGTGGAGGAGTGGGCCAAAATCCCTCCTGCAGTGTGTGCAAACCTGGTGAAAAACTACAGGAAACGTTTGACCTCTGTAATTGCAAACAAAGGCTACTGTACCAAATATTAACATTGATTTTCTCAGGTGTTCAAATACTTATTTGCAGCTGTATCATACAAATAAATAGTTAAAAAATCATACATTGTGATTTCTGGATTTTTTTTTTTAGATTATGTCTCTCACAGTGGACATGCACCTACGATGACAATTTCAGACCCCTCCATGATTTCTAAGTGGGAGAACTTGCAAAATAGCAGGGTGTTCAAATACTTATTTTCCTCACTGTAAGTGGCCCTAATACCTGTGAACTTACATGGTAACTACATGTGTACATAGTATGTAACTACAGCGTAAGTACACACTGGTACATAGTGTCTACAGCTGTAATATGTGTGTACCTACACATATGTAACAACTCACGGAATGGTATGCGTAAGTACAAATGTGTAACAGTACATTGGTAACAACACTTTTTTCACTTCAGTAAGTACATGTGTAACAGGAATTATGTAACTACATTTTGTAACAACAATATGTATTTACTCAAGTTGTCCCAATTTCACATGGAATTTATATATAACATTTTACTGCAGTTACCAGTCTGGAATACACTGAAACTTTATGTAAACCAGGATGATTCCTATGTTTATACCATGTATTTATGACTGGCAGGACTATGTTGAATTACAGTGTACTTACATGGTAACTTCTCAGCAACGGTAAACAATAGAAAGTCTAAAAAGGTCATCCTTACTGTATTATTTAAAACACTGTATTAACAGTGTACTTACATGGTAACTCCTCAGGAACTGTCCACTTAATATAAAGTGTAAAACGGTCGGAACCTACTGTGTAATATGCAAAACCCAAACTTCTGTGCAACACTGTATTTACTGTGTACTTACATGGTAACTGCTCAGGAACTTCCCACTTAATTTAAAGTGTAATTGTTAGGGTCAATGTTGTGTACCATCAGTGTTGTTACATGATAATTTCATAGGAACTTCCCACTTACTTGAAAGTAATTTAACAATTGCATGGGTAAAATGTCCAAGTATTAAACCTTGATTACTTCTTGGTAAATCAAGTATAGAGGACTGCAAAAAAGAGGGAGAGGGTGTGTGTGTGTGTGTGTGTGTGTGTGTGTGTGTGTGTGTGTGTGTGTGTGTGTGTGTGTGTGTGTGTGTGTGTGTGTGTGTAGTAAAGCTAAACAATGTTTATTAACACACATTAAACTCAACAGTTTAACAGATTCTGAAGCAAAACTTCAGTGTACTTGCAGCTGGGTTAACACTAGAACAGCATTGTATAATTCTTAATATTAATTATTGTTCTGAAATGGTAACTGAGGTTAATTTGACAATTTTGGTCATGGTTTAAGGAACATCACAGTGTAGCACAGTGAACTGGCGTGAATTACAAAATTTACCTTACCAATAATGTCTAAACATAATTAAATAAGTGGATTGGAGGTTTTGTCTTTCTATCTCAATTTGTATTTTATTGGCAGCAGTTTACGCTCTTTTTTGGATTTGTCTATGTCAGGTCTGAGGTCTGCTGTCAGTGACTGCAAAGTCGCAGAGTTTCTCCTCCTTGACTCTGAACTTTGAGATGCTTCGGTAAAACAAGCTGTATTTCAGCCACAACAGCTGTTAATGCCAGTGTATTTCGGTCAACCCCGACTTTGGTGCATGCCTTACTGATACTCCCTTCTTTCTTGAAGGCGTGAAGAACTTTATTGTACCGCTTCAGTACATCTTCTGGGGTTGTTGCTGTAGAAAGAATAACAAAATTAAAACCAGAAAAAAAGAAGACTTGCATCAAATTGATTAATTTCCAGTTAAAAACACTATAAATCTTGGTGCTCTTGACCTGCTAGCATTTTTTACAATTAGTTTCCTATCATACAAATCATGTTGGCACTTCTCAGACATTTTCTAAATATGTTGTTAGGGTCAATGACGTATAAGGATTTTCGACAGGTCAATTTTAAAATACAAAAAAAAATAATATCTGTTGCAATTGTTCAAACATTAAGGATGTTGTGTACACCTAAATTCATTAAAAAAATTCAATTTAAGTGATTTTAGCGTTTTTTCATCTAGATGAATTGTCCGTAGCCTTAAAAAATGTCATGTGGTGCGACTGTGATTTATCTTAAAATTAATTAATTTCCTTAACATGCTTAAACATTTTTTTTACAAATTCTTAGTAATTAAAGTGTTTAGAAACCAAGTTTTGCATTTCTTTTGAGTTTTTGTAAATAATGATCTCGTTTTTTGGTCTATAATTTCTGAGTTGCCTTCTTAAATCTAGTTAACAGACTTACTTTTCCTGTAAATCACATAAAACTGATATAAATGTTTTAAAAATATAATTTACTAAAGCATACTGTATCAGTGATTCATATTTCAGCCACAGAAATAAGATATTTTATTTTACATTTAATACAGTGATTGCTTTTATTGGTCGCACCACATGATAAGTGGTCGCTCCAAATGACACGAAGACCTTATATAGTTAAAAATCTATTTAAAGAGATCAATGAACATACATTTTATACCAAAAAAATTGTTTTAAACCAGATTTCATACAAATTTCACAGAATTTTCCTGAACATAAACTTTTTTTGTAAATAAAAATCACATCAAAAACACAAGTGCACCATTTCTTTTAACTTGACTTAGAATTTCTTTCTAACAAATAATAATGTTATAGATATAAATTATTTCATAAAATTATTGTATACAGGTAACATTTGGGGTCAATAGTTTTTTAAGTAATTAATACTTTTATTAATCAAGGACACATTCAGTTGATAAAAAGTGACAGTAAAGATATTTAGGCTATAATGTTACGAAAGATTCTATTTCAAATAAATGCTGTTCTTTTGAACGTTCTATTCATCAAATAATCCTGACATATAAAATGTATCACAGTTTCCACAAAAATATGATAATAATCAGAAGTGTTTCTTGAGCAGCAAATCATTAGTGACCCTGGATCACAAAAACAGTCACAAGTGGCACAGGATATTGTGGCAATAGCCAACAATACATTGTATGGGTCAAAATTATCGATTTTTCTTTTATTCCAAAAATCATTAGGATATTAAATAAAGATCAAGTTTCATATTTTGTAAATGTCCTACCATAAATATATAAAATATTTATTTTTGATGAGTGAATATAGCAATATCGCAAACATAAATGGACAACTTTAAAGGTGATTTTCTCAATGTTTCGATTTTTTTGCACCCTCAGATTCCAGATTTTCAGTTGTATCGGCCAAATATTGTTCTATTTTAACAAACCATACATCAATGGAAAGCTTATTTTTTCAGCTTTCATATGATGTATAAATCTCAATTTTAAAAAATTGACCCATGTGACTGGTTTTGTGGTCCAGGGTTACATATTAGAATGATTTCTGAAGGATCATGTGACACTGAAGACTGGATTAAAGATGCTGAAGATTAAATTTAGCTTTGATCACAGGAGTAAATTACAGTTTACTATATATTCACATAGAAAACAGATATTTTATACTGTAATAATATTTCACTCTTCTCCTATCAAGGTACTCCGCTATTGCGGCAGGGTCAGATTTTTTTCGCTTGGCAGTGGCATCTGGTCAAATAGATTCAAATAGTTTTAAACAAATAAATAGGCAATAATAAATACACTACTAATAAATGCTTAATTACTAAACTGAAATTACATGCTCTAATTTTTTGTTGTTGCATTTTTCTCATATTGTACAAAGAGTAAACAAACTTGAAATATATGAAGAAAATATCCCAAATAGCATAAGAATCTATTCCAAATGATACTAAATTAAAGTATTTTTTGTATATAAACTGTCAATTGAATATTAAAGCATAAAACTGCCAATCTAGGACATATATCTATCATGGAAAACAGTCTGCAGTGGTCGCACCACATGATATTTGGTCGCACCACATGATGTTTTCAAATTCATTCAAAATTTACAGGCACAGAATTGGCCACCTATACAAAACAAGCTAGCTTCCCAAAAAAAGGTCACTATGAAATGTATAATACAAATATATATTTGTAGAAATAACTTTAATATTATTATTTTTTTGAGGTCATACCACATGACATCCAAATTTGGCAACTACATACCAACCATTACAGAGGTTTATTTTTTTTTCAATTTGAGAGAATTACAAACCTGCTTGCTGCTTCCATGGGTCCTTGGTAAATTGGTATATGATGTAACGTCCTGTGTTTGAATAGTTTTCAACATTAAAGTCCCAAAATGTTAGTTCCTTGATGGTCACACCACATGATATTTCATAAAATGGACATCATCGGACAAAGTTTGTTTGTATATTATGATGGAAATATAAATACAAATGCTTTGAATTTTTTTAAAGGATTACAAAACATTTTGGAAATCATGCCAAATAGTGCAGAAAATAAATTTGAATAAATTCAGAGTAATTGACACTTTAAATAACAAAAAAAATAACAAATAAGTAAAGGTTTTTGATGAGTTAAAGTGAGTACATACATGGGAGAGGTACTTCAAATATGCAGTATCTTTTTATGCATTTAAACCCGTTTTTGCCTGAAAAAATGCAATCGGACAGAAAATTTAGGCGTCACGTCATTGACCCGTTAATGTTCTAACAATATTGGAAATACATCAAAACTAGGGGTCAACTGATTTTTCAGGGATGATATCAGTACCAATTGCTGATAACCAATATGTGCAATGTGTTATATGGAGTAAATACACATCAACAGAAAGATGAGATCCAAAAACAGAACATGCGCTTACCACGTGAGCTGTGCTTCGTATTTGACCTGGTAGCACTCTTGGTCTTCTTTTTATGACCTCTTTTCCTCTTCCGAGGAATGTTGCTATCAGATGACTCTGAAGAGGAGCAAGAACTCAGGGACTCTTCATCAGTGCCACTGGTGCTGCATTCAGTGCTTGAGTCCAAGATTTTCTTAACTTTCTTTTTTGCCCCTCTGTCTAAGAACACAATAACAGATTTAGTTAGACAAAAAGTCAAACATGCTCAGAGAAGTAATCAGCATTTCATGATTGATGTGGAAGTAAAAAAAAAAAAATCACTATCAGTAATTACTAAATTCTTTAATTACTAAATTCTTTAATAAAACAGTCAATAGAGCAAAACAGATACTGTATATGTTTCTTACTTGAGAGTTTTAGGACAGTTTGACGGAGAAAATCTCGTTCCTCTTCAAGTGCCTTTATTGCCTGGGCCATGACCATCAGCTTGTCTTTTTCCTCCAAGGAGGAAGACTCCTCATGTCCTCCTTTAAAAACAATGTAATATCAAGAACATATTTTGTTTTATGAACAAGTAATAGAAAATCAGCGGTATCACAGTTTTCATATATGAAGGCCAGTCTCACTGATATTAGTAATATATACTGATGTTTTGATGAAAACTTTTTGTCCAATTTTTAAACATTTGTCAGGCTTCAAAAACTATAATTTTTAATTTAAGTGAACTTAAAATAATTCTCACTTAAAAACATAATAAATGTCATATTTACCTGTACCTTTCCTGTCTATCATAAGCCCCTTTCACACAGCGCATTGAACCCGGGAAATTGCCGGCAAATTGCCGGAACGCCTTCTGTGTGAACGCAAACACGACCCGGGTTTAATGCCGGGATCGATGCCGGGTTGGGGACCTAGTAACATTGCCGTGTTCAGTCCCGGGTCGCGCGCTGTGTGAACAAAAGCCGTAATAATGCCGTGTCGTAGTGATGACGCTGAAGCCAGGATCGTTCGCCAGCTGTGAAACGGTACGAAATGCGCAATTTTATGATCGAATCAGAGAAATAAATGCACAAGCGTGGTTTCTCGAGAGAGAAATCGCAGCTCATAAGCAAACTGAAGACGCTGCTGAGACATTACAAGTCACATCGATGTCACGTGTCTTTCCGGGACATACACGGGTTGTGTGTGAACGCGCTCTCTGATTCCGGAAAATCACTGGCAGTGTGAATGAACCAAAATCAAATGAACCCGGGTCAAATCCCGGGTCACTTTATCCGTGTATTTTCCGGAATCTCTGTGTGAAAGGGGCTTTATACAAGAATTGAATAAGGTTATAAAAACACCGCACTGCATAAATTAAAAGTAGATGAATCCTTATTACGCTACAAGCGTTCTTTAGTCAAGAACAATGAGTAATTTTCTCTGTTCCCTTTGTTCTTCGGTTAACTTTACTGACAGAGAGACACAGAGGCTGCTGTCACTAAGACCTGCATCTGCTGACAGGATCTCACGCATCTCATTCTCTCACTACTGTACTCTTTACTCTTTAGATTTTATTTAACTCATTTAAGACTGTTCCTCGACAAAACAAACATTTTGGCATAAATGTGTGTGTTATTGTTCGTTCAAGCGCGATACTGGCGCGCAAGTCTTTCTGAGAGTTGTGTGTGTTTGTGTGTGTGTGTGTGTGTCAGGATGTTCTTTTTTGTCTTATCGCGCATGAATGGTTAAATCCATTTGCGTGAATAAGAGCGTGATCGTATAACACTAAAGGATGACAGAAATAACGGATGCTGCCTTAATTGCGTTAAAGCTGGACAAAAATTTAATTGCATGCGTTTGTGTTAACATTGATAGAACTACTCGTCATTCATTGGTGACAGAAAAAGTGGACAAGACCTCAGCTAGAGCACCTGATCTCAAATTCAAAATGCATAATACAACCTGGGCTGCTTTTCCCAAAAGCATTGTAAGCCTAAGTTTATCGTAGAACAATTGCCACCAGTGGTCTCTATGATCAACTTAGGCTTATAATGCTTTTGGGAAACACAACCCTGTTTAGTTCCCCATTAAGTAAATACAAACTCTCCTGCTCCTGGAGATGCCACTTCAACAATAGAAAAGTCATTGTCGCCATCTTCTTTACCTTGGTGTTCTTCATCTTTTTTCTGGGCCGGATCATCTTGTAAAAACATAAAAGGATAATGTTATCGTCTGACAAATGTAGCCAAACTGATGCAATGTTGCATCAGGGACATTCGTCAACACTTAATGTGAAAAGGCTTAGCCTAACATGGCTCAGTGTTCCAAAACTATAGTCAATGATAATCAAATTTATATCTATATATATGTGTGTGTGTAATGTAAGGTTTGCACCATAGCTGCCTTAAACTAACAGTGTTGGCGATTACCAAAATATTTGTTTTAAGTTTCTGTTATAGTTAATCCACACCAGGACCCAGTGTTTCTAAAGCTTAAATATAATAATTTTACAAACAAATTTGGGATTTAGTGGATTCAAAGACCGTTATCAAGACCGGAGTAGGCCATAAAACATTACGTTTTTTTTTTGGTTATTTTGTGTGATTAAAAAATTTTTTGTTTCACTTAGTTATTTGCATAATAAATTACAATAATATTTTTAGTTTTAAACCATTTTTTGACAGACTCCGAAAATACATTCTCTTTATTTTGACAGGTGCCGGAGGTGTAATAAATTTGACAAGCACTGTATAGAGGGCAGTTTTACCTTATTAAAACCTGTGTATCTGCGTTTTTCAAATACCTAAATTTAACCAATTACTTTATTCAATCACAATTCTACAAACTGTTACGTTCACCATCAACTAAAGCTATTTTTACATTGCAAAGGTGGAACATAAGCTGCATCTGACATGGCATTTATGTTTATTTACACATACTGTTTAATGATGCTCATGTACATTTACATTGTATAAGATAAATAGCCTATAAAAAATAATTCAGTCATTATATTATATAAGTAAATATAGAGGTAAAGCTGCAATATTAAGACAAAATCATCATGGTTGATTATTGCTCTTGAAATCTTAATGATTATTAATTTATTGGTGGAGGAAAAAGCATATTTTGACTACAGAAAAAACAAAGCTAAGAACCATTAATGAAATTGTTTAGGCCTATTGCTTTTTTGGATTAGAAATAAAGACAACATTGAATATAACGTTTGTACTTGTAGCACTAGCATGAAAAACAAAATGGTTATTGAAACTGGGAATATATTAGAAAGCAATCAAAAAACACTGAAGCAGTCCATGACTTCAGTCTAATGCGAGTTACACAAAATGAATCTCTTACTTGCATCTTTTATGTATTGTTCTGTTGTTTATGATAGGCTAATAAAAGAGAATTCAGAATTTAGTCAGTAAGCGCAATGCGCATGCAGCCCTCATGACGCGATTAGGAAAAATGAAAATGTCTCTGATTGAACATTGCGTTCATCAGAAACATGTTTGATTGGTTATAATGTTCAACACCGCAAACTAAGTGTAAAATAAATCATCATCATAGTGGTACTACTAGCTAACATTAGGTCATAAGAAGAGCCGACATGTTAAGTTACCTTTGTCCAAGATGTCCATTACAACACACAGTGGACGTAGGGTGACCACCTCCAGTCAGACAAAATGTGTGACAAGTAGCATGGTAAAGTTAGGTAGTTAGGTTAGGTAGTTTTATTTCATACCCGTAGGTAAATTTGTTATGCAGTAAAAAAGAATTCAGTTGTCCACACATAATAGACATAACAACATACAACTAATACACATACAAATTTACAAGTAAGCATCATGACAAACTGCACCGCAACACATAAATCTTTGCTATCCATATTAATTTACAAATCCTAAAACTTCTCTCGTACTAATATTATTTAAAACTTCAATTGCGGCTGGGACAAAAGTATTCCTGTACCGTCTTGTTTTCCATCTTGAGGCTGCAAACCGGCGACCAGACGGAAGTAACTTAAAATCAATACGTAAGGGATGCGACAGATCACTCAAGACAGTACTTGCTTTCCGATACAGCTGTTTTTTATAAATACATCCTAAATTCCTTTGATTTACACCTATTATTCTACTCGCCCACCTTACAATTTGGTTTAAAGAGTTTTTGTTCTTTACTGACAGGCTTCCATACCACACCCCAATGGAGAATGACAGAACTGATTCAATAAAAGCAGAGTAAAATAATGTCAACATGCGTCTATCAATATGAAATTTTGCAAGTCAAACGTTGGTGACCCTTTTTACATACCATTTCGCTATTCAGCTCGAATGACAATTTAGAATCTATAACTATACCATTACCAAGATATTTAACATTCTCTACCTGATCCACAGCCTCCCCTTTAATAATCGTAGTGACATGATTAACAGGGCGTGTTCTAAAATCAATAATCATATCCTTCGTTTTAGTAATATTTAATTTTAGATAGGAATCATCGCACCAGGTTACAAAATCCTCTACAACTGGACCATGGCCAGACTCATCCCCCTGTAGCAGGCTCACTATCACTGTATCGTCAGCACACTTGATAAATATCCTATTTTCGTGTGAGCTTTGACACATGTTGGTGTATAGAATGTATAATAAGGGCGAAAGAACACAGCCTTGTGGAGATCCTGTAGATAAACTTAGTACATCAGAAAAGCTACCATTTACTTTTACCCTCTGCGTTCTATTGGTTAAAAAGTCTAGTAACCATCCCACTAAATTGTGGTTCAACTTAAAATATTCTAACAGTCTCCTAGCTAATATGTGGGGTTGAATAGTGTTAAAAGCAGACGCGAAGTCAATGAACAACAATCTTGCGTGAGTATTTTTCCCCTCTAGATGCTTAGTCAGTAAATTTAATAACATAAGTGAAGCATCCTCAACACTTCTATTTGCTCTGTATGCAAATTGCAAAGGATCGAGGACTTGTCCAGTCTTACTTAAAAGCTCAGATTTTACTAATTTCTCGAATGATTTCATCACTAAAGAGGTGAGGGCAACTGGTCTCAGGTCATTTAACACTTTAGGCTTGTTACATTTGGGAACAGGAATAATAATAGACTTTTTCCACAGGTTAGGTACTTTTTGTACCCGTAGTGACCAATTAAAAATATCAGAAAATATTGAAGTTAGTTGCTTCGCACAGTGCTTTAAAATTCTCCCACCTATATGGTCTGGACCCGGACTCTTGTTCTCCTTAGTGGAGAGAAAAATTTTCTCCACTGCTGCCTGTTCTAAGACCATATGGGAATCATCATTACACAGGCATCTTAGTTCTTCTACCTCATTTTTAAAATCAAAACTCTCAAACCTAGAATAAAACATATTAAGAGCATTTGAAAAGTAATCATTTGATCTAAAACCGTCAATACACACAGTACTCTTATTTACATTATGCTGTATACCCGCAATTGTCTTCATACCCGACCAAGCTGAACCTAAGTTATTATCTGCCAAGTTTTTTTCTAACTTAACTTTATATGCTTGTTTAGCTTTAAAGATCTCTGTTCTAACCTCCTTCCTCGCTGTTGCCCTCTCTAATCTATCCCCCTGCCTATAGGCTAATTGCTTGTTCCTCAAACTTGATTTGACTGATTTTGTCATCCATGGTTTAGTATTAGAGAAAACCTTAAATTTACATGTAGGCACAATCATATCCTCACAAAAGGTTATGTATGAACAAACGACATCAGTCAGTTCATCAATATGTTCACAAGAGTCTTTGAAGACCTCCCAATCTGTACAATCAAAGCACCCTTGTAAACGGGCGGTAGAGTCATCTGACCACATTTTAACTTCTCTTGTATGGGGTTGTTCTCTCTTGAATAATGGTCTATAAATAGGAAGGAGCTGTACACAATTATGATCAGCAGATCCCAGTGCTGACAAAGGTACAGACTTATAAGCCCCCTTTATATTCCCATAACAGAGATCCAGCGTCTTATATTGTCTTGTTGGGCACGTGATGTACTGGTAAAAATTTGGCAAGGACTTTTTAAGTGACACATGATTAAAATCTCCCAAAATAAAATTTGGCGCCTCTGGTGAAATGTTTTGAAGTCCTTGAACAACATCAGATACAGTGTTCGATGCAATGACGTTGTTTGCTTTGGGGTGAATGTACACAACAGTTATAAAAATTTGTGGAAATTCTCGTGGCAGATAAAATGGACGAAGAGATACCGACAATAACTCCATATCGGGTGTACAAATGTTCTCCCGAACAGTCACAGAAGTACAATAGCGTTTGTTGACATAAAGGCATACACCCCCACCACGGGATTTACCTGTAATTTCTGCGTTCCTGTCTGTGCGAAATGGAATGCCGAAACCATCAACACTCAAGCCGTTGTCCAAATCCTGCTCAGTTAGCCAGGATTCTGTGAATGCCATTGCACAGCTGTTTCTGTAATCCTGCAGGAAACGAATATTTCCTTGCAACTCGTCGAGTTTGTTCCGTAGTGACTGTACGTTTCCCACGATCAATGACGGCAGAGCGATACGTGTCAGCTGTTTACTCCGTAGTCGCTGACGAACACCTCCCCTTTTCCCTCGCTTTCTTTTCTTAACTTTCCCAGCATCATCTCCCGGTGCAGAATTACAATTCTCCCTCCGAAGTATGCCGCCTGGAAGTTTAGAAAGCGGGTACTGACCGCTGAGTAGACTCGGTGAGTTCCAAGCCAATAGTTGATCCCTGGTGTACTGAATCCTCGGAGCCGGCACCATAGTTCCATAGCAAACGAGATTCAGGTCAAACAAAATCCAACAAACGATTAAAATGATCAGCTCCATCTAACCCAACGGATAGTTTGTGTTAAGCACACTTTGTCATGAGAAAAAAAACACAAACTAAACATAAAACATACACATAGACTCTTCAAAACAACAAAATAGGACGCCGAGTTTTTCCTTCTGCTGGTCGCCGCGTGCGCATGCGGTGGGACAATGTGGGACAGACGTAATAACTTTAAACTTAAGATATATATCTATCTAATTTACCAAGAAACATTTTTTAAACCCACCGACTAAAAGATTAAGACACTACCTGACCCAAAATATCACCAAAAGTTTCTACAGCTTAAGGCATAGGCCTAGGCCTATAAAAGACAAAACACTCATTTTGCAACATCTCGTCTTTATTGGGACTATCAAATTAGTCAACTGTCCAAAGGACCAGGCATTACGAAACTAAAAAAATGCTCTCAGTGAATCAAATTCACCTTAAAATACAAGACACAAAAAAATATTAGGCCTAAGTTAGCCTATTTAAGTTCAACAAAATATAAGGCCTAGCCTATATAGTGCAACATATTTAGGGCTTGCCTATAGAAAGTTGAACTATTTAAGTGCAAATAAGGTAAACCAAAATCTTTTTTGATAAGAATGGCTATATCTCCACCATGTCCCACAGAAAAACTGCTTTTGCATAAAATGCAAAAAGCTCTCTCTGCTTCGCCATCTACAGGTCTTAACCAAGAGTATATTGCGGTCTATTCACTATTAAAAGAGCATCTTCTCTTTCGAGGCCACACCGGCCATGGCTGCTTAACCTGACCGAACAGCGCGCTCTCCAATTTGAGATTGTTGACAATGTTGAGGAGGCGTTCGTGCACCAGTCAACAGTTTGATTGACGTACGACTCAGCCTATCGACTGCCGCTTTTATTGCTCTCCTCTGAACTATTGGACATAAGTTAACAGTACGCACTACGCCTATGGACTTATCCGTGTATTTATTAGGCAGGGTCGAATGAAAAAGCAGGACAGATGCTCAATTTGCGTGAGGCGGGACAAAGGGTAAAATTGCTGTACAGTACAACGTAAAGCGGGACAGGTGGTCACCCTAAGTGGACGTGATGGTTATATATGGTAAGTAACTTTAGGCACCCAGTTTAATTCGTTATTTGGATATCCTAGTTAACCGTTAACATAATTTTAGGCAACTTGCTTCTTAGATTTACTAATATTTTGCACTGTTTCCTTAGGACATGTCTAAGAAACACGCATCGCAGAATTACACTCTCCATTCGCAATGGATCACTGTTTAATAACTCGAGGGTTTCCCTGGTTAAGTGGATGGAGTACATATACAGGTAACGTAGCCCGGCACAGGTTAAACTTTATTTTACGGTGTCATTGTTACAGTGCAATTATATATTTAAGTACTGAGTAATATTAATTAAGTGCATGCACTTACTATAGAGTTAGGGTAGGATTAGGGTTTGGTTGGTTAGTTAGTTGCATGTAATTATGCATAATTAACTGTTAATACTATTGTAAGTACAAGTAACATATGTAACAAGGACACTGTAAAATATATAGTGTTAACGTTACCCAGGTGCCTAATAAATACATGAACAGGTTATAATTTTGATGATTGTGGACCCAAATTCAAAATAAGTATATTGTGAAAAGGTTTTCATAGCTATAAGCCATAATCATCAAAATTATAACAAATAATGGCTTAAAATATTTCACTTTGCATGTGAAAAGTATATATTAGTTTCACCTTTTAAGTTGAAATAAATGAACTTTTTATATGTTTAAAACTAATATTCTAGTTTTTCGAGTTTCACCTGTAACAATAACATAGCTAGTTAATGTGGTTACATAGTTTTTGCAAGCAGAATTTGTAATTCATCTTGCAAATGCTCACCAAGGTCCTCTCCAAAAGTGGGAAAATAACTCACTATTCAAGATTTAATGTACAACTCTCCACATTAATGTGTTATAGAAGTTTGCAATGACATCCCACCTAGGCTACTCCATATTACCCATCATTTTTAACTTGTGTATTACCTAAAACAACTAAGACTCAGCTATTACTACCTAAAATAACTGTTAAAATATCACTGTTTAAAAGGCCATTATGCTATTTTAAAGTTTCTTAATGCTGTTATGGAGTCTCCTACAACATTTATATGCGTCAAAGGTAAAAAAATAAATAAAAAAAAACTGTTTAATTTCTTCATTATATACATTTGCACATCATCAAATTTCCAATGATTCTCAAACGACTCGTCAAATGATTCAATCTCTATAAATCCCTTCTTTCCGTGAGCTACTCTGCTCTGATTGGCCAGACAGCGCAGTATCTTGTGATTGGTTTACCGCTCTGTGTCCTACACTGTAAACTAAACACAGTAACAAACAATGACGTCGCAGTGATGAAACACTGGAAGAGCTAGTCATTCAGCCCAAACCAGAACATTTCTCTGTGATACACTACTCAGTTTGAGGTACATTATAAGATGTTGCAACTGTAATTCCTCCCCATCAGCATTAAGTGAACTCAAAACTAAGTATTTTGAAAACCATGTTTCAAAAGCAAGCGGTTTGCGATTCCTGCATTTATTTCAGAGATTTGAAAAGCAGTCTTCAGTAAAATAAAGGGAACACAGCAGGAGTTTATGATTATACTCCTGTGATATCATGGTAAAGATGAACTTTATCCACTGATTCTTCACATGCTCATCCTTGGGCAGTGAAATAAAACTGTCTTTACCTTCACATTGTAGAGCACAGCGCCGCCTTCTCAACATGATGCTGTCCAGTGTCCACAGAAATCAGCTGCTGGTTTGAGTTTTCCCTGCTGGTGTGCGCACGCAATAAGTGGGCGGGCAATATAATAATAATGTTCGTCTTGACGTCATCTCTTAGCGAATTTCACTGATTCAGAGTCGACTCTTACTTTTCAAAGACAATAACTTTATATATGGTGCATTTTCAGATAAAACTTTGCAGGATGTTTTCATTCACTTGTAGCTATGTTACACACTACATGAAAGGTCATTTTCAAAAATCCATGATAGGGGCCCTTTAAATTAATATTTATTTCTAATCATCTTTTTTTATACATCATTACATTTTGGTTATTGTTTTTGTATTAATTAAAATGATTTTCTTTAAAGGTTTTCACAGGGTCTACATCTAAGACAAATTGATTTGATGGAAGACTGTGTTGCCAAAACATCAACAACATTGTCCAGAATGAACAAATTGCTCAGGAAGGTAGCTTAAGTTTAATAACTCTTCAGTACTACATTGCTCAGCTAATTGAACTGTAATTAATTTTGTTTGTACTAATATCCACATATTTTTTATAGGTTTGCATTGATGCATTGAGTAAACTGAAAAGAAAAACAGGTCTTAGAGTTGGCGGGAAGTCAAGACAGAAGTTTGTGGCCATAGATGAGTCTAAGTTCGCTCACAAGAGAAAGGTACATCTGACATGAGAAATACAAAAAGTTAGTTTTTTACCATGTTGAAATACTTAAGTTGGTTAAAGCGTCACATCAAAATACCACATGCAATCAAAAGATATGATTGAATGATGTGCCAAAAGCTGAACTATAAGTTCTCCTCAGAGGTGTAAAGTATCTGAGTAAATGTAATTAGTTACTGTACTTAAGTATACTTTGTAGAAGTACTGAGTATCTAATATTAGCAACTTTTACTCTCTACTTGACTAAATTTTCGAACAAGTAAAAGTAATTTTTACTCCAATACATTTGTAATGCAAATACACATTACATTTTGCATGGCACCTAACTTTTTCTGCAGCAGTTTATTTCTGCTATAAAGAAGTGATATCACCGTATATATTCAGGGTTTTTCCCTGAATGTGATTAGTTATGCTTTGATAGATTCTGGGATATTACTGCATAGCACTTTTAAAGATTTACCATTTATTTCCTTTATTTTTCCTTTTAGTTTTCTATCTTTTGATGTGACATTCTGGTGACCAATTTGCCTTTACAGTAAATTACAGTATTCTGTTCATGTGTAGTGTACACAGTGTAACTGCGATTGCAATGTTTGCTACATTTTAAATGCCACATTAAATTGAGTATTTATAAATGAGGTTTGGGTTAATATTATAATGTTAATATACATATACATTAATGTACATATACAGTAAATTGTGGTTGGTACCTGTGGTAAGTATTCCAAACTTTATATTACGTTCCTGAGGAGTTACCATGTAAGTACACTGTAAACACAGTGTTGCACAGAGGTTTGGGTTTTGCATATTACACAGTAAGGGATGACTGTTTTACACTTTATATTAAGTGGACAGTTCCTGAGCAGTTACCATGGAAGTACACTGTAAATACAGTGTTTTAAATAATACAGTAAGGATGACCTTTTTAGACTTTCTATTGTTTACCGTTGCTGAGAAGTTACCATGTAAGTACACTGTAATTCAACATAGTCCTGCCAGTCATAAATACATGGTATAAACATAGGAATCATCCTGGTTTACATAAAGTTTCAGTGTATTCCAGACTGGTAACTGCAGTATTGGATTCCATGTGAAATTGGGACAACTTGAGTAAATACATATTGTTGTTACAAAATGTAGTTACATAATTCCTGTTACACATGTACTTACTGAAGTGAAAAAAAGTGTTGTTACCAATGTACTGTTACACATTTGTACTTACGCATACCATTCCGTCAGTTGTTACATATGTGTAGGTACACACATATTACAGCTGTAGACACTATGTACCAGTGTGTACTTATGCTGTAGTTACATACTATGTACTGTACACATGTAGTTACCATGTAAGTTCACAGGTATTAGGGCCACTTTTTATGTTCCACAGACGAAAGAAATGAAGAAAGAAAAATACAGGTTTAAAGCTACATGAGGGGGAATAAATGATGACAGAATGTATATCTTTGTGTGAACTATTCCTTTAAGGCTTTTAATACTTTTATTTTAGCAACTTCAAAATGTTTTGAAAACAACATTAAATTATTCCATCTAAATTATATTAGAAATTATAGAGCATCAGAGTTTGCCTCATGAAATCTCTTAGACATCTCTTTACCAAAGTAAGAGTAAATCATTGTTTTTGGACAGAATTGTCTGATTACTGAGTGATTTTGACGGTCAGTGAGGTTTGTGAATCACTGAGGGTTTAATAAGTCATGTGACATACAGCATGAGATGAGCACGTTAATGATTGTGTTTTCACTGTTACTGGCTGATAATAGTTACTCTGCAGTTCTCTTCCTGGTCACCAGGGTGCGCCGGCCTCAGGTGAGGGCGTTAGAACAGCCATATAAGCCAGAGCTGGTGAAATAAGCGGTGGCCCTTTAACCCTCTGGGCCCTAAGAGTATTTTGGGTCCTGGAGAAGTTTTGACATGCCCTGACATTTGTGCCTTTTTCAGTTGCTTAAAAACATATTAATGGCTAAAGTCTTATTACACTGTATTCAGGACAAACAGGGCTACAGTAATATGTGAGCAACATGTACATAAAGGTTTTTGAGAAAATAGCATTGTGCGTGGTTTTTAAAATAATAATAAATCACTGAAATAAGGCCATATAATGCATAGTAAACATTTGTTCACAATACTTTTTTTTAGAACTGTATATTGTGAGATTTTTCTTCAAAACGATGTAAAAACGATGTAAAAATCATCCTGAGCACTCATTCGTACAAAACAATATAGTCATTTAACTTCTGTAAGACACTTATTGGGGCGTGACTCATCATGAATAATGCTGTGATTCACACCTGAAGACACAAAGACCCTCCCCTGGGAATATCATGAGGAATGTGACAGAGGGAACTATAGAGAATGTCTATTGCGATCTCAAAACTCCGGCCAGTTGATAATACCTGGAATATCAAAATCGACTGCTGGCGGTAGATCCTTCTCCTATTTAGCACCAAAACTTTGGAACAGTCTTCCTACCATTGTCCGGGAAGCAGACACACTCTGTCAGTTCATAGCTAGATTAAAGACACATCTCTTTGACCTAGCATTCACATAACACATTATAGACTTCTATAATTCAATGTTAGGCTGCATAGATTAGATCAGCCGGAACCGGGAACACTTCCCATAAATCCTGATGTACTCGTTACATCATAAGAAGAATGGCATCTACACTAAAATTAGTCTCTTTGTTTATCCTGAGGTTTTCCCGCAGCCTGCCGGATCCAGGCCGTATCCAGATCTGACGAAGGAACTTCGCCTGGACCCGATGACAACGCAGTGCTTTTTTTACACTAGACCATGGAAAAAAAGTTAAATCATACACTTATACAGACTGTACATGATGTATAAGATGAGGCATATTTACAAAAACAATTAATCACATCTTTCTCACTTATTTCAGAAGCATCATACAGTCCTACATTCTCTTTAATAAATGAGTCAATAACAAATACATTTTTTAACAGTCACTTGTCGCCACCTAGTGGCGAAACAATGTAATGATAAATGCGTTATTTTAAGCGCCATGTTTCTATCAAAAGCTGATTTACTATATTTTGATCGCTATCGTAGACATCAGTGTTTATATTTGAACTTTAAACTTTTATCCCAGTACTTCTAAGATAATTTTAACTATTGCATCACAGAAATAATGATACTATGAGCCAGGGGCGTAGCACCAAATGTTGGGCCCCGGTCACAGAACCAAGAGTGCCAAGGGCCCCTGTTACTCAGTTCCACTATTACCCCCTGTCTGACGCCCCTGCTATGAGGTTGAAAAGACTGTTTGTGAAGCTGTTTCATGACGACTCTCTCCGGGTCAGCGGCAGCGCCAACACAGCTTTGAATGTTTTGATATGATTTTGTTAAAGGTTTAATTGACAGATGAAATGGAAGAAGATTGCGTGTGTGTTTGAATGGAGATCACAGTCTTTTAAAGATGAATCGTGCAGCTCTATTGTCTTATCTCTCTCTCAGCATATGAGCAGCGCGAGGGCTTTCAGTGCGTTCAGTCTCACGCATTACACCACTAAACACTCATAGATAATGACACATCCTCTGTTGGAAAAAAACTGGCTAACTTCTGTCAACCTTGTCTGTAAGCAAGGACAAAAATAAAGCAATTTTTTTTATTTGAATTAATATCAATTCTGTAATAAATCGACTTTAAAATAGTAAAAAAAAAAAAAAAAAACCCGATACCTAGGTGAATCGATTTTTTCTCCCAGCCCAACTATACATTTTCTTTACACAAAGACTTAACTTAAAAACTTTAGACCTACACTACCGTTCAAAAGATTTAGGTCCGTATGTTTTTATTTTAAGAAGTCTCTTCTGCTCACCAAGGCTGTATTTATTTGATCCAAAATACAGAAAAAACGGTGATATTGTGAAATATTTTTTACAATTTAAAACAAATGTTTTCTATTTTAATATATTTTAAAATGCAATTTATACCTGTGATGAAAGGTTAAATTTTCAGCATCATTTCTCCAGTACAGCGTCACATGATCCTTCAGAAATCACTCTAATATGATTTTCTGCTCAATAAAAATGTCTGATTATCAATGTTGAGCATGGAAGCTGAACTCGGTGGATCGCTAACACTTTTTTAAAAAAGAGGGGTTTGAGTTAAAGGTATGGGTTGGCAATTTTGGACAGGCTAGCAAACGCAAACTAGCTTTGAAAGCATAAGATCCCTTCAGAGCGTCTCCAAAGCCGTGCCTCCTTCAAACACAGCAGAGTCTGCAAAGCATCACAAGACGAAAGACGGCGTTAAATGACCTCATGTCTCGAAGCACATAACATTAAAATAATAACAAACTTAAACAACTTACAGAGCTCTAGTTGTACCACCTGACTGGTGCAGATTCATTTCGGCATTGATAGTGTTGACACAGAAACACATAAATCTGAGTCTGAGGACGTGAACAGCTCTGGTTACGACACAGCGTGAACGCAGCATGAGCTGGTTGTTTTGGTTCAGGAGGAACTTCTTGAGTTTGAGCATTATTGTTATACGATCTTGACAATGCGTTTGAGACGACACCGCTTACTATATTTTTAGCAGCCAATTTTAGGTGGGGTTTAGCGATGCTAAATCCTCTTTTTAACAGTGGTATGGCCGTCCTAAATAAGCCTCTGAAAAGGCCTCCTAGACCCGCCCAGTACATAACGGCTTCGCCTGCATAATGGGTAGTCCAGGATATGTTAGAGTTTAACCCTCTGGGGTCTAAGGTGTTTTTGGGGCCCTTGGGATGTTTTGACATGCCCTGACATTTGTGCTTTTTTCAGTTATTTATAAACATGATAATGGCAAAGGTGTAAATTCACTCTATATAGCACAAACAGGGCTACCATAATATGTGAGCAACATGAATGTAGATGTTTGTATTTTTAAGAGAATAATGTTTATGTGTGGTTATTGAAAAAAATTAAAATGAAAGTTGCTGAAATAAGACCACAAAACTCATACTAAATATGTGTCCACAAGACTTTTGACTAATGGATGTTGTCGCTTCGAGTTCTGGCTTCAAAATTATGTGAAAATAGTCTTGCTTTATCGTTCACATAAAACAATACATTGATTTAAATTGTGTAAGACAGGTTTTGCTTGGAAAGCCAATATGCGAGGGGGGCGTGAACGAGGAGTGGTTTACACCTGAGAATACAATGTCCCACCCACTCTGAATAATGAGCCATTCTTTCAGGTGTGACACTGACTGAGCCACAATGCAAGGACAAAAGATATATTTAGAAGACGACTTATATTGACCATTTAAGATTTTGCTTACATCTATCTTGTAAATATGTTTTGCTATTTTATTAAAAAGGTTACAATTACAACAATAATTACAATTTCAACAATATTTCAAGTGTACTCTTTCTTTGTAAAAAATAAATTATTATAGGCCTACATTTTATCATATGTATTCATTAGTTTGAATATAGCCAACATTGGAACAGCTAACATCTTAGTTGATGACTTTATTTTTGACAAAAATAGTATTTTATATATATATATATATATATATATATATATATATATATATATATATATATACATACATATATATATATATATATATATATATATATATATATATATATATATATAGAACATATGAGCAGAAATTGCTAAACAAAAGCTTATTTGATGTGGCAGTATATTCTACAGTAAAAACTGTACCCAAATCTAGTCAACAAAATGTTGTCTTTCATATTTCGCCTGACTGTAACGTTGTTTTTATGAAATATTAGGGCATATAAATGTTAATTTGCAGTTTATTACGTTGCTTATACAAATAGCCTACATTTTATTTCAACATCTTTCAGTCGATTTTTACTCATCTCAGTATAGCAATAAAGTTTGCTAAAACATCATCATTCATTCACACACAGAAACGCGATTTAAATTTAAACTGTCTTTTTGCGAGTTGTGGTAAACAGCGCGCATCTCTGCCGTTCACAGAAACGCGATTCACTTGAGAAGGAAAAAAAAACGTACTACAGTATTCCTCAGCTCAGTCGGATATTCCTCATGCTCCTCGAAATACCCGCACTTCTGAGGTACATTTTCCATTATTATTATTCCTCACAGCTCTGCGAGACGGTGTAAACAAGTACAATGATCTGATTAAACTTGTGTTTTCTCGAGCTGATATGGGGGCGTTCACAGTTTGCGTGGATTGCCTCATTCATTTGCGTTTGAATAGCGCGCGCTCTCCGTGGGCAGGGTCACATTAAAAATAATTAGATGAGAATGAGAACGACTGACATCTCGCTCTTTTCATACAGATTACATGAACTGAGAATATTTGTTTTTTATATAAATTACTTCATTTAAAAGAAGAGAATTCAAGCTTCATGCCTGTGTGTCTGTATGCCTGTTTGACTGAGTATTCGCTGAGTTATTGTTCATTTTCGGACGCGTTTCAGAATGGACTTCACTGACAGAGAGGAGGCAGAACTCGCTTCGTGTTTATTTTTCTTTATTTGGCAAAAAGCACACTTTGTTTTTATTGTGAGTATACACAAAAATAATACACATTTAACAGAATCGATTGATGTATGAAACTTGTTTGTAATATCAAAGTCAACAGAGCAAAATGAATCTCTTTTGAACTGATAAAAAAAAAAGCGAGCTGGTATCATCATTTGCTCGCAGCGCCTGAGACGCCCCGTGGTGAGGAGCAGAGAGTTCGCTCAGAGTTGGAGTAAATCACTCCGCAGAAGTAGCAGTGCTTCGCCTTCTGAGAATATAGTTCCCAGTATGTGAACGGTTAGAAGATAGTTGTGTCTCATGTGAGCTTGTTATTCGTACACGCTGTGACTATACAAATCACAACATGTAAATAGGAAAATGTTGGCATTATTTTGTCACTCATTGGGAGCAGTATGCTAGCTGGAGCCGTTTACCTCCAGTCTTTGTGCTAAGCTAGGCTAGCGGTGGGTGCGTCAGACAGAGTTACGGCATGCACGGAGATAAGAAGGGTATGTGTGGACCAAGGTTATTTTCGTAAACGAAAACTGAAACTAAGACAAAAACTATTGGTAAAAAAACATTTTCGTAAACTGAAATAAAATTACAAATTCATAATAAATGAAAAACTAAAACTAAACGAAACTAACAACAGTTACTGAAAAACTAACTGAAATAAAATAATAATTAGCAAAAATAAATAATCGTTTTCGTATTTAATAAGCTCTTTACTTTGGTGGAAAATCTGACCTGTGGCTGTTTAGGGAAATGCCTGTAGGCTATATTGCGCTTCACACGCGTGAAGTTGCTGAGGCGATTAACCGCTGTCCTGTGTCGCGCTCAATGAAGGACCGTAGCGTCGAACACATCGCTAGTCCTAAGCGGCTGTTCATAAAGGATGCGTCTGTGGCAGTGGAATAGGAAATAACTCAAGGTAATGAACTTCTTTTAACTTGAGCGCGGCGTTTTTAGAATGTCCTTTCATTTGCGAGACGCGGGTGCAACAGCAAAACAAGTCCGTCAAGCACAAAAATACCTTTAATGTACTACTACTGTATGTTTGAGATGTCAGGTTTCATGAAGGTTGACAGGCTGAAAGGTGCTGTTGTTATCTTTGTTTTTACAAAATATTTTCTGCTAATAATATTATTATCAATGTGGAGACATGTCCCGGAACACCACACACACACACACACACACACACACACACACACACACACACACACACACACAGACACACAGACACACACAGACACACACACACACTCTCTCTGGTCCACTATCTTTGTTGGGACTCTCCATAGACGTAATGGTTTTGTACTGTACAAACTGTATATTCTGTCTCCTTACACTAAACTGACCCCTAAACCTACCCATCACACACAACACACACACACAACCACACACACTAAACCGACCCCTAAACCTACCCATCACACACAACACACACACACAACCACACACACTAAACCGACCCCTAAACCTACCCATCACACACAACACACACTAAACCGACCCCTAAACCTACCCATCACACACAACACACACACACACACACACACACACACACACACACACACACACACACACACACACACACACACACACACACTAAACCGACCCCTAAACCTACCCATCACACACAACACACACACACAACCACACACACTAAACCGACCCCTAAACCTACCCATCACACACAACACACACTAAACCGACCCCTAAACCTACCCATCACACACAACACACATTAAACCGACCCCTAAACCTACCCATCACACACAACACACACACACACAACACACACACACACACACACACACACACACACACACACACACACACACACACACTAAACCGACCCCTAAACCTACCCATCACACACAACACACACTAAACCGACCCCTAAACCTACCCATCACACACAACACACATTAAACCGACCCCTAAACCTACCCATCACACACTAAACCGACCCCTAAACCTACCCATCACACACAACACACACACACAACACACACACACACACTAAACCGACCCCTAAACCTACCCATCACACACAACACACATTAAACCGACCCTAAACCTACCCATCACACACCACACACACTAAACCGACCCCTAAACCTACCCATCACACACACACACACACACACACACACACACACACACACACACACACACACACACACACACACACACATTTAATTTAGGTCCCCACAGTGACACGAGTCCACGTGAGTGTGTGTGCATTCAGGTTTAAGTCCCCACCGGGATAGAAAAACATGTACACACTCACTCACACACACTCACACACTGCATAGATACTTCATTATTTAGTCACACTGGCTTCACAGCAGGTTGTCAGATTAATTGAGCTGTTTTTTTGTTTTATGTACCAGTGTCACTCTGCTACAATGTACAGCTGAAAAAAGTAAACTATGTTTAACAAGATTTCATCTTTAATATGAATTAGTTTGTCTGACTTTTTCATAGTTTTTTTCTTGTATACTTTTAAGTTCCATTTATTTGGTGCTTTGTTCAATCTCAAACCATTATTTTTATTTTTATTATTACGATGTCTGCACAAGAGTTAACTGTAATCTCGGCAAACATTAAACTTTGCTGAAATTATGCGTCTCGCTTTGGTCTACCCTGGAAGTGTTCTGTTTGCTCTGCCAAACTATAATTACTAAAACTAAAACTGAAACTAAATAAAATAAAAACTAAATAGAAATGTGTTTGCAAAATAAAAACTAAACTAAGACGAACAAAACCATTAATGAAACGAACTAAAACTAAACTTAAATTTAAAGCAAAATTGAAAACGATATTAAAATAAAAACTAATTTAAAAAAGCAAAACTATAATAACCTTGGTGTGGACTTATTCCAGTGATTCAGAATCAACATCGAAATGTAATGTTGATTCAGTGACATCTTCATTGTTTTTTGCTGAAATCTCACCATCGTTTCAACATTAATTGCAGGTGGAAAAGTGATATTTAACCAACATCACATTGTTGTGTTAATTCAGTGCAAATACCTTTGACACCTTACTTTTTTCTCTTTTTTTTCCAATGATTGCTTGCTAACTGGGTTATAAAGAATAAAATCCCATTTATAAGTAAAATTTCAAATCTCCACTTAAATTATTAATTGTAACTAATTTCTTGACAAAAGGGTAGTGAGTAGATTTTTATTCATTTTATTTATATATTAAACATACAAACAAACAGGTAAATACTTGAACATTAGCTGAACATTAGATGAACAAAATTAAAATCGCTACTTTTTAGTCCTGAGACCCGACTAGGAAGAAAACCGCAAGATCATATCAGAAGACAAAATTAAATAAGAAAGCATATAATAATTATGCACTAGTGAGTGGATGAGTGGAGTTTTCCTTTCTGTTGTAGATTGAAACACGAAAATACCTTGAACTTGTGTTAACCACACCTTATTTCAGGGATTTAACCAAAAACCCATCGACTTTGGAATGATGGAACCAGAAGTGCTAAAATGTGAACTCAGTTCTGGGTTTTAGACTCATTCCTGCAGCACACAGACGCCTCAGGTCAGGTCCGTATGACGGCGTATCTCCATCAATCCATCGAGTTGTCTGCCCACGCTGAAGCTCTGCGGTCTGGCTGTCACGTACTCCAGAAGGTCTTGAGCCCCAGGAGTCAGAGCTCTGTTGATCAACACAACACAGGAGGTCGAGAGCAGATTCCCTCTCTGTAAGGCCAGCAGGTCTTGAAGGTAAAGCTCAGGGTCATGATCCATTAGAACCAGATCCAGACGATCATTCCCAGTGTGAGAGAGTAAAGAAGAGATGGCCTCAGTGGATGTCAATACCTGAAACTGAGCAAAAACATGCTGAGGTCATTTTACCACACGGTATATGCAGGGTTTTTAAAAATAAAATGTAAGTCTTTTTAACATTTAACAATCTGTAAGATGTCTACTTCTGTATGTGTACCTGAGGGGCTAGTGGTGCCTTCACGTGCTATGGAAAAGATGATGTTTTCCACTTGTGAACTGGCATTTACCAGTGTGTTGTGTTCAAGTGCTTTTGTTGTCGTAATGTAGGGAAAAGATGGACTCACAGATCCAGGCTCCTATTGACTGCTAGCTAGCATCTGCTCTGGGTAGGTAACACCAAGCCATAACGGTACTTTTAAAACTAACACTGAGTGTTAACGCATTATATTACAATTGTCAATGACACAACATTGTATAGGCTACAAAAACTATCCGCTAACAGTAGCAAAAACCGTTTAGTTGTGTACAATGATTATCATTCACGACTCTTGCGTTGCTCTCCGCCATTTTGAAAAGGTCAAAGGTTATCTTAACTTGGCAACTCGTGCATCAAAATATTCTACGAGTTGCCCAGTGGAAAATACCACATGAGGGGGTGTTCATGTGCATTTTCCACGTCGGCTTTTGGAATTTACCATAATTACCATAGCACGTGAAGGCACCATAAGGCCTGTAAGGTGCTAGCTGTTGCTAATGAGGTGAAGCTGGTCCGGGTGTGCCGGTAAGAACACCAAAGTCGGAGAAGGAATCCAGTTTAACAGATTTATTTGTACGAGCATATGAAGAGGGGGAGCCAGATCATAATGGGTCGTATTAAACAGTGCTCTCTGTGCGCAGATCAAGAATGATCATAAATACTGGCGCTAAGTGGTATCGTCTTTGCTTTATGTCCTTAGAAGTGTCAGCATATGAGTGTGTGGTCTGTAACAAACAAATAAAAGATATGCTCTAACAAACAATGCTTCTTTCTTATCACAATCACACTCATAATAACATAAACTACATTAAAACTACTGGCTTCCCCAAAACATCTACACAGTGTTGCCGTTGAATACATCAGAACATGAAACATAATGCACAGCTTACATGATTACACTGTACTGGATGAAAACTCAAATACTTCTATACTTCACATTAGCACCCATTTTGTGTCATAACTCTTTCCACATCTCTATCTCAGCAAACAACAATCAACTCAGCTCGAGTAACAGTGAAATTTACAATACTCACTTTCTCTCTGGACGCACACAACTTTAAACACTCAAAGGAACATAACGAAGATCCAACAAATGCATTTAGTCAGGGAATTTCACGGCTCGTTCTCGCTGAAGATGACGGCTGATTCAAGACTGGATCGCGGTGCGCGCGCACTCTGAAGCACTCCACCATATGAGCTGCGTTCCGTCAAAATAAGAGTCCCCGCAAAGAGGGAAGAGAGCGCTCTTATCCATCCACGTCGTAAATCAGTGTCATTAGTGAGACTTTCACACAGCCGCCCCCAAATTGCATGCAATTTGCTCTTGAGAAAGGCTCACTGCTCAGCCTCTTCTGTAGGCACTACGACGGAATCCGTTATGAATCTGGGATAGCTGGGAGGGCGATGAGACGGGCAACTGGTCTGGTGTAGACTTTGTCCTTGATCTGGACATCTGCTGACCTTACACGACCATCAGCGCTCTGATGTACCTTAGTCACTCTGCCGACCGGCCAAAGAGCCCTGGGAAGCTGCTGGTCCATCATCAGAACAACAGAGTTGACCGCAAGATCCACATTGGTGGTATGCCACTTCTGTCGAGGCTGCAGGGTTCAGCAGGCATAATGATATGACGCAGCGCCTGCCGCCTGATAATAGGTTACCGAGCTGGGGACTATTATCAGGCGCTGCGTCATATCATTACGCCTGCTGCACTCATGGTACGGCAGGAAAAATATCGAGACTCTTTGTTCATTCTTTTGAGAGAGATGCTAATGGTCTTGTCCGGTTCAATTCATTATGCTAAGCTATGCTAAAAGTGGTACCGCCAGACCCGGAGATCGGCTGAATGGATTCGAAAACGGTAAAACTCAACTGTTTAACTCTGGGGGAGTTGTAAAATGAGCCTATTTCCAAAAAAAGTGGAGTATCCCTTTAACTGGAAAAAGGTGGTGTTTGTCAACTACTCAACTTGTACATTTGGGCCGCACTTATGGCCTCCACACCGTTCATATATTCATATTTCATAAACACCTGGCTACTGTTTGATATTAGAGGTGACATATGGATCATGTGATCTCCTTCTGATCACGTGCATCATCACAGGTTTTGACAGAAAATACAAATCAGGGCTACAGTTCCTCTTTCTGGAGGAATTCTGCTGCATTATACGAGGAACTATTTTAACGAGGACCGGTTTTAAAACCCCTCAGTTTATATTGGATCATTTATATTGGATCGGAGTTACTTTACAATCTATTCATTCCACAATAAAGTTTCATTTTCGTTTTCCTGAAAGTATAAACCTCGTGAAAAGCAGTTTTCATCAGATGTGATTGATCAAGATAAAACCAAAGCTTAGATGACTTTGAAAGATTCAAACTGTCGATTATTCACAGAATCTGTATCAAACAATGTCACGAGCACAGTAAACACCAGTGAGTGTATGTAAACAGTGTGATCTGCAGACTTACCGGAGGACAAAACACCGACACAGGAGCGACGACACCAACAAACACTGGCTTTTATCCCTTGGCGATGAAGCTCTTGTAACGGAGCGCACAGTGTGTCTTCATGAAGGAATAAGCTAAAGTTATAACAGCTGTACTGAGAGTGAATCACACTCACCAACTTCCCGTTTCTGCAGACGGTCACGTTACTGAAGCTCATCACGTGACTTCACGAGCTCATCCAGCGGCTTTTATTAGTCAGAGGGTTGTTATTAATCTATGCTATTTTTATTTATATTTTGTATGAACATTTGTATTGTGTCTTATAGGCATGTAAAAATTATGTGTTTTTTTGTGAAATAAAATGAGAAGTTTGTATTCCTCTAGGGGGCGCTGAGCGGTTCATTAAGCTCAATTCTGCATTCAACCCCGGACAAATATCTCGACGTCTTTCTTTTTCTCTTTTTTTTTTTTTTGTCTTTGTTTTATGTATAATCTTTGAATGTTTATTATTATTATTATTATTATTCATTATTAAATCTCTACATAAGTCCATATTCACAAACGACTGGGGTTAGTGTGTCCGAGTAGCCGCCAGTATCACGTGACCAGTGACCACTCTGCGCTCATCATCAGTCTGGACAGTTTGACACTGAAACACACTTTATCTTATAAACCCGTTTCTTCTTCTTGGTAAGTTTGTGAGTTAACATTCTCCAGTCTGTAATTTATTCCTGTGATCAAAGCATCATTACTCCAGTCTTCAGTGTCACATGATCCTTCAGAATCATTCTAAGATCATTTTTTATTATTATCACCAATGTTGAAAACAAAAAATAATTTAATATCATATAAACAATAGGCCTATGCTACGCATGTGTTATTTGCATATTACAACAATTTATTTAATGCATTTATTTCAGCATTACCCAAACTTTTGAATGGCAGTGTCAAAACTGCAAAACAAACAATATTGTTTGTTTTGCAGTTTTGACACTGCCATTCGAAAGTTTGGGTTAAGTAAGAAATAAAAAAAGAAAGACAAAAAAGAATTAAATTAATACTTTAATTCAGCAAAGGCTAAATAAATGCTGAAATAAATGCATTAAATAAATTGTTGTAATATGCAAATAACACATGCGTAGCATAGGCCTATTGTTTATATGATATATGTCAGATTCTTAGTAGCCTATTGATTTTACATATAAAAATGAAATGTAAAATGTGTTTTTTCATAAATATATATAAATGTAATTTATGAAAAACATGGTGTGCACATGTATTTTGAATACATACATACTGTATGTTACTTATTGTCAGGTGAGGACTCAAGTATGCAGAGGTTAATGGACTTTTTATTAGACTTCATTTAACACAAACTAAAACCACAGAAACACAGTCGGATTATAGCAACACATTACAGCAAGTCTCAGCAACTCTTACAGGAAACATCCTCAACAAACCTCCACACACCGCATGTCTGATCGCTTCTCAAGACGGTCACTGACTATCACATGAGCTTTTGCTCAGTTATGCTCAGCTCTTTTATCAGCATATTGCACTCTTTGATGTATTACTGTATAGTAGTGGAAGTCAGTTAAGTTACTTACACCTTGCAGACATTTTAATGTAGCTTCTCCAGGGTAGTACTAAAAAAAATAAGATCTTTACATAAAATAAGAACCATTCCAGTTATTAGGCTATTATCTCATGTGGTCTATATGTAAACAAACCAGTGGTGGAAAGAGTACTAACAAACTGTACTTAAGTAAAAGTATTGCTACTTAAGTAATAATTTACTTGAGTACAAGTAGAAGTACTGAAAAATAATATGACTCAAGTAAGAGTAAATAAGTAGTTTGCTTAAAAACTACTCAAGTAACTACGTTACAAAGTACTTTAGTATTATTTTTCTATTTTTACCCAAAATGGGGAGATGATAGCGATATGGAGTGCTAAACACTCTCATGTCAATTCTGTTTCATTCATACTGGAAGCCCAGTACATAGCCTACTGATTCATACCTCACGCAGAAAGTCCACAAGTGAGATTCATAGAAGTGATTCACTTATGACGTTTCAGGAAATGCCAATATGGATATAATAACATGCAAATAGAGATGAAATTGAAGACAAACACATGATAGCTATAATATATCTGTGTTCATCAAGCTATCTCAGGTATTTTCATAAGAATGATGTGTCTTTAAAGGGATAGTTCACCCAAAAAGAAAATTAGCCCCAGATAGTTCACCCTCAAGTCATCCTAGGTGTATATGACATTCTTCTTTGAGACGAACACAATCAGAGTTATATTAAAAAATGTCCTCTTCCAAGCTTTATAATGGCAGTGAACGGCTGGAGAAAATTTGAAGCCCAAAAAAGTGCATCCATCCATAATAAATATGCTCCACTTTTACTCCAGGTGGTTAATAAAGGCCTTCTGAAGTGAAGCCATGTGTTTGTGTAAGGAAAATACCCATATTTAAAACTTTATAAACTATAATCACTAGCTTCCGCCAGACGACCATACGCATCGATTTACGGTGGAAGATTAACCCCTGACCCGACACACAATGTATAATATATTATAGAAGAGCAGCTTCAGCCCTATTTGTTTGAGCCGTGAGAGGCGTCTAAGCTCACGATACTCCTACAGTACATCCTACGTCATACATGTGTCACAGGTTACTCTTGTGGCGCAAGTCAATTTGCGTAGGATGCCTCTGGCGGAAGCTAGTTATTTTAGATTATAAAGTTATAAATATGGGTATTTTTCAAAAACCCATGGCTTCGCTTCCGAAGGCCTTTATTAACCCACGGGAGCCGAGTGGAGTATTTTTTTTTTTTTATCATGAATGGATGCACTTTTTGGGGTTTTAAATTTTTTCCAGCCATTCACTCCCATTATAAAGCTTAGAGGAGCCAGGACATTTATATTAATTAATATAACTATTCGTCTGAAAGAAGAATACATGACTTGAGAGTAAATCATGGGCTAATTTTCATTTTTGGGTGAACTAACCCATTAATGCAATGCTAATCAACAGCCTGCATTATAGAATTTAATAAAATAATATATTCTCCTACATGAAACCACAGAAGTGATTTCAAGTCATTTTGATTTTGAAGCAAAACATCATATTAAACTCATAAATTGTAGTTTTTGACGGTATGTTAAGCAAACATACTAGCTTTCCCTGTTGTCAAGAGCAAATGTTTTATTACTAATCTTTAAAAGTAAGTCCAGGTAAGATCATTTGAATCATTTCATAATTGAAAGTAAAGAAGGTTAAGTGAAAGGTCTGATAAAAAAGAGAGATGTTGTAGGCTATGAATAAAAAAGTGCCAGTAAAAAATAAAATAAAAAATAAGTGGGGTATAACATGTAAAATTAAATGCTCTTTTTTTCCCGTTCTACCGAAAATGTGCTGGGAGCCGACTATTGCTATAGTAACGAACTACACTTTTACATGCATCTGATTAACAGATAAATCATGCAATCTCATTTCACTATTGTTGAGGGTTTTTCAGCTTGGTACAAAGTTTTCTTCGTACATTTAGTTTAATTGTATTGTTAAAGAGGGCGAGTTTTACCTTTCAACTGAACTGTGTTAATGTTTTCAAGGCACTTACATTGTTCTTGCTCCGTCCAAGCAATAACGGTGTCCATGTTATGAGCCGAGTTTTTTATTTACTTCAAATGCTCAGTGCTCTGGTAATATCAATGGGATGACCCATTTCAGGATTTGCCATAATTACATTTTAAAATCAGAATATGAGCATAGCTCACACTTACAATACATTCACTAAAATATGGAAACGTTAGCGATACAGATTCTAAACACGAGCGCCAGTGATGAAAGACAAAGCGCGGTTTGAACGCCCCGCCCCCCAGCTGAACTGGAAGTTTTGATTGGTTTTGCACCCGAGTCAGACCTGTCTGTTATTGGCTGAAGCGCTTTCAGAACTGTCTGTTATTGGCTGAAGCGCAGGGCTGAGGGCTGAGGGCTCAGCCTCCACCGCACGCAGTACTAGTTTGAAAAGTGTTTGTGAAATGTAAGCTCGCTCTGTTGCTCCGTCGGCATCAAAGTACTCTGTACTTTTGGTGAAAAATAAATGTAGCGAAGTTGAATACTTTATTTTTATTCTACTCAAGTAAAAGTAAAAGTACCACAATTTAATTATACTCAAGAAAGTAGAAAAAATCGAAAAATCTACTCAAGTACTGTAACGAAAGTATTTGTAATTAGTTATGTTATGTCTAGGTCCAAGTAATCAGGAAGACAAGAAAGTTCTCATTTCTTCAAGGTTTATTCAAACCCACAAGCAATATAACAGTGCCAGCCATGTACATGATTAGGCAGCAGGTGCACCCCTCCATTCTTACTCTACACCTTTTATAGGTATCAACATGTGAACTACAGCGCCATCTCCTGACAAGTACATAAACACAACATTCCCCCTTTACTCAAAACTGTAAATTCCACCCAAATTACATAGTTGGTGCAATAGGCAAAATCTATACAAAATGTACATCCAATTCAATTAGTTTAACAGTATATTCTACATTCTGTAACCAGACATATTAGAACTAGAATTAATTTCTCATTTAGCACAAAATAATCAATGTCTTTTGTACTACGTAACATAATCATGCAACCAACGCGGAGGGCGTTTCACTCTTGAAGAAGACCTTACAGGAACAGATGGAGACGCAATTTGATTAGGCAAGTTCACAAGTTCATTTTTAGGCAACACCGTAAAGGGAGGAACAGACTGGAGGGGCAAGGACACCAGTTCACTATCAATGGCATTTTCCACAGGTGCACAAGCTGGAGAAAGATGAGATGCATGCCAGTTTTTTCCATCTGATAACTGGTAAGTGCATGGACCAAGTTGATGTACAATTCTCAAAGGCTTTGAGAATCTAGGATGTCCCTTTGGAACATGAACTGGAATTTTTATACGCACCCAGTCTCCAGGTTTGAACTCAGGAGTACAGGCTCTTCGTTTGAGGTCTGTGTATGTTTTCATCTTCTTTTGAGACAATGCCACTTTCTGACTCACAGCAGGATCCTTACAAGTTAAAGGAAGAGGGAGAACATTTAGACGAGTACGCAACTTTCTGCCACAGAGTAACTCAGAAGGAGACCGTCCAGTAACAGCATGGGGAGTAGCACGGTAAGTTTGAAGAAAGTCTGTCACTGTTGATTTCCATGGCTTTCCAGACAGAATAGCAGATTGAATAGAACTCTTCAGTACTCTATGAAATCGCTCAATAGCTCCATTTGCAGCTGGATGATACACTGACGTATATATATGTTGAATGTCTCGATCTTTCAGAAATGCAGCAAACTCCACTGACTTGAACTGGCATCCATTGTCAGATACAATGTAATGAGGATTTCCAAATCTGCTGAAAACTGACGTCAAGAAGTTGATCACATTTTTACTTGTGATTGAAGAAGTGAATGCCACTTCTGGCCACTTACTATGATAGTCAATCAATGTCATAATGTACCGACAATCCCAGGTAGCGGTTTCAAATGGGCCAACAATGTCAACAGCCACTTTTTCCCATGGCATAGTTGGAAAAGGTACAGGTTGTAAAGGTGCAGCACGAACAGTTGTAACCTTATCAGAAGACAAGCAAACTTCACAATTCTTGATCTGTTCCTTAACCAAGCAGTCAATACCAGGCCACCAGTAAAGTTCACGAATGCGCTGTTTCGTACGCACTATTCCTTGATGACCTTCATGGGCAAGATTCACCAAAACACGGCGCAATGCAACAGGAACAACAAGACGTGACCCTCTAAACACATAGTCCTTTTGCACAGCAAGTTCATGACGTATTTGAAAATATGGACGTAGAACAACCCCCACAGCAGCTGATGAAGAGGGCCATCCACGAACAATCTGAGCACGTAATGCAGTCACTTCTCGGCATGATGCAGAAGCAAGAGCAAATTCAGTTGGAGACACAGCAGACATTTCAGAAGACAAAAATGCAACAAACTCCGGCTCAGTATCAGAGAGATCCTCATCAGAAGCAGGCAAGGGTAGGCGTGAAAGATAATCAGCAACTTGGTTTTGAGAGCCAGGATAATAATTCACCTCATAGTTAAAACACAAAAGTCGCTCTGCCCAACGTGCGATCCTCATTCCAGCGCGATCTGTGCCTTTAGAGGAGAGGAGCACTGTCAAGGCCTGATGATCCGTACGTAGAAGAAATTTTCGACCCCAGAGGTAAGTTCTCCATTTTTCAACAGCCCAGACACATGCTAGAGCTTCCTTTTCAATTGTTGAATATTTGCGTTCTGCAGTAGACAATGTTCTTGAAGCAAATGCAACAATGTGCTCTGTGTTGTTTTCATGAATTTGAGAGAATACAGCACCTAGTCCATAATCTGACGCATCCGTTGAAACGACAATAGGCAAGTTAGGGTCAAACAATGCTAAAGCAGGGCTTTGGAGTAACAACTCCTTTACAGTACTGAAACTCTTCTGAGCCTCATCTGACCAGCTGAACTCAGAACCTTGTCTGATGCAAGCACGCAATGGTTCTACAACTGTAGCGAAATTTGGAATGAATTTATTGTACCATGACAACAATCCAAGAAGGGAACGGAGCTGATGTACATCTTTAGGAACAGGAGCATGAAGCATTGCACTAAGATGATCCTCATCTGGGTGAATACCCTGTGCAGACACAGTATGACCAAGGAAGCGCAAACTGCTTTTATTAAAGTGACATTTTGAATCATTCAACTGTAAGCCTGCATCATGTATACGCTGAAGAACCACTTTAAGCATGTGGTCATGGTCACTTTTTGTGCGTCCCCAGACAATGACATCATCCAAATAATTGGCTACGTTTGGCAATCCTTGTAATACAGTTGCTAGCATTTTCTGAAATGCAGATGGAGCTGAAGCAAGGCCATAAGGTACTCGACAGAATCTAAATAGTCCTTCATGGGTGATGAATGCAGTCAGATCACGACTTTCTTCATGTAACAAGAGCTGGAAATAAGCATTCTCTAAATCAATTGTAGAAAAGACAGTTGCTCCACGCAGCATAGACATCATCTCATCAATATGGGGCAAAGGATAACTGTCCGCAACAACAGCTTTATTTGGTTCTCGCAGGTCTACACACATGCGAATACCACCGGTCTTCTTCTGAACAACTACAATTGGAGAAATCCACGGTGATGCATCCACTCGTTCAATAACACCCAAGTCAAGAAGGCGTTGAAGTTCATCACTGACAGCATTTCGAACAGATAATGGCAACCGTCTGAGTTTCTGACATACAGGTTTCTCCACTGAAGAAGTTTTTACCTTATGCTCAAATCCTTTTGCACATCCTAGCTTAGTAACAGGCACAGAAGCAGAAAGTCGCATTACAGAGGCTGAAGACGGAGTCGGTCCTGGAAGTATGGAAGAACCTTCAAACTTGAGATGCAATCCATTTATTAAATCCATTCCAAGAAGAGCAGTGCCACATTCGACTATAAAGATTGAAGTATTACAGGTCATATTATCTCTGGTAACAGTAACAGGTAGACAACCAAGCACTGGTATTGGATTTCGTGAATACGTCACCAATTTAACAGCAGGAGGCAGCAAAGAGTCTTGTTTAAAGTGTTTTTCATACACAGATTTAGGCAGAATGGAAACGGAAGATCCAGAATCCACAATCAACTCCACAGGTACAGAGACTGATGCAGTCATGATAGTAGTAGTACACTTTATCTTATTAGATACTGAATCATGCATGTAAAGAATCTGAAGCTCAGGAAGTTCAATCTCATGTACAGAATGTGTTTGCTGTGAACGACACACTCTTGAAAAATGTCCCAACTTTTGACAATTATTGCACTTTACAGAAACTGCAGGACATCTGGAATCATTTGCAAGATGTTTTGTAGATCCACATCGATAACATGCACGAGCCAAGGAAGTAGCAAAAGACTTTGAAGGCACAGGCAGAGGTTTCAAAAGTGATTGTCTTTTGTAACGATCAACAGCAGGCACACTTGTTGCTTGTATTGCTTGCACAGGTACTGAAGTCTGATTTGAAAAAAGTTTAGCTTGTTCACCAGCAGCCTCCATTTGTGTAGCAATAGTAATAGCCTTGTTAAGCGTCAAATCAGTCTCTAACAACAGACGTTCTCTAATACGATGACTGTTTACATTCTCCACTAATTGATCTCGCAACATTTCATCATTATTAGATGCACACTCACATGTGGTGGCTAAGTCCCGAAGAGAAGCAACATACTGCAGGATTGTTTCACCTGGTGCTTGAATTCGTTTTCTGAATGCATGACGCTCAGCCACAACATTACGTCGAGGAATAAAGTGTAGTTTCAAAGTCTCAATAGCATCCTCCATTGTTTCTCCTGGGTTTGGTAAAGTATAGAATAGTCTCTGCCCTTCTGTTCCCAGGCAATGAAGAAACAACGCTCGCTTTCTTGCAACTGGCCAGTCATCTCCTGATGCATTTACGACAAGTAAGTAATTCTCAAACATCTTCAACCAGACGCCAAATGGAATAGACGGCTCACCCGGACATGGTAAGAATGGCGTAGGAAAAGAAGCAACAGCAGACATCTTTCATATAGAACAGCAAAATCCTCATCGCCAATTTGTTATGTCTAGGTCCAAGTAATCAGGAAGACAAGAAAGTTCTCATTTCTTCAAGGTTTATTCAAACCCACAAGCAATATAACAGTGCCAGCCATGTACATGATTAGGCAGCAGGTGCACCCCTCCATTCTTACTCTACACCTTTTATAGGTATCAACATGTGAACTACAGCGCCATCTCCTGACAAGTACATAAACACAACAAGTTACTTTCCACCACTGAAACAAACATCATGTGACTTGAACTGTATATATAGGGCCTATTTTTAAAGTTCCTTCAAATTACTTTTTGTGCAATAAACAATCCCAAGTAGTTCATTTTCTTGCAAGACAAAGAAAGGATAAAAAAAAAAAAATTAAATACATGTTATTTAGTATTTAGCCTAATAAAATGTCATTAGAATTAGGGGGGCCTTTTTTGTCAAAGCCTATGATTCATAATGATAAATCGAATCAAGTTTGACCAACCAACACTACAAAATAATGCTTCCCCACCAAGTTTTCCCCAATGAAAGGCTCTACAAACTCTGTCCAGCTGGTGGCGCTAAAGCACCAAAGCTGGTTTACCAAACACCAAACCTTAGAACATCAACAACAACAACACAGGTTTATATATTGTTCCAGAGCGCTGCTTTTGATGTTAAATAATAAAAGTCTTTAGATGAAAAAAAAAGAGCAGATAATGACGCAGAATCTCTTTTACAACAGACTGAAATATTTTACTAAAGATTGAATCGTACCACGTGACACACATCAGTCATAAAGTATTGCACAGGCGGTGCTACTGAGTCTTTACAGCGATCTCAAACTGAAAGTGTTTACAGACTTCTGGATTCTGTTGCTGTAGGACAAGAGCGTCTGAACTACTGCAAGTAAGCTTTAATACTTCCACTATACTGTTATCTGGAGGAATATGAGCGGATTTCATACCGTTTCACATGAGTTAGTGTGATGATTAGCCTAAGTTAAAGTATAACATTATACATTATACCTGTTGCAAAAGAACAAACGACCAAAAGCAAGCAGCCAGGAATTACTAAAACAAACCATTTTATTGACATTCATTTTGTACAAATGAATAATGCTTTTTTTATTCCAATTTTTTATACATTGGAATCCTTGATCACTCGAGCATCACTTCACAGCGCCATCAGCAGCGCTCACAGGATCTGCCCTTATGTTGTTGAAGTTTGTTTATTTAAGAAATTAATAATAAATAATAATAAAGCAAGATACCCTGTTGAAATATGTGAGATGTGTGGTTTATTTAAACTGCAAAGGTAAAGTATAAATTAAAATGATTGTGACCCATGTGAAGCGGGAGAAGAATTTATACATGTGTCACATTTAGTCAACAAAACTCTTTCGCATAGGAAACACCTGTATCCTCGCTCATGACTTCTCAGGAAGCCTCCTTTTCTTCTTCTTTTTTTTTAATGCTTTATTGTCAACAACAAGTAGCATGTACAGTGCCACATCTCATATAACAAAAAATATTTCCCATGCCTCAACAAAAAGGAACAAGGAAGAAAAATAAATAAATTAAAAAAATAATAATAATAAAAAAAAAAGACGAGAGGGTACATAAGCATCAGTTTACAAACAGATAAACGTTATACATATAACAGTTCCATAGGATATTACAATGCAATTTAAGTACAGAAAATATACTTTGCAGGTCAGCACCATTCATTACATTTTATTTTTTATATTATGTGAAAATGTTAAAGGAGGAGCATATATTAATCGTTTTAATTGCTTTACTATTTTTAGATTTAGACATTACATCTACGTACATTTTAATCTCCTTTTCAAGCACCATAAAAAGAGGTTTGCCTTTTGTAAACTTGCATTTATGAATGTGAAATTTACATAAAAATAAAATAATAATTAATTAAATAAATAAATAAAATTTATAATAAAACCAACGTCCTTTAAAGAGCGATCCTTGATATAATAACCCAAAATCACATGTTTATAAGATAAAGAAAATATTATCAGCAATGAAAACCTCCACTTTATTCCAAAAATACTGGGTATATTGGCAAGACCAAAACAAATGAGAAATTGTTTCAGTGGAGCATTCACAGAAAGAACATTTTAAATCTATATCAATTTTAAATTTTTATAGGAATACCTTTGTAGGATAAACTCTATGAATTAATTTATATGAGATTTCCTTAACCTTATTTGTAAGGAGGAATATTTGAAGTAATGACCAAACCTGAGTCCAATTTACATTATTAAAGAAACTGTTCCAGTAGAAAATAACATAAGGCGTAGAGATAATCTCTCTTAAAAATAGGGATTTAATTTTATAATTGTTAGGCTTTAACCCAGAGAAACAGATAGTGCCGACAGAGGTGTGTTCAGGTCTAGGAGGACAGACAGAGAGTGTGGATGTACATACACTGCTTTTGAACAGCACATGTACACCTGCAGGTATGGCCTTAGTAAGCACCTTGAATTCTTTTAATGTAATGTATTATGTGGTATTTTGTATCTTGAGATAAAGTCTGCAAACGCAAATAAATTCCCTTCATTATTAAATAACTGATTCACTAACAACAATCCATTACTAAACCAATTATGAAAAAATAAAGACTTATTTCTATTCAAAATATTAGCATTATTCCAAATAAGAAAACTATGAGGGGAGAAGTTGTGTTTATAAATAAGACTCCAGGCAGCAAGTACTTGTTGATAAAATATAGAAAGTTTGACTGGAAGTTTTTCAATTTTATAATTACACATCAAAAGAAATTCTAAGCCACCCACATGAGAAAATATAAACCGAGGAATTATATTCCAAATAGATGAAGAGTTTTGAAGATATTGTCTTATCCAATTTACTTTAAAGTTACTATTTAGAGAGCTAAAATCAATAAAATTATCAACCCGCCTTTATCATATGAATTCAGTATTACTGATTTTTTTAATTTTGTTTTTCCACAGGAATTTTGTCAACATACCGTCAATTAGTTTACATGTGTGTTTGTCAACAGAGATCGATTGAGTGGCATACGATAAACGAGAGATGCCCTCTGCTTTAGTGAGCATAACTCTGCCTTTGAGTGATAAATCTCTTTGCAACCAATGGCTCAATACCTTACGTGTCTTTTCAATAATCGGAAGAAAATTGGAAGGGCATCTAATTTTACCATCTTTGATTATTTTAACTCCCAAATAAGTAACACTCTCTCTCACAGGAATATTAAAAATTAAGGATTCCAAACAATTACCAACTGGGAGTAACTCACATTTGTTAATGTTAAGGCGAAGGCCAGAGGCTTTGGAAAAGGGCTCAAGAGTCTCTAATGCTATACCGCAACCTGAGAGGCATCCTTCAAAAACAAAACGGTGTCATCAGCTAACTGACTTATTACCACTTCAGTGTCATCAACAGTTATTCATTTTAAAGGACTTTCTCTGATATGCAAATTTAGAAGTTCGGTAGCTATCAGAAACAGATAAGGGGAGATTGGGCATCCCTGCCTGACTCCTGATTCAGAGTAAGTCTAGGAGAGGTTCCACTGCTGAGTTTGATAGAGCTATTGCAATTAGTATAGAGCATTGTAATAGATCTACAAAAGAAGTCACCAAATCCCACCTTGCGAAGAGTCTGTAACAAAAATTCATGCTCCAGGGAATCAAAGGCTTTATAATAGTCTAAGAAGAGAATAAGAATATCATTAGAGAGAAATTCAGAGTAATCTAGAATGTCTAAAACCAGATGTATATTATTAAAAATGTGCCTTTTTTTTGTAGAAAACCAGATTGACATTCATCAATTAAACTATTCAAAACACATTTTAATCTTTTTGCTAAAACCAAAGCAATAATTTTATAATCGTTATTTAGCAATGTAACTGGCCGCCAATTATCAATTATCAATTATCAAGGGATCTTTATTTGGTTTTGAAATTAAAGTTATAAGTCCTTGACACAAAGTCGGAGGAAGCAGGGCTCTTTCTATACTCTCTTTGAAAACTTCAAGCAAAAAAGGGGATAAAAGTTTGCTAAATGCTTTATAAAACTCAGCCGTTAACCCGTCTGTTCCTGGAGACTTATTATTTTTCAAAGAATTAATTGCATCAATAATTTCTTGTAAACTAAGAGGGTCTTCACATATATTGGACTCTTCATTATTAATCTGTTTCATATTATGTAAGGACTCCAAAAACTCAGATGTAGATTGTTGACAGAAATTAGAAGCATACAAATTACTATAAAATTCAGAACAAAAATTTGCAATAATTTTAGGGTACTCCACAATATTATCTTTAATCCTCAATTTTTCAATATGATTATTAAGTGTGCTTTCTGAAAGCAGCACACTTATTGTTCTTCTTAAGTTTTCTTCTTCTTCTTCTTCTTCTTATTATTATTCCCGGGAGAAAATTTTTGGCCAGCTCCTGCGCCTAGGCCCTTTGAGACAGAGACACCGTTCCAACTTTAAAACGTACGGTCAGTACCGGTGTAAGTTGCTCGCGAAGATGACATCACGAGTCCATGTCGTTTGTCCGCCACACTGGATTGAACAGAAAGCGAAACTGAATTTTCACAGGTCACAAATTTGGTCCGAACTTCACGAAACTGGACATGCATGATCCTTGGACCAAGCCTCACAAAAGTTACTAGAAGGATTTTTGATTTTCGGAAGCGTTTGCCCGTCACAGCCAAACGAAATCGGCGGCGTAGTCGCCAAAACAGGAAGTAGTTCATATTTCAGGAACGCTGTCACGTATCGAAACAAAACTTTGTACATTAACTCGAGACTCCAATGTGAGGATGTACAAGATCTGAATTGTTTACTTTTTTTTTTTTTCAGGCTAATTGACAAACCCATTTACTTATGCAAAAGAGTTTCACTTCAGACTTTTAATGTTAATGCATTTAGACAGTAGGTGGCACTGTTGTATTACATTTCACAGAGCTGCCAAGTCAGTGAATAGACTGCATTAGTTTTTACTAGGTTTGTCTTAATAAATGCAGGGCCTGAATTTCGTTTTTTAAACTGGGAGGGAATTCCACCGCTTACATGGGTCACATGGGGGGGATCGAAAGATTATTAGCCACATATGCATCATACATTCGGTCTTCTTCGCTAACCGAACAATTCATTGTCTGTGGCTGTGTTTGTGCGCGCGGGAAATATGCTGGCATAACAATAGAAAACAAGGAGAAACGTGCAGTCACATGCTCAAACAATCAACAACGTCTCTCTAGATGTGTAAAAACAAGTGGAAAGCGCGAGCGCGCCGCTCTCTCCTTTCCACAAGCGCTTGCTGTCCCGTGGCGTCTGTCGTTGCTATGCAACCATGAACTCCGATCTCCATGATGACAAGGAAGTATCAGCAAAAGATGAATAGATTTCTAGCCCTTGCATTAGCTTTACTACTAGATATATTTATGGAGATGAAAAATAATAAGGCGCCCTGTACAGCTATGATCAGCCAGGGTTTCCGCGGGGCATTAAAAAGCGTTAAAAGTCATTAAATGGATTTTGCGATAATTAAGGCCTTAAATGGCATTAAAAAGCATTAAATTGTAATCCTACAGGCATTACATTTTTTTTATGGTTTTGAAGAAAATTTATTTGAATAGTCTTCATGATTAATAATTTTTTATTTGCTGTCGTCGCAAAATATGTATGTTAGTGTGATTAAAAACACGCGGAAACAGTTTGGTGATTGCCTCCGGCCAGAGCAAAGTTGCGGAGGTGGCGCGAGTAATTTTGGACAGCAGGAACAACAGGAATAAAACTAGACCAGAAAACTGGGAAAGTGCATGGAAGACAAACAATTTAGAACATGGTTGGTGGTCAAAATAAAGAAGGATTTTGCAGCGTTTGTAAAAAGGTATTTAAATTGGGTAGCTACAATGGGGTAAAATCTCATATGCAGTCTGACAGCCACAGGTCGACGGTAAAAGGCAGAAAGCAATTAACTATGTGTAGTAACGTTCCCTCATCAGCTCGACATCCGCTGTTGAAGCTCACTTTGCGTTTTTTAACGCGTTAACGCATGATATTATTTTTGTCCAGTTTAATGCGTTAAAATATTTAACGCAAACGCAGCATTCGTTAATTTTTGTCATCCCTTGGGTAGCGTTACATTATATGATCCCGCTCTTATTCATGTAAATGCTTTTAAACGCGCTGCCTGCGAATGTCCTGTCTATGTAACACACACACACACAGAGAGAGAAAGATGCGCGCCAGATCGTGCGCACAGACTGCACACCGGAAACGGTCCTCTTTTGCGCAACGAACAATAACACACAATTTTGCCACAATTTTGTTAAGTTCACTTAAATTAAAAGTTGTCATATTTTTTTTTAAGCCTAATGTTAAAAACTTGATAGCTTTTAATTACACTGTAATGTTGGATGGCTATAATTAATGTTTAAAATTAGGGGGGAGAAATCATTTTATCCAGATATCAATAGCTGTATTAGTATCAGTGAGACTGGCCTTTATGTTGTCTCTACATTCATTTGTAGATTAACTGTGAAATGATTACATTATCAAATATATAAGCCTAAACAAATGTAAGTGTTTTAATTGCGGAAAAAACGTGTGATTAATCAAGTTAATATATATATATATATATATATATATATATATATATATATATATATATATATACACATATACATACATACATACATACATACATAATATCCGTGGTTAGTCATGGGTCGTGTATGGCATAAAAAAAAAGGCATTAAAAAGGCATTAAATTTAAATTGAAGATCCCTGCAGAAACCCTGTCAGCTATTCGGCCGAGCATTCAATAGCCGCGTTTCCACTGTCGGGCCAGGGCCGGGCCGTGCTAGTGCGTGCCAGGGCCAGTCGCGTTTCCACTGTCACTTCCGGGGCTTGATCGGGGCTTATTACTCGGGGCCAACGGCCAGGATTTCTGGCCCGTCGAATACCTTGGGCCAAAGCGGGCCAGCTCGGGCTAGAGGAGTGGTTACCAACAGAGTTTACCGTTGGGAGACGGCAGCGCCGGATGATTCTGTCAGCATTTAAGACTTAAAAATAAAATAATTGAAATCGCGTTCATGTTTGAATGCCTTCTGTTTGTGATGCAAAAGACTATGCGCGCTAGCCGTTACCATAGTAAACATAGTAAACGCTTGAAGATACGCATAGTAAAAAAAAACAACATAGCGAACGCTTGAAGAAATCAGACCAATCTTAAAGGCTATCACAGTCATGTTTTTATTTTATCTGTCATAGCCTACGTCTCGTCTCTTTAAACCGGACTATCAAAAAATAAAGTAACTTTTTTTTTCGGGAGCTTCCTCTGTTTCTCTGACTGAAAATATCTGTATGGGAGTCGAGAGAGTGCTAAAGCTCCTCAGGTCGTATGGCATATATTTGTAGAAATTATCATTTTTTCTAAATGTGATGTAAATATGTCCTGTAACTAAGTTACCAGATAAAGAAACAGACGCGACTGAAAAAGTAAGTGTGTTTGTGAAATAGACCTAACGGTAATTTATTTCTGAGTGACTAATGTGCAATTTTTACATAAATTAATTCATTATGATCAATGTATCACTTTTTATTGTAAACCTGTGGTAAAACATCGATGCTTGGGTTTTAAATATTGAAGTAGCTGCTAAAAAAAAAAAAAAAAAAAGCTAGCAAACGGACGCTTTTATCGTGTTTGTTTTCAACGCTGTTTCCAGTGATTTCTGATTAGTTTTCTGATAAAACTTCCATTTGTTGGTGAAATGATGGGTTAGTGTGACGTTGTCCCAGAGAGGTGTGTTACGGGCGTGTTTTAGTGAAGCGCTGTGGAGCTTCTGGCCCGACAGTGGAAACGCATGCCCGGTGCTATTGGCCCGAGGCTATTAGCCCGGCACGGCCCGTTTAAAGCCCTGGCCCGACAGTGGAAACGCGGCTAATGTTGTTACGCTGCAAGCTGATCAGTTGGTTCGTTGCTGCCGTGCTCTATCACTCGCACACCATAAAGAGGAAATTGTTTTTTAATGTTTCAATTTCGTGATTAAAATGACAATTTGGAAGCGGATAATTTCTTCACAAACAGCTCATTATGACTCAATGTTAGAATGCTGCACTTACACTCAATAGTGTGGATAAGATCAGCAACGCAGACCACTGCATTGACAGCGTGAGACATATGATCTGTCTACGGCCAGGGTCAGCGGAAGACAGAAAATGCCGGTCCAGTGCTGATTGAGGAATTAAATTCGAAAATAAAAGACAGTTTGACATCTTTTTTTCTCGCATCTGTGAATTTATTTTTTAATCATTTGCTCAGAGGATGAAGCGAATATATTTGTGCTGGAATTTCTCGCACTATAAAAGCTAACCTTGCGGGAATGGTTTAAATTATGCGCAATCCCCACATTCCAGCACCGAAATTCAAGCCCTGAAATGGCAGCGAGATGTGTAACTCTAGCATATGGCGCATATGTCATATAAAGTAAGGCAAGGCCAAACAGCGTTATCCATGTTGTTGCGATTGCATCGCTAGAGTAAGCTAATAGTGAAACTGATAGTGTTCTTCATTTAATTACAATATGAGGACTGACGGTAGGCTATAAAAATCAGCATTTCTGTGTAGGTGATGACAACCATCTTTACAGCAGCAATCAAAGCATCGCTAATTACGGTAGACCTTAATTTGAGATAGTAAATTTGTTCCTAATCAAAGGGAACACTCAACCACAGAACAGCTGGGCGAGTTTTGTATTGGCTTATTGGATACAGTAAATGAAGACTGTCAACTTCTTTTCAAAACTATTTCATCCCCCAAAACACTCCCACTCTCTGCTGTATATTCATAACCAATTATTTCAAAACCAACAACCAAGCCACATAAACAATGCCATTGGCGGGGGGCGCTATAGAGCCGTGAACCAAGATGGCAGCTTAACCCTCAGAGAGTCTTCGGTCACTTCTGACCGAAAATTTTTCTGTTTTGAATTTTTAAAAATCACAGCTTCATCGGAAGGTTATGATACTTGGTGACTTTTATGGCATTAGGTATGTGAATACAAAAAAAAATTGAGGTCATGATCCGAGCATGCTAAGTGGTCGTAAAAAAAATAGTCACACTCAGTGTCTTCGGTCAAAAATGACCGACCCATAGGAAATGAATGGGAAATTGACAAAAACACAAAAATTCTCTGAATTTTTGTCTGTACAATCTACAAATCGGCCACGATTCTAAAAAAAAGTACACCGCAGTAAAGGGGTGACACTCTACAACATCAAGAGTGCAAAAAATTCACACCCACCCACACACACACACATACAAACACACTTTTATACACATACACACCAATAAATTCAGATTACAAAAAATCTGTTTTGAATTTTTAAAAATCACAGCTTCATCGGAATGTTACAAAACTTGGTGACTTTTCTGGCATTAGGTATGTGAGCACAAAAAAAAATTGAGTTCATGATCCGAGCATGCTAAGTGGTCATAAAAAAAATAGTCACACTCGTGGTCTTTGGTCAAAAATGACCCCCATAGGAAATGAATGGGAAATTGACAAAAACACAAAAATTCTCTACAAATCGGCCACGATGCAGAAAAAAAGTGCTCAGCAATGAAGGGGTGAAACTCTAAAACATCAAGAGTGAAAAACATAACATAATTAATAATTATAATTAATATATATATATAATTAATATAATAATTATTAAAATTATTAAAATAATAATTAATAAAATGTTATAAACCTTGGCAAAAAGTATTATTTGAGAATTTCTAAAAAAATACATTCAATCCACATCTTAAAAGTAAGTAATTTGGTCCAAAACCAACTAGAATTCACAAGCATCTCCATTTAGAGCTATACAGGCATCTAGTGGTAAACCCATGCAATAACATGATTTATTTCATTTTATGTTTAATAAATTTTTTTATTTTTTTATTTTTTTCTGAAAGCCTAGTCTCTATTTTAACCGAAAATACTGTATATATATTAAAAAAAAAATTGAAATGTAAAAAAAAAAATTTTAATCATTATTTTCAATGGCAAAAAAGGACTATAAATAATGCATAAATATTAATAAGTTCAATCAAATTGTCTCAAAATACTAAATTAAAAAGAATAAATATTATAGAACAAAATCTTTGTCTTCTTCTTCTAAATCTTAAATTGCATTGGTTCTTACTGGGATGGAGAAAGTTTCATTTTTAGGTGTCCGGTCACTTCTGACCGGGAAGGCACTGAGTGTGACTGCTAAACGAAGACTCTCTGAGGGTTAAAGTGAATGCTCCATGTAGCCTGCATCAAAAATTCCAAAAAAAAACAGCCTTTGAAGCGTAAACTGAATCGGAAGATGTCAAAATCTGCTACTCTCAAGGATTGTGATATTTTCACACGAAAACGCGGTTGCCAAAAACCAGCTAAAACTGACATTTCGGCAGCAGATCAAGACAACGTGGGGACTGCTAGCACGGATAGCATGTGTGATCTTACCACGGTGTTAGCTGAACTTCGGTCATTGCACTCGGAGTTCAGTGGAAAAATGTGTCTTGACAAACAACATAGTCTCTAAACCTTTCACATTGGAACGTTCCACTCGCCAGGGATGCCCGTTATCTCCAATGCTATTTATTTTGGCTATGGAACCCTTGGCAATGACGATAAAAATGCGAACTGATATATTTGGCATCCAGTTAGGAGATCAAGAGCATAGATTGGCCCTATATGCTGATGATCTGATCGTTTTTTTGACAAGGTTGTCCATCAGTGTCCCAAACTTAATGCAACAAATAGAGCTATTTGGTCGATTTTCTGGCTATGAAATAAATGATTCAAAATCCTCTATTCTATTTTTGAATAGGGACGAGAGGCTAAATCCAGTCATACAGACCCCGTTTATCAATGCAAAAGAGGGATTTGTGTATCTTGGTGTTAAAATTACCCCAGACATTAAAACCATTGTACCAATGAATTATGATCCTTTGGTCAGTGAAGTAAAGGAGTCTTTAGATAAATGGGTAGAAATGCCCGTGTCAATGATTGGCAGAATAAACATGATCAAAATGAGCATATTACCTAAATTTTTATATCTGTTTCAGGCACTCCCTTTGCCTCTCTCAAAACAATTTTTTGATGAATTAAACACTGTCCTTAATAGATTCATTTGGAATAATAAAAAACCTAGACTAACGCCCGTTTCACACATACTCCGTGTGCAGTGCGTGTGCGGTCCGTGTTGCGGTGCGTATGCGGTGCAGGAGCAGCACGCCCTATAGTGCTTTCACATATGCTGCGTTTGCAGTGCGTAACTGATCCGCGGCTGTAGCTACAACAAACACATATAGACCTACTCATTTTATTTCAAATCCATAAGCTATCAGCAACTTTTATTTAAAAAAGTTTTAGGATATTCTCTTTGTACACATCCTCCCTTGTCTGTCTTGGCGTCGCTCTATCTTTTTGAGCGTGTAGTACGTGCGCTCTCTCCGACGCACCTGTTCGTGATTTGATTGAAGGAGCTGACTAATAATAATAATAGAAGCGTCGACAGATTAAACAATTGTCTTTAGAATTGTATTTTTGTTTTCTTTGTTAGGCTAGTTGTTGTCCGTGCTTTTATATTTCGTTCACTGGATGGAATGTTCGTTATTATTGTGAGTCTTTGTGGCATCTGTTGTGGGTGAGTAAATAAATAAATAATTGCATTGATTCCGCCGTTTACTTGTTCTTGTTTAGGTAGTCTCTTCTCTCAGAGTTGATATTTTTTATGAGAGGTCGTAACACAACGTTCAATACATTACTTCTATATAGATTATATATTAAGTTGCTCACGCAGTGGTAAAATATTGAACCATGTACTTATATTAAAATTGCATACATTTTAAATTAAAACTTAATTTACAAAAACAGCAGATTCACACCTTTTCTATTTAAATCGTTATACAAAGTCTTGCACGTCACAACCAACTTGTTTTTCCACGAGTGTCGTTTTGTTGCCTTGTTGAAGTAAATTGTAGTTTTCCTTGCTTTACCTCGTCTTAAAATAAAAAGATGACTGAAAATGGTTTTATTTAATTAAATGCATTCATGGTAAGATTACTAACCTACATTTTATTTAATTTAATGCATTTATGGTAAAATTATTACATTTTCATGTCAATCTGTGTGCATTTTAAACACGAACCATGCGTTGTCACTTTAATTCAGCGTTGCAGCACAGCAAAAAATAGACTCGGTACGGAAACGATCTCTGCACTGCTGTATACGCACCGCAACTGGAACGGATGGACGGACTGCATTCGTGTGCAGTGTGAAAGCTCTAACCTGTTAACATGGGTACGGAAAAAAATACGCACCGCACACGCACTGCAAACGGAGTATGTGTGAAACGGGCGTAACGCGTAACGCCCGTTTCACACATACTCCGTGTGCAGTGCGTGTGCGGTCCGTGTTGCGGTGCGTATGCGGTGCAGGAGCAGCACGCCCTATAGTGCTTTCACATATGCTGCGTTTGCAGTGCGTAACTGATCCGCGGCTGTAGCTACAACAAACACATATAGACCTACTCATTTTATTTCAAATCCATAAGCTATCAGCAACTTTTATTTAAAAAAGTTTTAGGATATTCTCTTTGTACACATCCTCCCTTGTCTGTCTTGGCGTCGCTCTATCTTTTTGAGCGTGTAGTACGTGCGCTCTCTCCGACGCACCTGTTCGTGATTTGATTGAAGGAGCTGACTAATAATAATAATAGAAGCGTCGACAGATTAAACAATTGTCTTTAGAATTGTATTTTTGTTTTCTTTGTTAGGCTAGTTGTTGTCCGTGCTTTTATATTTCGTTCACTGGATGGAATGTTCGTTATTATTGTGAGTCTTTGTGGCATCTGTTGTGGGTGAGTAAATAAATAAATAATTGCATTGATTCCGCCGTTTACTTGTTCTTGTTTAGGTAGTCTCTTCTCTCAGAGTTGATATTTTTTATGAGAGGTCGTAACACAACGTTCAATACATTACTTCTATATAGATTATATATTAAGTTGCTCACGCAGTGGTAAAATATTGAACCATGTACTTATATTAAAATTGCATACATTTTAAATTAAAACTTAATTTACAAAAACAGCAGATTCATACCTTTTCTATTTAAATCGTTATACAAAGTCTTGCACGTCACAACCAACTTGTTTTTCCACGAGTGTCGTTTTGTTGCCTTGTTGAAGTAAATTGTAGTTTTCCTTGCTTTACCTCGTCTTAAAATAAAAAGATGACTGAAAATGGTTTTATTTAATTAAATGCATTCATGGTAAGATTACTAACCTACATTTTATTTAATTAAATGCATTTATGGTAAAATTATTACATTTTCATGTCAATCTGTGTGCATTTTAAACACGAACCATGCGTTGTCACTTTAATTCAGCGTTGCAGCACAGAAACAGCAAAAAATAGACTCGGTACGGAAACGATCTCTGCACTGCTGTATACGCACCGCAACTGGAACGGATGGACGGACTGCATTCGTGTGCAGTGTGAAAGCTCTAACCTGTTAACATGGGTACGGAAAAAAATACGCACCGCACACGCACTGCAAACGGAGTATGTGTGAAACGGGCGTAATGCGTATACAGCAGTGCAGCGATCGTTTCCGCACCGAGTCTATTTTTGCTGTGCTGCAAACGCTGAATTAAAGTGACAGCGCATGTTTCATGGTCAAAATGAACACAGATTGACCTAAAAATGTAGTAATTTCACCATAAATGCGATTAATTAAATAAAATGTAGTAATCTTAACATAAATGTATTTAATTAAATACTATTTTCACTTTAAGACCGGGGTAAAGCAAGGAAAACTACAATTTACCTCAACAAGGCGACAACGACACTCGTGGAGGTGGAAAAACAAATTCTTTGTGACATGCAAGATTTATTGTTTTAATTTAAATGCAAAAGAAAAGGCATGAGAGTCGGCTGTTTTTTATATAGCCTAAGTAGGCTACATGGTTAAATATTTGACCACTTGCTTGAGGAACTTAATATAAGTAGAAGTAATGCATTGAATAATAGCCTACGTTGTTTAAATTGTGTTTAAATGTGCATACGTTAGAGTGTATGTGTACAAAGAGAATCGCAATGCTGAGACGTTAAGACCAGGGTAAATCAAGGGAAAATACATATTTCAACAACGCAACATAATGAACAACACTCGTCTCATTCGTGGAGGTGGAAAAACAAGTTCTTTGTGACATGCAAGATTTATTGTATAAAGATTTAAATTAAGCAAAAGAAAGAGTAGCCTATATGAGTCTGCTGTTTTTGTCAATTTTAAGTTTTAATTTAAAATGTAGTCTATGCGATTTTAATATAAGTACATGGTTAAATATTTTGCCACTTGCTTGAGCAACTTAATATATAATTATATAGAAGTAATGCAATGAAGTTTGTTTAAATTGTGTTTAAACGTGAATACGTCTATTAAATATGTGTACAAAGAGAATCGCAATGCTGACAAAAAACTTCTTTTTTTTTATAAAATTTGCTGATAACTTATGGATTTGAAATACAATTTGTTTGTGGTACAGCCGGACTGCAAACGCAGCTTATGTGAAAGCACTTTAGCGCATGCTGCTCCTGCACCGCATACGCACTGCAACACGCACCGCACACGCACTGCACACGGAGTATGTGTGAAACGGGCGTCATTCGTGGAGGTGGAAAAACAAGTTCTTTGTGACATGCAAGATTTATTGTATAAAGATTTAAATTATGCAAAAGAAAGAGTAGCCTATATGAGTCTGCTGTGTTTGTCAATTTTAAGTTTTAATTTAAAATGTAGTCTATGCGATTTTAATATAAGTACATGGTTAAATATTTTGCCACTTGCTTGAGCAACTTAATATATAATTATATAGAAGTAATGCAATGAAGTTTGTTTAAATTGTGTTTAAACGTGAATACGTCTATTAAAGAGTATATGTGTACAAAGAGAATCGCAATGCTGACAAAAAACGTTTTTTTTAAATAAAATTTGCTGATAACTTATGGATTTGAAATACAATTTGTTTGTGGTACAGCCGGATCAGTTATGCACTGCAAACGCAGCTTATGTGAAAGCACTTTAGCGCGTGCTGCTCCTGCACCGCATACGTACTGCAACACGCACCGCACACGCACTGCACACGGAGTATGTGTGAAACGGGCGTAGGGCTTCGCCTGCTGTACCTGCCATATGAGAGAGGGGGGTTACAACTCCCTAATTTTAAATTATATTACTGGTCTGCACAGCTGCGCTCAGCCATATTCTACTTTGCAACTGAGACACCCCCAGCATGGATAAAAATTGAACAATTAGAAACAAAACTTAACTTGAATCTGTATTTATATTCCGCGTGCCCCAAAAAATTGGGAAAAATGACAAAAAAAACCTTTTTAAAAAACACAATTGATATTTGGTATAGGGCTCATCAGTATATGGGAGGTATTCCTTCCATCTCTCCTTTTTCGCCTATTTGGGGCAACACAGGTTTTAAGGCGGGAAGAGCTGATGGGGGTTTCAAAATCTGGGCAGATAAAGGTGTACAGAAGCTGGCAGACCTTTATAAGGATGGCAACCTTCTTACATTTGAGCAGTTATTATGCCAAACATATAACATTCCAAAGAAACATTTCTATAAACATTTACAAATTAAACATTTCATTATGTCGAAATATAAACAGATTGAATCTGAACCAACACTGTCAAACCTAGAGAATATTATATTGCAAAATCTTGAAAGGAGAGGTCATATTTCTTTATTTTATGCAGCTTTACTAACACATGATGAGGAATCCACCGCTGATAAGCTGGATGCATGGAGATCTGACATCCAAGAGGAGATAAAGGTGGTAGACTGGGAAGCTGCATGTTTAAAAGCCCAAAAGCAGTCAATTAGTACTAGGATGAAACTCCTCCAATATAAATGGTTGATGAGAACCTACATAACTCCGGTCAAACTGAACCGTTGGTCACCTAATATCCCAGATAGCTGTAGTAAATGTTTAGATGGAAAGGGTACTCTTTTTCACTGTGTATGGGACTGTCCAAAATTACATCAATATTGGAAGTCAGTCATGCAGACTCTGTCAAAGATTGCTGGAGTAAACATGCCTGCTGAGGCAAAAGTATGTGTGTTGGGTATATATCCAGAGAACTGTGTTTTTAGCTACAGACAAATAAAACTGATTGACTTTGGACTCATACAGGCCAGGCGGTTAATATCTCTGTACTGGAAGAAAATGGATGTACCCTCAAATCATATGTGGGTGAAGGAGATGGCATCATGTATTGTATTGGAACGACTCACTTATATTGTTAGAGGAAAGGGAGGAAATTTTGAAGAAATATGGTCACCTTTAACTGAGTTTCTGAGACATTATGAAGGAAATTAAGAAAGTAAAGCTGACTGCCGAGTTTTTTTTTTTTTTTTTTTTTTGTTCTTTATTATCATTGTCTTTGTTACTCTGTTATGTGTGATGTTTTTTTAATTTTATTTTTTTTAATTATTATTTATTTCTATTTACTTTGGGGATTAGGTTGTGAAATATTAAGCTTATGTCAATGTATCACTTGTTTGTTTTGTTAAAAATTCAATAAATATAATGTTCAAAAAAAAACAAAAAAACAATGCCATTGGCACTATTCTACATTGCAGACATGTCTCTTAATGTACATAACTTTTCACCTTTTTGCACAATCTTGAAAAAAGTACTATTGTTGAAATTCTCACATGAAGCAAACTTCAACGCACCCTTATCCACTACCTGCTAACGTTAGTGAACCGCACCCAAGCAAGCACACTTTGCAGTTCCTCCGGAAATGCATTTTTCTAGTTTTTAGCTTGTTGCCTCTCAAGTCTAAAACAATAAGCAGAGCTCTTTTCGCCCTCTTCAAGCCACTTCCTGCGAGACCTAACAAAAGCTCCTTCTATGAAGGTAAAATAGTAGCAAAACTCGAGAGCACGTAGATGTGAATTTGAGAACTTGTACAATAAATATTGGTACTTGTACATGAACATTTACACTCACAGCTCCAATGTGAAAACCTGTAAAATAAAAATCTGAAGTTGAATGTTGAAATTTGCACTCGCATACAATAGTCACAAACCTGTATTCTGAATCTGAAGCTGCAGACACAAATGTGTAAAATGCCATTCACAGAAATACAACGACAGACACAAACTTGTAATATATATTTTGCGTTTAATCTTACGTTCACATTCGCGGCACTACCTCAATTAGGCACTTGCAACTTCTCAAATCTGTCACTGCAATTTCAAATTTCGCGCCTTGACTTTTGCTACTCTTTTCGCGATATATCAGGTGCAAAACTAACTTGTGCACTTGAAACTCAGAGGCGGTGAGAGAGAAAGGGGGGCGGGAGCGGGGGGGTTCAAATGAGCCGTTTTATTGGTTGGCACCTAGCCAATGAAATGGGACTTCGATGATGTCACGAAACCCGCGTGCACTGAAATACTGTCTACTCTATGGCAATGAAACACTAACATGGCTTAATGCATTAGACTGATATTAAAAGAAATAAACAATATTATCAAACTCAGTATACACCATGCTAATAATGCATACTACAGAAAAGCAGATGAGCACAGAATATGACGAAAGAAAGCAAATGTGTGTTCAGTGCAAATAAACTTGCTGCCTGTGTTTTATTAATAATGTAACAAATTATGTTTTTTTTTTTATTTTTTATTTTTTTTTTATAACTGTTGGTCCATTAAGCCTCATTAAGCGTTTTCTTGGTTATATGGGAGGAAAACATACAATTAAACGCGTTGAGTTCATATTCTGTGCTCAATTGCTTTTCTGTGTGCTTTGTTTGTATAGTGTTTCCTGAGTTTGGTCTTTTAATACCACTGTCTCAATTAAACGCGTTGCGTTGATATTCTGTGCTCATCTGCTTTTCTGTAGTATGCATTATTAAGTCAAGTCAAGTCAAGTGTATTTGTATAGCGCTTTTCACAATACAGATTGTATCAAAGCAGCTTCACAGTATTAATTTAAAATAATACAACAAGGTTTGTTCTAATGGAATTTATTGATTGATAAAATCAAAATTAAATATCCCCAACTGAGCAAGCCAAAGGCAACAGTGGCAAGGAACCGAAAAACTCCATCAGGTGACCTAATGGAGAAAATTATTAGCATGGTGTTTACTGAGTTTGATAATATCGTTTATTTCTTTTAATATCAGTCTAATGCATTAAAGCAGCACTCAGTAGCTTCGGGATTTCTTCGCTGTATTCTCGCTTTTTGCTCGCAGGTTTCTCTCTAGAGCTCCCCCCACAGCTTCGGAATAGATATTTGACAACACTGTTGTAAAAACTCTTTGGTGATTCTCAGACACCAGAGGCTAGTAGATCAACGACATCAAAGCAGATGGGACATTCTTTAAAAAGTCTTCTTCCTTCGGGTTCGGACAGCGTGAGGGAGCGCAATAATGACGGCATTTTAGCAGATTTCTTTTGGCCGTAAAGCAATTGTTTACATCGCGAGACCTGATATCACGCGATATTTCCTGACGCGGCGGCCGGAGGCCCGCCGGCTCAAAGTTGCAAGTGCGGATTTTCCGCTCACGGGCACCAGGGGGGTGCGAAACGACCACCATTCAACCCGAAATAAGTATTATAACCATTCCAATGACTCCGAAGCTGTTCAGTTAAGGTAAAAAAGTTACTTAGTTCACCTTTAAGCCATGTTAGCGTTTCATTGCCATAGACAGTATTTCAGTGCACGTGGGTTTCGGGACATCATCGAAGTCCCATTTCATTGGCTAGGTGCCAACCAATAAAACGACTCATTTGAACCCCCCCGCTCCCGCCCCCCTTTCTCTCTCACCGCCTCTGAGTTTCAAGTGCACAAGTTAGTTTTGCACCTGATATATCGTGAAAAGAGTAGCAAAAGTCAAGGCGCGAAATTTGAAATTGCAGTGACAGATTTGAGAAGTTGCAAGTGCCTAATTGAGGTAGTGCCGCGAATGTGAACGTAAGATTAAACGCAAAATATATATTACAAGTTTGTGTCTGTCGTTGTATTTCTGTGAATGGCATTTTACACATTTGTGTCTACTTGTCTGCAGCTTCAGATTCAGAATACAGGTTTGTGACTATTGTTTGCGAGTGCAAATTTCAACATTCAACTTCAGATTTTTATTTTACAGGTTTTCACATTGGAGCTGTGAGTGTAAATGTTCATGTACAAGTACAAATATTTATTGTACAAGTTCTCAAATTAACATCTACGTGCACTCGAGTTTTGCTACTATTTTACCTTCATAGATTTGAACCTTGATCACTTTGGATGATTTTCGGGATTCCGAAAACAGACATAAACTGGGTTAAAGCTTTCACAACTGAACGAGATGTAATTGTACGTAGTGGATATGCCGCAGGAAAGCGCGTGTTCAAACACATCACAGTAAACAAATAACTACTACCAGACTTCGAACGGGGAAGTGGCCCTACACAATCAATTTGAGGTCCTTCCTCAGAGGAATTGGCCAGGGAGGTGCTGTCGTGAGGAGTACTAGTTCGGAGAACCAGGTCCGGTTGTGCCAATATGGGGCAACCAAAATGACCTGCTCCTCGTCCTCCCTGATCTTGCGCAAAGTCTGTGCAAGAAGGCTCACTGGGGGAAACGCATACTTGCGTAGGCCCCGCGGCCAGCTGTGCGCCAGTGCATCCGTGCCGAGCGTGCCCTCGGTCAGGGAATAATACAGGTCGCAATGGGACGAGTCGTGGGAGGCAAACAGGTCTACCTGTGCGTCGCCGAACTGATCCCAAATCAGCTGGACCGACTGGGGATGGAGTCGCCATTCTCCAGCGAGAGGCCGAACTCGAGACAGCTCGTCGGCCGCCTGGTTCAGGTGTCCCGGGATATAAATGGCTCGAAGCGACCTCAGATGCTTCTGACTCCATATGAGGAGGTGGCGAGCGAGTTGCGACATACGGCGGGAGCGTAGACCACCTTGACGGTTGATGTACGCTACTGTCGCGGTATTGTCTGATCGGACTAGTACGTGCTGACCCTTGAGTAGCGCAACTCGAGGCAATTGACATGCCAAAGGCGCTGGGGTCCTGTCCAGGAGCCCGCGGCAGCATGTCCATTGCACATGGCGCCCCAGCCCGTGGTGGAGGCATCTGTTGATACAACAACATGCCGGGAAACTCGTTCTAGGGGCACTCCGGCCCGTAGAAACTTGAGGTTCGTCCACGGGGTGAAGGTCTGACGGCAGGCTGGAGTCACTGGGACTCTGAGCATGCCGTGTAGCCATGCCCACCTCAGGACTCGATCGCGAAGCCAAAGCTGAAGCGGTCTCATATGAAGCAATCCCAGCGGCGTTACTGCGGCTGCGGATGCCATATGCCCCAGGAGCCTCTGAAAAAGTTTCAGTGGAACCGCACTCTTGCCCTCGAACTGACGAAGACAAGTCAGCAGTGGCTGCGCGCACATGGCGACCGAGTCGATCTCCATACCGAGAAAAGAGATCCTCTGCGCGGGGCAGAGTTTGCTCTTCTCCCAGTTGACCCGAAGGCCCAGACGAGCTAGGTGCCGGAGCACTAGGTCCCTGTGTTCGCAAACCTGGTCTCGAGAGTGAGCTAGGATCAGCCAGTCGTCGAGATAGTTCAGGATGCGAACCCCGTGTTCCCGGAGGGGAACAAGGGCTGCCTCGACGACCTTGTAAAGACGCGAGGAGACAGGGCTAGCCCGAAAGGGAGAACCGCGTACTGGTATGCCCGCCCCTCGAAAGCAAACCGAAGAACGGTCTGTGTCGAGGTAAAATGGAGACATGAAAGTAGGCGTCCTTCAGGTCGATCGCTGCAAACCAATCCTGCGGCCGCACACACTGGAGGATGTGTTTGGCCGTTAGCATCTTGAACTGCAGCCTGTGAAGGGAGCGGTTCAAGACGCGCAGGTCGAGGATTGGCCGTAACCCACCGGACTTCTTGGGTACAATGAAGTAAGGGCTGTAGAAGCCGGACTTCATCTCGGCTGGAGGGACAATCTCGATCGCACCCTTCGCCAGTAGGGTGGCGACCTCCGCTCTCATGACAGGGGCATTGCCACCGGCCATAGTGAAGCGGACTCCCCTGAAGCGGGGAGGAGATATCGCGAACTGAATCGCGTAGCGGAATCTGATGGTTCTCGCGACCCAGCGGGACAGTCTGGGAAGCTCTAGCCAGGCCTCCAGAAAGTGCACCAGCGGGGTCATACGAACCACAGACGTACCGTCGGTGGGGCAGCGAGGCGGAATGACCGGCACCGGCGAGGGTGGCATAGCGGCCCTGTGCGGGGACACGGTCATTAACCGCGTCCTGCCAGAGGAGGCCAGGGGAGGGCGCGCGTCCCACGGGGGCGTGCTCTGGCAGGGGTCTGGCGACAGAGGGGGATGAGAGGAGCGTGGCCCGTGGGCGGCGCGTTCTGTCATCCACAGCCTCTTGGGGCTCAGAGAAAGAGCATCAGTTCTTTTTGAATGAGATTCTCCCCCAGCCCTCCACCGGGGGAAGGAGTGGTCCTGCTACCAGCTCCAGAAAGAACTGAGCCCTAACTCTAAGCCGCCCATCTCAGGAGTCCAGAGTCAGCACTGCCTCGAAGGCGAAGGCGACACACAGGACTGCATGCCTGTGTCACAATAGTGACAGAGAACATACAGACCAAGATCGCCTCACGATCAAGGGCAGCGAAGGCGGAGGACGCCCGCAGGCCGCGAAAGTCACGTGGACTCCCGCGGGCCGGAGGCGTCCTGATGCACATCCGGGAAGCTTACAGCGCTCGGGGGGAGGACGCCACTCCAACCGATGCTTTCAGCTGCCCGGGAAAGCATGGCCATCAGCTCTGGATCTGACTCGACTAACGCTGACACTCCCGAGGGAGGCAACGTAGTCGAATCCTCATTTCCAGAGGAATCAAGCCCGCCTTATGATGCTGTGAGTGACACGACACCATCTGCTGGAGTCCTGAATGAAAACACTGGGTCCCCGAGAGGAACCAGGCACACACGGAAACCCCACGGTTTGCGATGTGGAGGGGGGCGTGGCCCGAGGAAAGCTCGTCGGGATTATGCCACACCATAACCCTCAGATCACCCTGGCCACCAGCCAAAGTATCCCTCTTTGGAAGAGATAGATTGGGGTGTGGCAGAGGGGACTCTCACACAGAGATCATTGAGTCTCGATCTATAAACATCGCGATGGTCATATTCCCGCAATGAAAACATGACTCATCCACGAGCGCTGCCGAGCGTGATTAAGCCCAACACGCAAAACAGCGCTCGCGACCGTTAAACAGATGAGTCACGCGCCCACATCCAGTAATACACGGGCGAACCGTCTTGAAAAAGACGTGCCGCGTGCAGCTCTTTTAGAGAGAGGAAAAGCTCAGCAGAGTGCTGAAGCGCCCAGGGAGAAACACACTCACTGTCGGCAGATCACTGCACAGATCAGCAGCAGGCAATGCGATCTCGCTGGAACACGCCATCACTCCAACACACTGAAGAGCCGCTCGTCTCGTAGAGTGAAGATGATACAGAATGGCTTATAGGAGTGAAGAAAACTCTTGGCTCCGAAGCGAAAACATATCTGCATGTTGCCAGCGTACTTCCTTATATACCCCCTGCGGTGGGCGGAGATACGCTATGCAAATTCCGCAGACACATGGCATTTCATTGCCATTGGCTCGTTTTATATACTCGAAGATGACAGGCTTTCTAAGCGAAACCCCAATCGTTGTCATCCGACGTAACTCGGAGTGACCACGAAAGGGAACATGTAATCTACCTGAGGGAATAATATGCTCAAAAAACATTTCTGATTATTATTAATGTTTTAAAGCGTTTAGAAAGTACATAGAAAGCTTTTGTAACATTATCTTAACTGTCACTTTTGATTAATGTAATGCATCCTTGCTGAATAAAAGTAGGCAATTACTTTCTTTATTTTTTTTCCCAAAAAATAATCTTACTAACCCCAAACTTTTGAACTGTAAGCCTAGTGTATAATGTTAAAAAAGCTTTCTATTTTAGATAAATGCTGTTATTTTGAACTATGGTTTGTTTGTAATGTGACTTTTTTCATGTATGACATTAAAATTATTTTTAGAATTATACATAAATAGGTTAAGCAATACAAATATGTATATGTCTGATAACCTTTTAAACACAAACTTAACTGCAGACACTGAAATGACGTACACTGTGTGATACAGTACAAATATTTTGAGTGTCCCTCATTTTCCTATAAATAACCACGATTGTCCCGCATTTTCCTTTTCTGAAGTTGGCAACCCTAACTGTCACACACACACATGCAGGAATACAAACAAACGCAAGCATGCACACACACTGACATCCACACGCACAGACACACACCCATACACACACATACAAATCCACATGCACAGACACACACACACAAACACAAACACACACGCGCACACACATGTACGCACGCATACATACACGCACAGACACACACACACACACACACACACACACACAGACACAAACACACACACACACACACATACACACACACACAGACATGCACATACTACTACTTTTTTTAGGCATATACATAAACACGCAATACAGCCAAATTGCTCCACGTCATTTATTTTTGTGGAAAGCCAGTGCAGGCCTGAGCGGCGGTCATATTTTTTACCGCCATGCGGTACATCTAGTTTTTCTTACAAGACACATTAGAGAAACAAAGTATTTTTAAAAATCCTTTAAATGCATGTTGTTTAAATCTGATCAAATGTCATTACAAATCGAAGTGAATAATTCTGAATTTGCAAAAAAAAAAAAAAAGCTTTTGAATTAAAACAAAAACCTATGAATCATGAATCGAATCAAGTCTGACCAACACTACAAATTAATGCTGCCCCACCAAGTTTACAAAATTATGGCTCAGGCACGCAATCCTAGACCCAGACCTGTTGTGGATATTCCAAATGTTGTTGTATTTTGATTTGTCAAAAAAAAAAAAAAAAAGGTAAAAAAATGAGGAATGAAATTAGAATTTTTTCAGTTCACTTTGCATATTGAGTACATCACATTTACTGAAAGAACATTATTGTTGAATCAATTTAAATGATTAAATAGATTGTGAACATAAAGTAATGATCAAATTAAAAAGAACTATAAGAAGGTCATAGATTAAAATAAATTAATGTATAAAATGTACAATTTTTTTTCTTCTTCTCAGTGTTTTAGCACGGTTTTTAATCCCTGTATATCAAATCTAATCGCTTTGTCGCGACACAAGTGTACAGGTGGGGAAATTATTTTGTGCAAACTCTGCAGCATGACAGGTGACAGGTACAGAATACACAACACATATACAGTATTAACAATATACACAAATTACAATATACACAGTTTAAATATGAGACTCAGGTACAGGTAGTGAACAATATACAGCACATTATTATACTATACACAGAGCACAATATTAAAAAACACAATAATAAACAGTTCACAGAAGTGTTATGTTGCGGTGAGCAGTGCAGTATGGGATGCATTAGAGTAAATAGAATGTCAGGGTGAAGAATAATGGTGAGTCAGAGTCCAGTGTAACTTATAAAGTGCAGTGCATGAGGTGTGTGTATCGTTTGTTGGCTTAAGATTTGTCATTTTCATCTTCATGTATCCCTCTGAACTATCATGATATTAATCTCAGTGGCTCATTGTCATGTCCAGGTCATGCTGATCATCTGAGTGTCTTCACCAACACAAAGACACCAGTGCTGAGCTGTTTCCAGTGGCAGTTTATCTGCAGTAATGTCAGAGGAGCGAGGAAAGCACTCTCTCTCTAAGATGAGTCTCTCAGAGAAACAGAGGTAAGACTGAGACTGTTTTCACAGAATCATTTTAAACACTACTGGAGTTTCAGGTTTGTCCTGCAAAGAACAAAGTCTGATCAACAAGGACGGTTTTCTCTCACCATTGCCATGTCAAATGCTGTGCAAAACCATTGAGAACTTCCTATAAATGTTTTTAGATTGTCGCAGGTTAAAAATGGCTTGAAACTGGTTTCATATTTAATTTACAGGAACATTTAGCACAGTTAAATATGTTTAATGTACCATATATTTAAAGTCCTGTACAAACCCAGATTAAAGTCTTTGCATTATGGTTTAAAGGTTAGGGCTGAATGATTTGGGAAAATAATCTAATTGCATTTTTTGTTTTTTAATACCAATATTGCGATTGCTATTTAACACGGTCACATGTGCTTCATGTAATCATGCACTTTTATGTTGAAGTGGTTCCTGTTATTTTCAAAGTCAGTTTGTAGTCTTTCTTGTTGATTAGTTTTCCACAGGTGTTTCCTATTAGCCACTCCCTCTTATATTGTTTAGCCTGTTTCCCTGTGTATATATAGCCCTTGTGTTTCTCTCTCTGCCTCATCCCTATGCACCCTATGCATATTACAGATATAAATTAGGGCTGTCAAAATTAACATTAACGAATGCCATTCATTTTTTCAGTTTAACGCAATTAATGCAGCTTTTGTTTTTTCCGTCATCCATTAGCTAGAGTTACATTATATGATAATATATAATGTATATATCATTCAAGTGCACTTTCATTCAAGTGCTTTTAAACAGTTCAATTGCGATAAGACACAAAAGTTCATTTTGGTGTCACTTTAACAGCGAATAACTTTACATCTGAGGCGTTTAAAGACTCTATTTGTCCATTATTTATTTCTAAAGAAACACGACAATGTATAAAAGGCTCCATTACCTTGTATCTTAGAAGCAGTTTTTGTAAAAATAGGCTAACGATTGTGTCATAACCACGCGACTCTCTGGAAATTACCGTCTACACAGGAGGAGAAGCTCGCAGTCAATCGGGGGGACGTGGAGGCATAAAGTCTGATAAAGTCATAGAGTCATAGTCATAAAGTTGCTCCTGCTCCTAGCTCATGAACAGCTCCTACTCACACTCTCCGTCTCTGGAAGATTCGGAAGGGAATGATTCAGATTTCTCTTGGCACAGCTACTAGAAGACTTACAACTGTCAGACAGGTTGCCCACGTCACATCTACGTCATCAAGCTCAGTTTGAGTCTGCGCAGTACGCTCAGCCTTTAGGAAGTGAGTGCTTCTAATTTGCTTAACTTTTCTCCATTGAATCCAATGGGGTCGCTGTGTCCATTTCTTTTACTGTCTATGGATCAGCCTCACATTCTGTTCCTGTCAATCATACATGCGATGGCAACCAATTAAACTGCATGAGGGAAGGCCGAGCCAACTCACACACACACACAGATGTTGTTAGTCTAAAATATATTATGTAGTTGTCTTTTATAATTTTGTATATTATGTACAGCACTTTGGTCAACCTAGGGTTGTTATTAAATGTGCTTTATAAATAAATAAAAGAAAGAAAGAAAGAGAGCTGGGCCCCAGTGGGGTGGAGGGAGGATTATGTTGTGGAGTTGTTTTTCAGGGGTTGGGCTTGGCCCCTTAATTCCAGTAAAAGGAGCTCTTAATGCTTCAGCATACCAAGACATTTTGGACAATTTTATGCTCCCAACCTTATGGGAACAGTTTGGGGATCTTCCTGATCCAACATGACTGCGCACCAGCGCACAAAGCAAGGTCCATAAAGACATGGATGAGCGAGTTTGGTGTGGAGGAACTTGACTGGCCTGCACAGAGTCCTGACCTCAACCCAATAGAACAGCTTTGGGATGAATAAGAGTGGAGACTGCGAGCCAGGCCTTCTCGTCCTACATCAGTGCCTGACCTCACAAATGCACTTCTAGAAGAATGGTCAAAAATTCCCATAAACACACTCCTAAACCTTTTGGAATGTCTTCCCAGAATAGTTGAAGCTGTTATAGCTGCAAAGGGTTAACTCCATATTATACCCTACGGATCAGAAATGGGATGTCATTTAAAGTTCATGTGCATGTTAAGGCAGGCGTCCCAAAACTTGTGGCGATTATAGTGTGTGTGTGTGTGTATATAATGGATTATATTTTATCCATTATTTATAGATGGATAGATGGATTGATAGATACTAGATGAGATTTTATTTTTAGTATTTTCTCATCTAGTTACTGGTCAGTAGATTTTGTTTACTCAACAGATTTAATTAATTTCTGATCTAGAATTTGTTTGAGTTAAAGGGGTGGTATAATGAAAGATGTAAAATAAGTCTTTGATGTCCCCAGAGTGTGTATGTGAAGTTTTAGCTCAAAATACCCCACAGATATTTTTATATAGCATGTTAAAATTGTCACTTTTTGAGGGTGAGCAAAAATGCACCGTTTTTGTGTCTGTCCCTTTAAATGTAAATGAGCTGCTGCTCCCAGCACAGTGGGCGGAGCTTCAACAGCTTGTGTCCTTTTACCTCACACAGACATGCACTGAAAATGTCAATGTTTATGTTCAAACCAAGCAGCAACATTCTAATCTGAAAAATGAAGCCTACCCGGAAGTGCGAAAAACTGCAATACATCGAAAATCCGCTAGAGGGCAGGTCCCAAAAGGGAGCAAATGTCCATAGACCACCATGTTAAAATGTCCGTTTTCACAGCATAAATTCATGTTTTTACAGGTTGGTCCCATGGACTTTTATTGTATTTTTCGATAGCTTCCGAGTGCCTGACAACCATGAGGGCTGTGAATTTTTTTCTAACTCGTTAGTTTAGATCGTATTTAGATATAAAATGTATGACAAATAAGGGCGTGGTTAAGTTTGATTGACAGCTTGATTGACAGCTTAGGCTGCGCCAAGGAGAATGTCAACATAAGAAGCGCCATTTTTTAACACAGTTGAAATATAATACTACTGTTTCTGTATCATGAAATGTAGTTTTAAGAGTTTTTCAGGCGAGAATGTAGTTGTTTAAAGCTCAAATCTGTGGTTTAATTAAAGATTTATGAAAATTGTATCCAGTTGTGAGATCCAGCGATGACCGGGCGCTCGGCGCTCATGTACCCCGCCTGGAACAGCCTTTCCTCGGCTAGTCGTTCTGGCGTTTGCCGCGGACTCTGGCGTCTCTGTAGTGGTTAAACATGAGATATAATTCGTCTTGTCTATATCTAATGGGTGATTTTTGGTCTCGTGAATCTATCATTTGTTCCCTGGCCAATCGGTTTGGCTGAGGGGAAGTTTCCTAACTTTATAAGCTATTTAACTTTACCGTTGTATGGTTAGACTAGAGCGCTGACTTTGTATGTTTGACTGAATTGTTTGCTTTATTTGTATAGCTTCTTGTACCTTTTACTTATACTTTTATAATGGCTAATATTGATCAAACTGAAATTTAACAAAAAGAGACTGGGTTGAGTTTTGTCATTTTAAATTTTAATACAACGAAGATGATCTGTAATGTTGTTTACTGCAAAATCTGTTGTTTAGTACAAATGCACATATTGCCTGGACCATATTAAAAGGTTTAATATTTTTATATTATATTTAAAACGAAAAGAGGCAGGTTTGTGTTTTATATATATATTTTTTTATAAATAGGCAAACGTTATGTGCAGTGAATATAATCAATACGCGTTGCCTGAACCACATTTGTGTGGCTATAATGTTTAAGATTTCTTTAAATGAAAACGAAAAGAGTTAGTATGGTGTTTTATAACATATTTCGTTGCCTAAAATATACACAGAGATAACCGAAGTAGCAGAGCGAGCTGAGTGACGCGCGCTGCGTCAGAAGGTGGGCGGGGTTAGGATTTCCCAAGATTTTCCAAGATGGCGCCGCCCATACCCCCCCATAAACGGCTTCAAACCCGTTCTTCAGAAAGTCTATGGGTGACGTCACAGACGCTTTGTCCATATTTTTTACAGTCTATGGTTCAAACCAGAGTCAATAATGGAGAGACTCAAGAAGAAGTTTTTTTTTTTTTTTTTTTTTTTTTTCGTTTTATTCGTTTATTCCAGGCAATAGCACAAAAAAAAAAAAAAAAGTACAAGATAAACAAAATATGGTTAATCATATAGTGCAAAAAAAACAAAACAAAAATAGAGAATATACAGTATTCAAATATTTCTGCCTGAAAGGGAGTGGGAAGAAGAAAACTTATTTAATCCCACCCCAGTTCCCCATTTAGTAATTAATATTTGAGCTTCATAGTTACTTTTGCTCACGGATTATTTACAAATGTTATATCATGGTGGCGTTACCATAAGTAACAAGTAGTTTTTATAACAACAATTGATACCAACAATGTAATAGGAATAACAATGCCAACAATGGTAATGGACAATATACCAACGATAGCAATAGACAATATACCAACGATGGTAATGGACAATATACCAAAGATGGTAAAGAAATACTGAGCACATGTTCACACTATGAGGCAGAATACAACAACAATTTAAATTAAAGACCCTCATCTCTGTATTTTAACCAGACCCAATGTTTATATAACAGTTTAAACTGATTAATAGTTTGGCATTGCTTTTGTTGCAAGTCCAGTTTGTTCCAGAGTTTCACTCCACATACAGACACACAAAAATATTTACGAGTGGTTTGGGCTCTCAGTAATGAAAAGTGTCCAAAACCTCTCAAGTTATGAGCTCGCACTGGAGTTTTAAAAAAACGTTGTAAGTTAGGCGGTAATAATTTGTTAAATGCTTTATATAAGACTATTGATGTATAATATTTTACAAGATCATCAAGTTTTAGCAACTTTGACTGCGTAAACAGATTATGAGTATGTTCTAGAAAACCAACCTTGTGAATGATCCTCACAGCTCTTTTCTGCAATATAATCAGAGGATTTATTGTGTTCTGGTAAGTATTTCCCCACACTTCAACAAAAAAAGTAAGATATGGTAATACCAGGGTGCAGTATAATGTACGGAGTGCATTTTCATCAAGGTATAGTTTTGCTTTATTTATAATTGAGAGGCTTTTGGAGATTTTTGTTTTTATGTATCTGACATGGGGTTTCCATGACAATTTACTGTCAATTATTACTCCCAAAAATGTATTCTCACTCACAATTTCAATTTGGATACCATCAATACTTATTCTCTGTTCAGACATTTTGTTGCAATTACCAAACATCATTACCTTAGTTTTATTTATATTCAAGGATAATTTATTTGTGTCCATCCACTTTTTTATTATCTTTAGTTCCCTGTTTACCGTATTTACAAGCTCATTATAATCGTCACTACTGTAAAATATATTTGTGTCGTCTGCAAATAGAATGAATTTCAGTACTTTGGATGTATTAAACATATCATTTATATACACATTGAACAGTTTTGGCCCCAATACTGACCCCTGGGGGACACCACAAACAATGCCAAGAGTATCTGATAAATACTGACCCATTTTAACAAACTGTGACCTCCCTGTTAGATAACTTTTTAGCCAATCTCCAGCCAACCCCCTAATTCCATATCTTTCCATCTTTTTTAATAAAATTGAGTGATTAATAGTGTCAAAGGCTTTTTTTAGATCAATAAAGATACCAACTGCATACTTCTTTTGCTCCAGTGCATTAGTGACTTCCTCAATAGCTTCAGTTATTGCCATTGAGGTAGTTCTTTTCGACCTGAAACCATACTGACCATCATTAATTACATGATGTTTCTCGAGAAACTTTTTGAAAATTGGGGCAAAAGAGAGATTGGTCTGTAATTAGTGAAGACGTGTTTGTTATCATTTTTGAAAATTGGAATTACTTTAGCGATTTTCATTTTACTTGGAAAGCAGCCAGTCTGGAATGAAATGTTACAAATATAAGTTAAGGGTTTTACAATATTCAGTATAACTTTTTTAATCAATGTCATGCTGATATCATGACAGTCAGTGGAGGACTTACTTTTACATTTCCACACAATGTTTGTCACTTCCTGCTCCTTTGTAGCTGAGAGGAAGAATGTCAAAGAATTCCGTTCAATAGTTGATTTTTCGACTCCGTTGTCTGGAATATCAGCGGCCAATTTAGGGCCAACATTTACAAAAAAATTATTTAACTTATTTACTACATTACTCATATTATAATCTTCACCATTTTCATCAATAAAGTGATCAGGATATGTCAACTTTGAGGATCCTTGTTTGATTAGGCTATTCAAAACATCCCAAGTTCCTTTTATATTGTTTTTATGTTCATATAATTTTTTTTGATAATATAACCGTTTGCTTGTTCTTATAATATCAGTTAATTTATTTTTGTACTTCTTATATCTTTGTTCTGCTTCTTTTGTTTTTACTTTAATAAACAATTTATAGAGATTATTTTTCTTTTTACAGGCATTAATTATTCCTTTCGTAATCCAGAGGCTTTTCTTATGCTTTTCCTTTATAAAATATTCTTTCACAGGGCAGTGTTTATTATACAAGAAAATGAAGATATCTAGAAATTTACAATAAGCACTGTCCACATTAAGTTCTCTGTAAACTGAAGTCCAATCCTGGAGCGCTAAACTATTGTTTAGGGCACGAATCATGTCCTCAGTAATTTTTCGTTTAGAGATTTTTATCATAGTATCTTTCGCTTTCTTGAGATTACAATCATACAAAGTAAAAACAGGTAAATGGTCAGTGATATCACATATAAGTAGGCCACTGATGATTTGATTTCCCATAATGTTAGTAAAAATGTTGTCAATGATTGTGGCACTATGTGACGTTATTCTGCTCGGTTTCGTTATAGTTGGGTACAGAGACAAGCTATACATTGTGTCAGTGAAGTTGTCAACGTTTTTTAGTTTGGTTGGATTTAACAAATCAATGTTAAAGTCACCACAGATAAATATGTTCTTTTGGCTCACAGAAGAAAACAGGGTAACACTTTACGGTAAGGGTACATGAATTATCATGAATTCATGTATAAATTCATGCATGAAATATGCATTCATTCATGCTTTAATATCTCATGAATCATCAGGAACTAACATGAGTTTAACGTTTTTCATTCATGACTTCATGGATGAACAACACCTTAATTAAAACATTAACTAAGATGAGTATCATCATGAATTATGATTTATTACGCATGATCATGATGTTTTCTTTGTTCACACAAAAAATTGGTCTTTACCACCCATTGTGGATACAGCTATGGTTATGGTACATGAATCATCATGAATTCATGCATAAAAAAGTATTAATTCATGCATGCAAGACTGCTCTTCGAATTATTAAAGGAATGTACAAAAATCCACATTATCTAATGCATGCATACAGGCTAGAACAGTATATCAATTAATGTGAGAACTTTTTTTCTGAATTATGATCTGAGTTTCCAAGCATGTTCATGTCTTCTCATAGCCTGCAGGTAAATGGACAGAGCCCAAAATTGGCCAATCACAGCACATATTATACGAATTCTGTTGGCGTTCAAATACTAGTCATCATTAACTAAGCATTATTTATCAATGACTTCATCATGTGTGTGGCCCCTCAACTAAAGTGGTGACTTGGTGCTTTGAAACACTGATGAACAATGTGTTTTCATTATGATCTGAGTTATCCAGCATGTTCATGTCTTCTTCATAGCCTGCAGGTAAATGGACAGACCCCCAAATTGGCCAATCACAGCACATAACATACGAATTCTGTTGGCATTCAAATACAGTAGTCATCATTAACTAAGCATTATTTATCAGTGACTTCATCATGTGTGTGGCCCCTCAACTAAAGTGGTGACTTGGTGCTTTGAAACACTGATGAACAATGTGGCATAACTGTGAAATGACATGAATATGAACATGAAAGTTCAAGCCTTTGCAAACAATGTACTGTGGACACAAATGGACTTTGATCTTAACTTGCAACGTGATCTCATGAGAATACGTGTGTATTTTTATGTAAAGTGTAGTTCTACCATACGTACATTTATTTACGTTTTATACACACAGAAACGTATAATACTTACAGTGGACAGCACAAAAACGTAATTTATTTACTTATAAACAACTTATACAAACAACGACGTACAAATCTGGGCGTATTCCTATTTAACTTACGCATATTCAAATCGTGGCATTAATGTTTTGACTCATAATACACTAAAACACAGCATAAATTCACAAAAGAAATCAATTTTATTAGCTTAATGTGATCAAATCTTTATAATCCATACGTTGTTTGCAAGAAACAGATCCAAATGCAGCCCTTTATCCAGTGATCTTCATCTCCATTTCTCTCAGAGACCAACGTCAAATCCCGCGCTCGTGGTGAATTCAAATTCAAAAATTGCGCCCGCCCCGAAGCGTTACGACATGTTTTACGGCAGTGATATCAAACGCTCATTGGCTCTCGCATGCTTCGTCACAGATTGCGACATGCCGTGTTTAAGTTGTGTACTTCATTTGAAATGGAGAAGCGCGCGCGCCTTCACAGAGCGAACAGCAAACCGAACCGGATTAACATTTTCATGGATTAATAACTTAAATTCTGCTCTGTAACGTTACCTCATACAAAACTATTAAATAACGTTACTACCAGAGAGGACTGCGACACATCGTCATGTTAACGACTTTTGGTACCGGTTTTGACATTTTCTCAATAAATAAATGATTGTGATTGTCTGTCTGTTGTTTTAATTTACAATTGTAGTTACGTAGTTTTAAGAAATGGTTAGGGGTAGGATTAGTTGCTCAAACTATCTTTTAATGCTACATTGTTAATAAAACTGCCATTTCCCTACACATCTGTCCATTACGTTTTATCCTTTTAATATTGTCTATAAAATGGGTATGTGTAGGTGTGGGAGTAGGTTTAAGGGATCTTACATTTATAATCTATAACATGGTAAAAGGGAAATTATACAGATATATCTTTATAATATGAAATATTCGTAAATAGTTTAACGTACATTTTTTAGCTGTAAAATCGTAATAATGTTATGTAACTTTACTGCTTTATTCTGAACGGTATAAACCAGTTAAATCAACAGCTGGAAAGAGCTGAGAAGGAATTCAGTACATACACCATGAACTTTATTTTAAGTGCCTGTATATCTGAAAACTCTTTACAAAACCATAAAGCTGTTTTACAATTTCATGATATGGAGGAGTCACATCAGTAGCTTAAAGGTGACTCTTTACCCAAAAAGAGATCAAGCTGTTTGTGAAACATTTTTTAAACAGCTTTATGGTTTTTAACTGGTTTATACCGTTTAAGAATAAAGCAGTACAGTTAAGATCAAAGTCCATTTGTGTCCACAGTACATTGTTTGCAAAGACTTGAACTTTCATGTTCATATTCATGTCATTTCACAGTTATGCCACATTGTTCATCAGTGTTTCAAAGCACCAAGTCACCACTTTAGTTGAGGGGCCACACACATGATGAAGTCATTGATAAATAATGCTTAGTTAATGATGACTACTGTATTTGAATGCCAACAGAATTCGTATGTTATGTGCTGTGATTGGCCAATTTGGGGGTCTGTCCATTTACCTGCAGGCTATGAAGAAGACATGAACATGCTGGATAACTCAGATCATAATGAAAACACACTGACTACGTTTACATGCAGCCAATAACCGGGTTATGGTCGGTTTAGGGTCACTATTTGGGTTTCTGAAACATTCGGAATAACCCGTTTACATGCGTGAGCAGAGAGAGTTACTCCTGTATACATGGAATTTGTAATCAGTTGGGAATATCCCGATGTAAACGGCGACGCACGGTTAGCGTCAGGACGTACGGACAACCTTAAGACGCAATATGCGTCATTTCCAATTCTTCTTCCTGTATCCAAAGACAACAACAACAGAAGCAGCACCCGGATAATGAATAGTTAGGGGCAGATAGCGATCGCCTTTGTTTGCGCTTTCCTTCTCGCTCCAAAAGTGTGTTGCTGTGCTGCGTCTCGCCATGTTAACCTCTACTTCTTGTTTACTTCCGGTATACGGCACGCGGGTTTCTGTATGCGCCGTCTCTACTCAAAAGACCAAGATTCCTTGCGAATAGAACATGCGCAGAACACAAATCAATGTTCCTTTTGATGGGGATATGCCGATACGCATTTACATGACCAAATATTCGGTTTAGAAAAGGGGTACCCCAGGGGTAATATCCGGGTTTTTAAAAACCGGGATATGAGCATATCCGGGTTTTTGCCAGTGTTTACATGGCCGTGCGCGACCGGGTTATTGCTAATATCCCGGTTTTGAACGGGTTATTGGCTGCATGTAAACGTAGTCACTGTTTCAAAGCACCAAGTCACCACTTTAGTTGAGGGGCCACACACATGATGAAGTCGGACACTACGTTTACAAGCTGTCAATATTCGGGTTATGGTCGGGTTAAGGTCACTATTTGGGTTTCTGAAACATTCGGAATAACCCGTTTACATGCGTGAGTAGAGAGAGTTACTCCTGTATAAGTTACATGGAATTTGTAATCAATTGGCAATATCCCGATGTAAACGGCGACGCACGGTTAGCGTCTGGACGTACGGAAAACCTTAAGACGTAATATGCGTCATTTCCGATTCTTCTTCCTGTATCCAAAGACAACAACAACAGCAGCAGCACGCAGATAATGAAGAGTTCGGGGCAGATAGCGATCGCCTATGTTTGCGCTTTCCTCCTCGCTCCAAAAGTGTGTTGCTGTGCTGCGTCTCGCCATGTTTACCTCTACTTCTTGTTTACTTCCGGTATACTGCACGCGGGTTTTTGTATGCGCCGTCTCTACTCAAAATACTAAGATTCCTTGCGAATAGAACATGCGCAGAACACAAATCAATGTTCCTTTTGATGGGGATATGCCGATACGCGTTTACATGACCAAATATTCGGGTTAGAAAAGGGGTACCCCAGGGGTAATATCCGGGTTTTTAAAAACCGGGATATGAGCATATCCGGGTTTTTGCCGGTGTTTACATGGCCGTGCGCGACCGGGTTATTGCTAATATCCCGGTTTTGAACGGGTTATTGGCTGCATGTAAACGTAGTCACTGATAAATAATGCTTAGTTAATGATGACTAGTATTTGAACGCCAACAGAATTCGTATAATATGTGCTGTGATTGGCCAATTTTGGGCTCTGTCCATTTACCTGCAGGCTATGAGAAGACATGAACATGCTTGGAAACTCAGATCATAATTCAGAAAAAAAGTTCTCACATTAATTGATATACTGTTCTAGCCTGTATGCATGCATTAGATAATGTGGATTTTTGTACATTCCTTTAATAATTCGAAGAGCAGTCTTGCATGCATGAATTAATACTTTTTTATGCATGAATTCATGATAATTCATGTACCATAACCATAGCTGTATCCACAATGGGTGGTAAAGACCATTTTTTTTGTGTGAACAAAGAAAACATCATGATCATGCGTAATAAATCATAATTCATGATGATGTACTCATCTTAGTTAATGTTTTAATTAAGGTGTTGTTCATCCATGAAGTCATGAATGAAAAACGTTGAACTCATGTTAGTTCCTGATGATTCATGAGATATTAATGCATGAATGAATGCATATTTCATGCATGAATTTATACATGAATTCATGATAATTCATGTACCCTTACCGTAAAGTGTTACCGAAAACAGTTTACCCATCCACTCATTGAAAGTTTCTATGCTTGAACCAGGTGCCCGGTATACACAACTCATGAAGATATTTGTCTTTTTATCATTATGAATTTCCACTGTTATGCATTCAAATAAACCATCCACAGCTATGGTCATATCAATTGAAACATTAAATTTAACAGATTTATGAAGTGACATGTAGAATGCAACAGGAGATTTATGAATGGTTAGTTGGTGAATTTAGGTAGCTTATGTGTAGTTATCTTCTAGTCATTGATTAGCATATTCTGTCATGATAATCTATAAATCGTGTTCCCGGGTAAGGAGGAGTGGTTTATGTAAATTTGAGGGTTGGTGATGTCACTTACTGGGAGGAATGTTGTGTAGTCTCTACCAGCCATTTGTTTTAGTACTTAAAAAAATATTTATTTAAAAGCAAATATATTCCTTTGCTTTGAACTTTGAGCTTCGTAACTTTGAAGATGTTGTTTATGCTTAAACAGCAACATTACACACTATCTAAAGTTAAAAAGTTGAAAAGTGAAATCATAATCAACCACCCCTGTAAACTGGGCTTAATTAAACATAAAATCTGAAGTATGTCCTGTAGTAAAGTGTTTTATCTTCCTGCTCTTTGTGTCATTAGTGAAAGATCAGGCTCACATGTGTCCAGCTCTGTGTCTGTGAAGAGTGACGGGTCAAGAGGTGATGGACCAAACTTCAGTGAGAGAAAACCATCAACTAACAAAAGGTATTTCATGTGTTACTTATTCTTGGTCACACAAAGACTGTTAGAAAATATCTCAGCAAATCTTTATCATTCAAATATCGTTCCAATTTACAATCAGCTAAAACGATTGTAATGATTTAAATTATATCTTTTGTATATTTGTATATTTTTTTGGCTCTGCGATATGGGCAAAAAAATAAATAAATCACATGTCAGTATTGTTTTGGCTGAATTGCAATATACTGTATATATATCTTGATATTTTCTTCCTTTTTCTATTTGGATAAAAATTCTGTATTTATTTTAAAGACATGTTATTTTACATTCCGCCCAGTGTTGTCCTACAAACAATGTTCATACTGAAGGAAATGAAAACAAACATAGTGAATGTAACCATGCAGGCTCTGCTATATTATGTGCAAAAAAGGGTTTCAAACCAAATTACAGTACACTAACATTGTTACAACATTACAATCAAAATAATTATTTTTAAAGCAGACGTTAAATTCACTAAACTTAAAAAAAAGAAGCACAGACTAAATGTTAACAGGAAAGAGGAACACACATTCATCTTTACTTAGTAATTATATAAGCCTAGATTTGATTACCCCATTTCAATGATAAAAATCCACTTACTTGTAGGATTAAAATTCTACAAATGGCACATTTATTGTCCAAAAACAAATATTTTAGCAAAATGCTATATTTGTTAGTTGTGCTTCTCTTCTATTGCGTTCCGTCTGTTTGGTGCTTCTTCAGTGAAGTCTGTGAAGTTTAGAATGGCTCGTCCACTCCTGACAGCAAAATGGACATTATCTGCATGAACTTCTAACATTTACAGATGGAGAATATACCTGTGCAATGTAGGTTATTCACTGAGGAGAACACCACATAGCAAACACACTAAACAGCACATATAACGGCTGTCTGATTATATATGATTTTTTTCTAACTCGTTAGTTTAGATCGTATTTAGATATAAAATGTATGACAAATAAGGGCGTGGTTAAGTTTGATTGACAGCTTGATTGACAGCTTAGGCTGCGCCAAGGAGAATGTCAACATAAGAAGCGCCATTTTTTAACACAGTTGAAATATAATACTACTGTTTCTGTATCATGAAATGTAGTTTTAAGAGTTTTTCAGGCGAGAATGTAGTTGTTTAAAGCTCAAATCTGTGGTTTAATTAAAGATTTATGAAAATTTTATCCAGTTGTGAGATCCAGCGATGACCGGGCGCTCGGCGCTCATGTACCCCGCCTGGAACAGCCTTTCCTCGGCTAGTCGTTCTGGCGTTTGCCGCGGACTCTGGCGTCTCTGTAGTGGTTAAACATGAGATATAATTCGTCTTGTCTATATCTAATGGGCGATTTTTGGTCTCGTGAATCTATCATTTGTTCCCTGGCCAATCGGTTTGGCTGAGGGGAAGTTTCCTAACTTTATAAGCTATTTAACTTTACCGTTGTATGGTTAGACTAGAGCGCTGATGTTTGACTGAATTGTTTGCTTTATTTGTATAGCTTCTTGTACCTTTTACTTATACTTTTATAATGGCTAATATTGATAAAACTGAAATTTAACAAAAAGAGACTGGGTTGAGTTTTGTCATTTTAAATTTCAATACAACGAAGATGATCTATAATGTTGTTTACTGCAAAATCTGTTGTTTAGTACAAATGCACATATTGCCTGGACCATATTAAAATGTTTAATATTTTTATATTATATTTAAAACGAAAAGAGGCAGGTTTGTGTTTTATATATATTTTTTTTTTATAAATAGGCAAACGTTATGTGCAGTGAATATAATCAATACGCGTTGCCTGAACCACATTTGTGTGGCTATAATATTTAAAGGGACACTTCACCCATTTGCATTAAGCTTTGCATTGTTAGAAACCCAGTCATACTATTGAATGGTCATGCAACACTCTCTCATTTTCCCCTGAGACAGGAGAAATCTGTTATTTACCTTTTACACTTCCTGAGACTACAGTTCCTCATCTTTCCCAGGGGGCGGGACCCGCTCACGCTACAGACCTATTACAGATCAGTGGGTGGGACTTTACTCTCTGAAACTGAAAGCAATATCCTCCATCTTGTTTGAAGCTAAGCTAACAGGCGCTGTGGAGACAGATGTAAAGTTATGACAATAGCGGAGGAGAGTGCTCAATATGATATAGAGGAAGAGGATTTCGTAAGTCTGATGCTTGAATCAGGTGTTTGTGGCTACCTTTACAAGCCGCATTATAGTGAAGAGCAGCCGAGGCAGAAGACCTGCCTGCCGCGGACGAGGAGCCCGGACTGGCTCGAGTTAGGGCGGACTGGTGGCGCCGGTGATCTCATTATGCAACTACGAACCGCTATGAACACAGAGATAGAGTCCGTCTGTGGCAAAGATTTTCAACGATGACAATTTCTCCTGGACGAAATCTCTGAATCAGACGAGGACACGGACATTTGCGTTGTGAACTAGTTTCCTAGTTTCGCACCGCATATGTTCTGACTGAACATCCAGGTACCATGCAATAATTCACCTTTTCGAAAGAAATACAAACGAAGAGTAATGCACTAATGAGTTCGCCAACTAACTAGACATTTTGTGTGAATGTGAAATTAATTTCAAGCTCTGGTGGGAGCTAGCCTTGTAGACGGAAGAGTGATTTCTCTTATAGGCAGATATGCGCTGTTCTGGATTAGTGGGAGTGGCTTGCGGAGCTGTGCAATGTGGTGCATTGTGGGAGTTGTTGTCTTTCATACAAATGCGTCCTGAAGTTATTTTTTGTCTTTTCTCGGTCACAAAGGCACCAAATTCAAAATTTATTTTACATTTCGACTACATATATGACCAACTTTAAATAAAAAACAATGTTCAAATGGGTGAAATGCCCCTTTAAGATTTCTTTAAATGAAAACGAAAAGAGTTAGTATGGTGTTTTATAACATATTTCGTTGCCTAAAATATACACAGAGATAACCGAAGTAGCAGAGCGAGCTGAGTGACGCGCGCTGCGTCAGAACGTGGGCGGGGTTAGGATTTCCCAAGATTTTCCAAGATGGCGGCGCCCATACCCCCCCATAAACGGCTTAAAACCCGTTCTTCAGAAAGTCTATGGGTGACGTCACAGACGCTTTGTCCATATTTTTTACAGTCTATGGTTCAAACCAGAGTCAATAATGGAGAGACTCAAGAAGAAGTGACATGTAGAATGCAACAGGAGATTTATGAATGGTTAGTTGGTGAATTTAGGTAGCTTATGTGTAGTTATCTTCTAGTCATTGATTAGCATATTCTGTCATGATAATCTATAAATCGTGTTCCCGGGTAAGGAGGAGTGGTTTATGTAAATTTGAGGGTTGGTGATGTCACTTACTGGGAGGAATGTTGTGTAGTCTCTACCAGCCATTTGTTTTAGTACTTAAAAAAATATTTATTTAAAAGCAAATATATTCCTTTGCTTTGAACTTTGAGCTTCGTAACTTTGAAGATGTTGTTTATGCTTAAACAGCAACATTACACACTATCTAAAGTTAAAAAGTTGAAAAGTGAAATCATAATCAACCACCCCTGTAAACTGGGCTTAATTAAACATAAAATCTGAAGTATGTCCTGTAGTAAAGTGTTTTATCTTCCTGCTCTTTGTGTCATTAGTGAAAGATCAGGCTCACATGTGTCCAGCTCTGTGTCTGTGAAGAGTGACGGGTCAAGAGGTGATGGACCAAACTTCAGTGAGAGAAAACCATCAACTAACAAAAGGTATTTCATGTGTTACTTATTCTTGGTCACACAAAGACTGTTAGAAAATATCTCAGCAAATCTTTATCATTCAAATATCGTTCCAATTTACAATCAGCTAAAACGATTGTAATGATTTGAATTATATTTTTTGTATATTTGTATATTTTTTTGGCTCTGCGATATGGGCAAAAAAATAAATAAATCACATGTCAGTATTGTTTTGGCTGAATTGCAATATACTGTATATATATCTTGAAATTTTCTTCCTTTTTCTATTTGGATAAAAATTCTGTATTTATTTTAAAGACATGTTATTTTACATTCCGCCCAGTGTTGTCCTACAAACAATGTTCATACTGAAGGAAATGAAAACAAACATAGTGAATGTAACCATGCAGGCTCTGCTATATTATGTGCAAAAAAGGGTTTCAAACCAAATTACAGTACACTAACATTGTTACAACATTACAATCAAAATAATGCTTTTTAAAGCAGACGTTAAATTCACTAAACTTAAAAAAAAGAAGCACAGACTAAATGTTAACAGGAAAGAGGAACACACATTCATCTTTACTTAGTAATTATATAAGCCTAGATTTGATTACCCCATTTCAATGATAAAAATCCACTTACTTGTAGGATTAAAATTCTACAAATGGCACATTTATTGTCCAAAAACAAATATTTTAGCAAAATGCTATATTTGTTAGTTGTGCTTCTCTTCTATTGCGTTCCGTCTGTTTGGTGCTTCTTCAGTGAAGTCTGTGAAGTTTAGAATGGCTCGTCCACTCCTGACAGCAAAATGGACATTATCTGCATGAACTTCTAACATTTACAGATGGAGAATATACCTGTGCAATGTAGGTTATTCACTGAGGAGAACACCACATAGCAAACACATTAAACAGCACATATAACGGCTGTCTGATTATATATGATTTTTGCCATACTCAAGCAGCCCTACATTAAACCATTTCAAATAAGAGTGAAGTATTTCATGTAGTAAAGTGTTTTATCTTCCTGCTCTTTGTGTCATTAGTGAAAGATCAGGCTCACATGTGTCCAGCTCTGAGTCTGTGAAGAGTGACCGGTCAAAAGGAGATGTACCAAAATTCAGTGAGAGAAAACCATCAACTTACAAAAGGTATTTCATTTTTTTCTTATTGTTGGTCACACATAGGGCCCTATTTTAACGATCTGAAACGCAAGTGTCAAAGCGCAAAGCGCAAGTAACTTTGTGGGCGGGTCTTGGCGCTGTTGCTATTTTCCCGGTGGGATAAATGACTCTTATCCTGGCGCAAATCTAAAAGGGGTTGGTCTGAAGTAGCTTCATTATTCATAGGTGTGGTTTGGGGCGTAACGTGAAATAAACCAATCAGAGCGTCATCTCACATTCCCTTTAAGAGCAGGCGCGCTTGTTCTAAAGCGGATTCCTATTATAACGGCGGATTTGCCAGGCGCACGCGAGGAGTGGTTCACAGCCGAGGAGACCGACGTTCCCGTCAGGGACGTTGGGGATGGAGAAACACACCCAAATTAACTTCAGTTAAACAGGCGTATGATAATTTGGGTAAATGTGTAAGCTAGATGTATGCTTTTATAATAAACTGTCTATCTATCTATCTATCTATCTATCTATCTATCTATCTATCTATCTATCTATCTATCTTTTGTAATAATGTATGATTTGCAAAAATGATAACTGCTGCGTCTGTGTGTAGATGAGAGAATCAAAGTGTATGCGCGTTGTGCACACGCTACATTGATTAAGGCCAAGCATGCACCCTTAAAATAGCATATGAATAACATGCGCAACGCGCCACTGACTTTAAACTGTTTTTTTTAGGTTAGTGGCGCAATTGTTTTCTAAACCTGTAAAATAGCATGAGGGAACGTTTGCGCCGGAACACGCCTATGGGATCAAATTCCCGCCAAATATATAGCGGTCACGTATAAAAAAATAATAAGCGTGAATCAAAAATGTAAAAACACATGTAAAAATATATTGCACAAACTGAAAAAAAGAATGCAAAATGATCAGAATAGCAAACAACGTGGTCACGGATCAAAATATAATAAGTGTGAATCAAGAAATAACAAGCATGAATAAAAACTTTAAACACATTAAAAGTTATTTTGCACAAAACTTAAACTTATGGTCATGCTTTCTTAAAAAGTATGTTTTCCTTGGTTTTATTACTGTGTACTTTGTGCTTTCTTGCATTTTCTGCTCATATTTTACTCTTTTGTACGCTTGTAATGTTTTTCTCTTCGCTCTTCTTTCTATGTTCTGCGCTTGCTTTCCCAAATGTTGCAGTTCGAGTTTCATGTAAATTAGGGCGGGCTTAAGAGTCACCATTGGTCCACTAGTTCTAGATTGACAGCTACTCCTCTAGCCAATCGTTCAATCGAAGAGGGGAGTTGACGTCACACCAATGCGACTCGTGGCTACTGATGCTTATGTAGGAGTACAAGCTGTTTATGTTTGTACAATTTCTTCAATTCCATTATAATATACAAAAAATTTATTTTTCTAATACTTTTATATACTGTTCAATTTCTTATTTGTGCTTTGCTATGTGCATTTATTAAATTAATTATTTTAGCTTGGCATACCAGCGTGATTATGTCACCGCACACTTCAGTGGGTGGTGCGCGCCCGTGATGCACTTTCTGAGTAAATATAACAACAAAGAAGCACTGCTGCGCTCTCTTTTATTTCATTTTTCTTTAATCCTTACCCTTTTCAGGAGTGCTGCACTTACTTATACAGGGGAAGACAGCAGTTCAATTTAACTTTACAAAGACTTTCAAGCAGTAAAGCTATCTGAACTCTGGACATAAATAATTAAATTCATCTTTTTTGAGATACATGAGATGAGAATGTTAATGTGCACACTAGTAATTGGTGTTAAACAATATTACTTGGCTCATGATGTCAATATGCTAAGGCTGCTGTAAGTAAAACATCCTGCAGTAATGAAACACTACAATTCGTTGCAAAAACTAAGTTAAAAACGGCCATTGTCTGAAGACTTTAGGACTTTGACCTGTCGCCGCTACGCATTGCCTACCTTTTTTATTAACTCCGCCAAATTTGACAAAAGATTATTGAAAATGATTGTGTTACAGAGAAGATATACAGAAACAAGTTTAATTTAATACAGTGATTTATTACAAACTTATTGTGTTTACTTACATAGCTACATAATTGCATATTACTTTAGGATTAATGTTTTAAATATAGCTTAAAATTTGAATACAGCAACATCGCCATCAGCAATAGGTAACGTTGTTTCTGGAGTGCCGCTGTCCTGCAGAGTTTAGCATCAACTCCGATTAAAAACCTCACCTGTCTTAAATATCCTAAAGACGATGATTAGCTGGTTCAGGTGTGTTTGATTAGGGTTGGAGGAGCTAAACTCTGCACCCAGGACCGACATTACCCATCCTTGTTATTGATTAAATATGAAAGTAAAACGGCCAGTAGGTGGTGGCAAGTTACTGGAGAAGATCGACGCTCGCGGTGCCAGGTCCAGTGCATTAGAGGTGAATGATGGATCATCAGACAGGCATAACTGTAACAGGTCGTCGTTAGGATGACGAATTTAACGATGCCATATTGCCAGATATACGTATATACCGGCAACAGGTTGAGTTGCAGCCACACATGCAGTTTAAAGGTGTAGGCTACTGCCACGGAACAATTTTTGCCAACTGAGTTGATAGTCGTCTTCCCCTGACAAGTAAGCATCAGTAGCCACGAGTCGCATTGGTGTGACGTCAACTCCCCTCTTCGATTGATTGGCTAGAGGAGTAGCTGTCAATCTAGAACTAGTGGACCAATGGTGACGCTTAAGCCCGCCCTAATTTACATGAAACTCGAACTGCAACATTTGGGAAAGCAAGCGCAGAACATAGAAAGACGAGCGAAGAGAAATAGAGCACAAGCGTACAAAAGAGTAAAATATGAGCAGAAAATGCAAGAAAGCACAAAGTACACAGTACAGTAATAAAACCAAGGAAAACATACTTTTTAAGAAAGCATGACCATAAGTTTAAGTTTTGTGCAAAATAACTTTTAATGTGTTTAAAGTTTTTATTCATGCTTGTTATTTCTTGATTCACACTTATTATATTTTGATCCGTGACCACGTTGTTTGCTATTCTGATCATTTTGCATTCTTTTTTTCAGTTTGTGCAATATATTTTTACATGTGTTTTTAAAATTTTTATTCACGCTTATTATTTTTTGATACGTGACCGCTATATATTTGGCGGGAATTTGATCCCATACACGCCTCCTCTTTGCGCTGAACCGCCCTGGGGAGCACAACTGTATTTCTTAGTTAACCGACGTGCTTCTGTGGAGGGAAAAGTCCGCTTTGCGCGGGTGCAAAATAGGAATGATACATGCGTCCGTGTACAAAGTCAATTGCGCTGGGTGAAAGATAGGGCCCATAGACTGTTAGCGAATATTTCAACAAATATTTATCATAAAACTTTGTTCAAATATCGTTCCAATTTACAAACAGCAGTGCTATAAAAACCCAAAGGGAGCATCAGCAAAAAGATTGAAATTTTGATTTGAATTATAATTCTATTTTTTGTAATAAAAAAATAGAATTTATTTTAGTGTGCTGACATAACTACTGCACGACATATTAAAATACCTATTGTCTATGCAGAATTCACTATATATTTATAATTAAATATATCATATACTTTAACAGTAAAAACTAAAGTAAAAAAAAAAAAAACTAAACTAAAATTGCTAATGTTTTCTTTTTCTCTGCTAAAAATAATAATATTTTGGCTGAAAATGCAGTATTTTATTTTATTGGCTAACAGGCTTCAGTTTGAGACATTAGACTCAGACGTTCAGGCTCACAGGAACCTCAAGAATTTCAAAGACAATCTTCTAGAGATATTTCAGGTAGGAAAAAATATTTTCATAAATGTTTGTATTTATAACAAAATAATAAGTTACTGAACTTTTTTTTTTTTTGCAAAAATAATAAAATAGAAATTTTAAGAACCCATAAAATAACAATCAAAATCTAAAAAACAAGTGTTGTTTTTGTACTTTTTGTGTTAAATGGCAGCTGATTGACATGTTTGGTTTTTAACTGGTTTCTTTTAGAAAATATTTTTAATTACTGAATAAATAGTTTTGACCAAATATGGATGTGGATCTGGTTAAATTGTGTTGTTCTGTCTCTTATTTGATTTGCTTTATTTTTGCAAAATAATCATATTTCTGAAGCATGAACTGGAAAAGTTTGAGAAAATATTACAAAATGAGAACACACAACCCATTGTGAAGGACTTTAATGAGAATAGATCCAGTATCAAAGCAGCAGCTCTTGATCTCACACTACATTACCTGAGGGAGATAAAGCAAGATGAAGCTGCTGATGCTCTAGGAGGTAAGAGACTCATGATCATCTGTCTGATTGTCACTTATAAATGGAGGAGAGAAAATTAAGACTAAAACTATCTGTTTTCTGTTCCTGTGTTTAGATGAGCTGTTCTTCATTCCTCAGCTGAAATGTGGCCTAGAGAAGAAGTATCAGTGTGTGTTTGAAGGAATTGCGAAGCAAGGTGACTCCACACTTCTGAATAACATCTACACAGATCTCTATATCACTCAGGGTGGCAGTGAACAGGTCAATACTGAACATGAGGTGAGACAGATTGAAGTTGCTTCCAGGCGTCATGAAGCACAAGAGATACAGGTTGAATCCACACATCTATTTGAAGCACCTGACCAACACAAGAAGATCCGAACTGTACTGACAAAAGGAGTCGCTGGCATCGGGAAATCAGTCTCTGTGCAAAAGTTTGTTCTGGACTGGGCTGAAGGAAAAGAAAATCAAGATATCAGCTTCATATTTCCTCTTCCATTCAGAGAGATGAACTTAAAGGAGAAAGAAAAACTAAGTTTGATGGACCTTATAACTCAATTTTTCCCAGAGACTAAAGGACTGAACCTTACAAGAAGGAATCAATTCAAAGTCCTGTTCATCCTTGATGGACTGGACGAATGTCGTCTTCCTCTGAAGTTTGATTGTAATGAGACGTGGCGTGATGTGTCATCACCAGCCTCTCTGGATGTTCTCCTAACGAACCTCATGAAGGGAAATCTGCTTCCTTCTGCTCTCATCTGGATCACCACCAGACCAGCAGCTGCCAGTAAGATTCCTCCTGACTGCATCGACCGGCTGACAGAGATACGAGGATTCAGTGATGCACAGAAGGAAGAGTACTTCAAAAAAAGATTCACTGATCAGAATCAGGCCAACACAATCATAGATCATGTTAAAAAATCAAAGAGTCTCTTTATCATGTGCCACATCCCAGTCTTCTGCTGGATTTCAGCCACTGTTCTCCAGAACATTCTGGAGGAGAAAAGAAATAATGATGTGAAACACACTCAGGCTGATGAGATCTCTAAAACACTGCAGGAATCAAACACTGAAGACACTCCCAAGACTCTGACACAAATGTACACACACTTTCTCCGCTTCCAGATCCAGCAGAGCCACAGAAAGTATGATGGAGAATACACACCAGATGTTTCCTGGGATAAAGGCGCCATCCTTTCACTGGGGAAACTGGCATTTCATCAGCTGGAAAGAAACAACCTGATCTTCTATGACACAGACCTGGAAGCCTGTGGTATTGACGTCTATAAGGCATCAGTGTACTCAGGCATGTGTACCCAGATCTTTGAGGAAACAGGGATCATTCTTGGTACCATGTACTGCTTTGTTCACTTGAGCATTCAAGAGTTTATTGCAGCCCTTTATGCTCATCTGTTTCTAGACATCAACAAGACAAGTGTGTTTGTTCATGAGTCTACAGAACAGGAAAACAGAAATGAAACCATGATTGATTTTCTCAAGACTGCAGTGGACAAGGCGCTCGAGAGTGACAATGGACTGCTGGACCTTTTCCTTCGCTTCCTCCTCGGTCTGTCGCTTCAGTCCAATCAACGACTCTTACGAGGTCTGTTAACACAGCAAGACAGCAATGACCAGAGCAACAAGGAAATAGTTCAGTACATCAAGCAGAAATTAGAAGATGATCTTCCTGTAGAGAGAACCATCAATCTGTTCTACTGTCTGAATGAACTGAACGACCAAACTCTGGTGAAGGAGATTCAGACCCAGTTTAGCAAAGGAAGTCTCTCATCTGGTGACCTTTCACCTGCCCAGTGGTCTGCTTTAGTCTTTGTGTTGTTGACATCAGAGGAAGAGCTGGAGGAGTTTGAGCTTCAGAAATTCAAGAGATCAGACGAGTGTCTCATCAGATTTTTGGCAGTCATTAAAGCCTCCAGAAGAGCTCTGTAAGTCACTTAGTCAAGTCAAGTTAAGTCATCTTCATTTTTATAGCACCTTTAACAATGTAGATTGTTTCAAAGCAGCTTTACAGAGATAAACGTATAATTCATGGTAACAGAGATTGTTTTGGCTTTATAGCGGTTCTTTAATAAAGTTATTTTCCAGCTAAAGTTAGTTTTGATTGATTCGCTTCCATCGCAACGATCATTTGTTATTAAATTAGGGGGCGCTAAGACGACACCATTCTCTCTACACAGACTTTAAACGCGAACCTGTGAGAAACGCTGATGGCGTTCACATGCGCATTAAGAATTGGTTCTGTAGTTATGTGCGTTTGAATATATGCGCAGGTTTGGAATTCCCTACAAACCAAGCCTAAATAAAGTACTGGGCTTTCCTTATAAATTTTGATACAGAATTTAATTTTATTTTGTCACGTCGGGGTAGGTACGCGAAACGAATTTTCCAGACAACGCTTTATCTGTAGAGTGGGAAAGGGATCCTCCATAGGGAGAGACTAGTTGGCGCTTCAGCACTGCGTTGTCATCGGGTCCAGGCGAAGTTCCTTCGTCAGATATGGATCCGGCAGGCTGCAAAAAAACCTCGGGGTAAACAAAGACACTAAAATTAGCGTAGATGCCATTCTTCTTATGATGTAACGAGTACATCAGGATTTATGGGAAGTGTTCCCGGTTCCGGCTGACCTAATCTATGCAGCCTAACATTGAATTATAGAAGTCTATAACGTGTTATGTGAATGCTAGGTCAAAGAGATGTGTCTTTAATCTGGCTTTGAACTGACAGAGTGTGTCTGCTTCCCGGACAATGGTAGGAAGACTGTTCCAAAGTTTTGGCGCTAAATAGGAAAAGGATCTACCGCCAGCAGTCGATTTTGATATTCTAGGTATTATTAACTGGCTGGAATTTTGAGATCGCAATAGACGTGAAGGACTATAATGCGTTAAGAGCTCGCTTAACCCTCTGGGGTCTAAGGTGTTTTTGGGGTCCTTGAAATGTTCTGACATGCCCTGACATTTGTGCTTTTTTCAGTTGCTTATAAACATATTAATGGCAAAAAAAAATTACACACTATTTAGCACAAACAGGGCTACCATAATATGTGAGCAACAAGAATGTACATGTCTGCATTTTTGAGATAATAATGTTTATGCGTGGTTATTGAAAAAACTAAAAACTAACGTTTCTGAAATAAGGCCATAAAACACATACTAAATATGTGCCAATGAGACTTTTGTCTAATAGATGTCATTGCCTAGTGTTTTTTCTTCAAAATGATGTGAAAATCACCCTGCCTAATCATTCACATAACACAATACATTGATTTGAATTTTGCAAAGCACTTTCTGTTTGGAAAGGCAATATGCGGAGTGGGCGTCACAGATCTTGCATATTTAGTGGTTCACACCTTAGGAGACAATGGGGCCTGCATACTTAATTAGCCATTCATTCAGGTGAGTCACTGAGCCACAAGAATGCAAGAGCAACAGTTGGAAGCATCTCAATTCTTTTTTATTTTTCCACATATTGTGCTTGCAATTTGGCCTATAATATCCAAGGAAAACATGTCTAGTAATTGTGCAGTTAATTCTCATACTGTATTTTCAGTTTTGGAATATTTATCCTCTCCCCAAATTTGTCACTAATAAAACACAATAAAAATTATTTAAAGAAAAGGCTTATATTTACCTTTTAATAGTTTGTTTACATCTACCTTGTAAATATATTTTTTTATTAAAAAGGTTACAATTACAACAACAATTCAAGTGTAATCTTTCTTTGTAAAAACTAAAGTATACATTTTATCATACATATTTCAAAGTTAAAAAGGTTACAACAACAATAATTACAATTTCAACAATATTTCAAGTGTACTCTTTCTTTGTAAAAAAAAAAGATTATAGTCCTACATTTTATCTATGTATTCATTACTTTGAATATAGCCAACATTGGAACAGCTAACATCTTAGTTGATGACTTTATTTTTGACAAAAATAGTAGGCTATTTTATATATAGAAATTGCTAAACAAAAGCTTATTTGATGTGGCAGTATATTCTACAGTAAAAACTGTACCCAAATCTACTAAACAAAATGTTGTCTTTCATATTTCGCCTGACTGTAACGTTGTTTTCATGAAATATTAGTGCATATTGTTAATTTGCCGTTTAATACGTTGCTTATACAAATAGCCTACATTTTATTTCAACATATTTCAGTCGATTTTTACTCATCTCAGTATAGCAATACAGTTTGCTAAAACAACATCATTCATTCACACACGCGATTTAAATTTAACTTCTGGCAAAGATGAAGTTGATGATAGGCTGACTCGCGATCTTCGCAGTAGGCTAGTGAACGCACCGGAGAAATGCACATTTATTAGGCTGCATAGTTTTTTTTGTTTTGGATGGTTTTGTTTAGAACCAGCTTTCTGTAAATATATTTAAATTTTTTTAGACATGTGAGGCGAGTAGGCTACGGGTTCATGATGGTCTCCAGTTCAGACCTTATGTTGTGATTGCTAGCCTATATTTACTTTAAATCCAGGAAATTTGTTAATGAAAAAATTATTAAAATTAAGATACAATTGATACAAAACGAAATTCGTTTTAAAGAAAGGATTTGTACTTTCTGTTTTGAGGTCTCTGTGAATGTTTGAAAGTCTTTTAGTGCTTAGAGCGCTCGCGTCCATAATGGAGAACTGTCACCTAATATTGTTTTTTTTCCTCATAAATGCGAACACGAAAAATAAAAGACAAAAGACTTTTAAGTAAAACTTACTCCGAAATTGTGTCCTCGGCGGAATTCGCTCTTCAATATGCTGCCGTTCGTCGTCTGTTACAATCTTCCTCTGAGGAAACAACCCGGTATCGTGCATTCTTCCTCGCTGTCCAGAATCATCTGAAGGGCGTCTTTATTACCGGAGAAGCGTGCCATACTCAAAACGTGATGAACTATCAGTAAGTCTGATAGAAACTGTGTTTTTATGGCATTGATCGGGGGGCGTATGCGATGCATACTAGATCACCTAAACTATTTACATGTGAATCGCGCCGGGGGCGGGGCGCCCGCAGCTGATTATAAAGATAATGAGGCAGAAGGAAAAACGGTACCTCTCCTTGCTTTCAAACGGATTACATGAGTTGAAAACATTTGTGTTTTATATAAATTACTTCATTTAAAAGAAGAGATTTCAAGCTTCATAAAGACATAAATCACATGCCTGTGTGAGAAGTATTCGCTGAGTTATGATTCATTTCCGGACGCGTTTCAGAATGGACTACACGGACAGAGAGAAGGCAGAACTCGCTTCGTGTTTATTTTTCTTTATTTTGCAAAAAGCACCACACTTTGTTTTTATTGTGAGTATACACAAAAATAATACACATTTAACAAAATCAATTGATGTATGAAACTCCTATGGAAAATCAAAGTCAACAGAGTATTTATGAGTTTCTTTTACACTGATAAAAAAAAAGCGAGCTGGTATCGCCGGCGATACCGTAGACCTCTGGGTGTTAAGTACTGCGGAGCTAAACCATTTAGTGCTTTGTAAGTAATCAGCAATATTTTAAAATTGATGCGATGTTTAATAGGGAGCCAATGCAGTGTTGACAGAACCGGGCTAATATGGTCATTCTTCCTACTTCTATATGTATATATATATATATATATATATATATATATATATATATATATATATATATATATATACATTATATATATATATATATATATATATATATATATATATATATATATATATATATATATATAATAAAATAATGGAAAATATATTTAATATTTGTTTATATAAATGTTCCACCTAATTTCGTGATGTAATTTATTTGTCTTACAGGCTAAATGATTGTGGCTTAACAGACAAAAGCTGTTCGGCTTTGGCTACAATTCTTGGATCAGATACCAATCTGAAAGAGCTGAACATGAACAATAATAATCTGCAGGATTCAGGAGTGAAGCTGCTCTGCACTGGACTGAAGATAAACCATACATTAAAGACACTGAGGTAAGTTGTGTCACAACAGAATATATTTTTTAAATATTCTTTACTTTTAAATATATTTCGATCATGAAAACTCAGAATAGTTTTTTTTTTTTACGTTATTGAATATGGCAATGTTAAAGGGGTCATGAACTGCATTGTTTTATTGTTTTATAATGTTTCATGTATTGCATTCATAATGTTAATATAATTTATAAAATCATAAATTGTATAATCAAAAATTGCCATCATTTAGGAATAAACGGCATTTTTCCCACCCTGATTTTTACCCTCTGATTTGATCTCTGGTTTGAAGGGGTGTGTTTGCTGTGAGACTTCGGTGTAAATGCCCACTGCTGTGATTGGCTAATATCTTTGCATATGAAATAAGTATTACAAGTGGAACTCTCTTGAAAACTTTTAGCACGCTTTTACAATTACAGCTCTCAAGATTAACTAATCATGTAAAGTGTTGATTAAAGTATAATATTTAGATTTATGGCATTATATTTATATAGTGGCATGAAAGGTTGCAGTGATGAACATGTAGCCGATCAGACATGTTGAGCACATGAGTGTGATCTCGTCATTGCAACTCGATTTCTGCACAGTAACAAATGCTTTCATCATAACTAACAGTGCAAACACAATGTAAATAAGAGATTTGTTGATTATTACGGGAGTTTTGGCGCAAGTCCAGAACTCCGTCATTGATGCGCCATTGATTCTGAAAGATAATTCCCCTTCACTCAACAAATATTATTTTTTCCCTATTTTTTCCACAAGTGCATATATATATATATATATATATATATATATATATATAATTGCCCCAAAATAAACAATATAAGCAAACAAGCAGTCTTTAGGCCCTATTTTAACGATCTGAAACGCAAGTAACTTTGTGGGATCTAATCTAAAATGTAAATCTAAAATGGGTTGGTCTGAAGTAGCTACATTACTCATAGGTGTGGTTTTGGCGTAACGTGCAATAAACCAATCAGAGACAGGTAGCATTAGTTCAACCATGCGGTTTTCCTCTACCTAACGAACTAGCTGTGTCCCAATGTGAAGGCTGCATCCTCCGAAGGTCGTATTTGAAGGCCGATTGGCCGCATTTGAAGGCCGATTGCGTCACAGCGGCGCGACAAAGGACGTCCCAATTCAAAGGCTGCATCCTTGGAAGGTCGCATTTGAAGGCCGATTGCGTCACCGCGGCGCGATGAAGGCTGTCCCAATTCAATTCTGCATCCTCCAAAGGCCGTATTCGAAGGACGGTTGCGTCATCGCGCCGCGACGAAGGCTGCCCTGATTCAAAAGCGACGCCAAATGCACCCTTCGTTTCCCCGTGAAAGGAAGGATACATAAATGGACACTTAGCGGCCTATCCTACCCTATTCTACCCCATAAGTCATTGCGCGCCATTGACGACAGGCCGGCGGCCGAGACTAGAGATCGGTGGTGGACAGCAAATTCACATTTAAATGTAAGTATTATGTTTTCATTTACTCAAATAGATAGCGAAACCAGTTAAAGTTTATTATAAACTTCATCTTAACTCCTTCGTCACCATTGCATGGCTTCATTTGTCAGGTAGTTTTAGGCAAAACTTGTGGTAATAAAGTTATTAGTTTAACGACCTATTTGTAATATTTGCACTAGTCTATCTCACTTGTGTATTATAAGAAATATCACTCACCCTATAAAGCCTAAAACAACCAACCCCCAAATTTGTTTTTTAACCAAATTTGACTATACAGAAATATTAAGTATATTTTGCATGTCTTGATGTGTCATATTTTGCAGTGTTAACAATGCATTTAAGATTGCACCCCTGTGTTAAGTACCCTTTTCTGCTTTTTTAGAACAATTCAGGGAAAAATGGGTCTGGGGAATGTAACTCCCATACAGGCACAAAATAATATATATATATATATATATATATATATATATATATATATAAGAAAATTAATACACACATCTTTGCTGAAATGTATTGTGCTGTTGTATTGTGCTGTTGTTGTTAACAAGCCATGGTTAATTTGCTCTGCCTAAGATTGCACGTGTCCTGGGACAGGAGAGGGTGTGAGTGGGAAACCCACTGCTGAAACTTGGCCCTGGTTTGTCCTCATGGATGAGGTGTTGGGACAGAGGCATTGCACCAACCCCGCTGTCCTCATGGCCTCAATCCCTGAGGACAGACCAGGGCCGAGTTCAGCAGTGTGTGACCAAGAAGAGGAGGAGCCAGGGGCAACACCAGCACCAGCACCACGAAGAAGGCGAGACAGAGAGGACGAGTTTTCGGACTTGATTAGAGAAGACATGGGACTGCAGAGGCGAGGAGAGCACTGGAGAGTAGGGAGAGGATGGATAGGCTGTTTTCTCTTCTTGAAAGAATGACTGAGAAATATATATATATATTCTTGTTTAACTTTTTTTCACCTATATTTTTTAAAAGAAAAAAAAAATCTGTACATTTATTTATTTTTATGCAACTTTAAATGTGTAAATAAAAGAGAATTCATTGCTCTGGGCATTATTTTTGTAATGACAGTCATAATTTCTACATGAAAGAAATTCTTCTAAACCTTTTTTTCCCCCCAACTATTTACAACATATGTTAAACATATCTAAATCAACATAAACATTTAAATTTACAGTACATAAAATAAGAAAAAATGAAGTAGACTTTTATTCAGCTGAGTGGGAGACCCTGGTGTGCTGCTGGACCGGGATGGGCTCCACAATAGAGACCCTGGTAAGGCTTCCTGCTGGTGGGACATCATCTGGGATGCTCTCCAGAGTGTTTGACTGCATATTTTCACTATCCACTAAGTTGTCTACCAACAGGTTTGCAGGGCTGACTCATGGAATAAATATTGAGATACTTTATTACACTGAAGTAGTTTTAATAACCACTAATACCGCATTGGCGAAAAACTACTAGTCATATATTTTAAACCTTAGTTAAGCAATTTTTTTTTTTTTTTTTTTTCATTATCTTGCATACTGTAAAGGAATTCTGCAGGAAAAACTTGTCAGGGTTTTTATGATGTTTTGCATTTCTATTACTGCATGTTGCATTTTACTTCTGAATATTTTCAAGGTTGATACATTTAAACTATATCATTTAAACTATATACTTTTGTGTAGTTTAGTGTAAAACAATGCATCATGTTGTAAAATATCAATTTTCTAGTGTTGCTGTCCTGTGTGGGAAAATTACTTTTATTTTTATTAACGAAGTATGTAGTTCCTTACATACCACCACTGGTTATTTTGAAAATTAAAGTAACAAAATGTAGGCCTATTGTCACAATATTAACAAATTGTTGCTAACTACAGCTCCGTCCCATTTCAAAGGGCGCATCTGAAGCGCTCAGACCGGTCTAGCCTAGGGAGGATTGTTCTTGTCGCCTAGCAACAGTGACTGACAGCTGCCGATGAAGAGCGGGAGTAACATTCGCACTGGACTTTTTATATTCAAATGGGTTTTATATTCAAATGGGGTTAAAAACCTGTGTAAATATATTTACCATGGTCCTTTTATGTGCATAACAAAAATAATACACTAGCCTACAAAATCGCATCAAGGTAAGATATAAATGAACATTTGAATCTTCGGCTAAGCCGAAAGTATGACCTGAAACATCCTTAATACCATGTCCTCCTGTAAAATATAAAACATAAAAATGACAATAGCCAATTCTGGCTCCATAGCATATCAAATGAATTGTCAGGATGGCAGCATACTCTCGCACCATTGCTTGGCGCCTGGAGCGGTAATCAGGAACACCTGGCTGCGCAATTAGGAAATTCTACGGAGGCTACATGGTGCGTCCTTCGGAGGACGCATAGGCTGCATCCTTGAAGTCTTCAGTCCTTTGAAGGATGCAGCCTTCACATTGGGACACAGACTGACTTGTTTTTGTCTTCTTCTTCTTATGTTTTTATTGGCAGTGACCATCTTATTAGGTGCTTTACCGCCACCTACTGAATGGGAGTGTGGATTAGAAGATTTGGCAGAATGTAGAAAAAAAAAAAAATCTATCTATCTATCTATCTATCTATCTATCTATCTATCTATCTACGTATATATATATATTAGTGGTGGGCATAGATTAATTTTTTTAATCTAGATTAATCTCACTGTAATCTTGGAATTAATCTAAATTAATCTAGATTAAAATGGCTCATTTGAATTCTGCCGAAGGCATTCAGAATATGTGTGCTACCCAAATAATGACTAAAGGGCACGTGTTTCTTAAATACAAAGTGACATTTAAAAGAACTTGTGAAGAAATGCCAGAGATTTTTTTATTATTATTAAAACTAACATAATAAAGTATGATTTTTAATTTTTTTTACTTTGAGCAATGATGGAGCTATAATAGACTCTTCTTATGAGCATATAAAACAAAACAGCTCCTTGGAAAAAAATGAAATGTAGCCTAATATTTTAGTAGTTATAAACATAGGTCTATTTTTAGTTCAGATTAACATTTGAGGGCAGCAATTTTATTCATAATGTCAAAATAAAACCAACGTAATGTTACTTGAAAGCATTATAGCCTACTATTCCTGCCAAACTTCCATGGTTGCAGTTAGTGTTACTACAGTAAATCCATGGTAAATGTTGCAGATCTGTGGACACCGGATAGTTCATTCATGGCACAATGTTTCTTCCTGGCTTCCACTTTGATCAGTTAATAACGGAGAAATGTAAATGTTTCTCACTAGATCTCGCAGCGATGTTATTACTTCTGTGGCGAATTCAAATGCTTTCTTTACTGGATCTCTTAGCGCTGTGTAGTAACAGTGTCGCTTGATCACGATCGGCTCGCGCTGCTTTGGTCCAAACTGATAAACAACGGTCCGTCAACCACACAATAACGAGTAGCTCAGTTTCGTTCCGCTTGCATTACGTTTGCCATTTGATGTCAGACAATGTTGTGGTCGCGCCAGCGTCTAAAGCCTGATTCACACGGCAGGATAATTAGGCCGATTTTAGCCCCGATACACCCCTTCCGACAATCTTAAGGATGCTCCGATTATCGTAAAATAATCTGATCAGATATTCCTGCTGTGTGTGGTGTGTTAAGACTGCTCTCGTCTGCTCGGACGGACTTCGGGACCGCTCCGATCTCAAATCGGGGATATCCAACATGTTGGATTGTTTTGGCCCAATTTCTCCTCGTGTGTGGTGTCCCCCGCGACAAACGAGCACGCAGCCTGTGGACTGTGGCGTGTAGATTTTTTCTTTAATCCATTGGCTGCTCTATACTATAATATTTTATCACGCTATCATTCATTCAAGTGCTAAGAAACAATTCAAGCGTGATAAAACGCAAAAAAGAACTTAAATCTGTACTGGCGGCGCGCTGTCTGTAAATCTCCTCTCTGTGTGATGCATACACACACACACACACACAGAACTCATGCGCACAGAATCCCACTTCAGACAGCGCGCTGCCGCATTGAGTTCTCTTTCACGCTTGAACGGACAAAACACACAAAAGTATGCCAAAATGTTCACTTTGTCAAGTATCCTCGTAAGCACAGTATTAAATTACGTTTGATCTCGAGGGATTTTGCGAGTTTTCACGTCTGACCTGGGAATGCTCGGGAGTCAAATCGGTTCGTGTGTGATGTGTTGATTTTGCCGTATGGCTGCGCACCACACACTGTACGACCAAAACTGTTAGACCCGTGATTTTTTATCGCCGTGTGTGGTGTCTCTCAGGTTTGGAAAATCGGCCGACAATTTTAAAATCGTCCCGTGTGAACCAGGCTTTACATTATGAGCGCGCTTTCCACGCTCGACCCGCCTACATTTGTCTCTCATTTTAATGCTCTTATCAACATGGAAAAGTGGATCGGCTTGCTTTGTGCAAATGTTTTTTTATTGAAAACAACACTGGCATATACTGTAGTGCTCAATTTCACACTAACATTCTCACTTGGATCAAATAATCGCATCAGAGAATGCTTCGCCATCAAGTGGAATTTCAGACTGGATATGCTGCGATGATCGCACAGTTCGTTTGGCATCTGTTTCGTCGTCACGCGCTCGCCATCCACTCAAAACGTAACGTTAGCCTATTACTCTTTGGCCGGCTCGCAAGCCCAAACAAGTGTGTGTGGCGTGCCTGTTGTTTTGTTTCTGGTCTAGCTAGATCCGATGTGGTGTGGTAGTTTTTCTAACGTTACTAGTTGTTGCAACAGCATGTGAAAAATAACTACAAAGTTTGCTAGCCCAAAAAGAACCGTTAAAATTGGTTTGCGTTAACACCGTTAATAACGCATTTAACTGGCAGCACTAATATATATTTAAATATATAATTAGCAATAACCTTTATACTCACTACATCAGACCTGTTTTAAAAAAAAAATGTCATTAACTGTATATGTATTTTCCTCAATGCTGTTCCAAGGATGTTTTTTTAAAGTGAAGTTTAGTTTAAATTTTTCTAGTACTTCTTTTAATTCTTTCCTTTTCATACATAATCACATGTTGGACAGATTCTGGTTGATTGCAATGTAAACACATTCCATTTATATGTCTACCTAATAGATGAAGTGTCTTGTTGAGCCCTGTATGTCCTATTCTGAGACGAGTGATAATGCCAACAGAGCTTTGAATACTATATGTCTTCCTGTATCATTAATATCCCAATATTCCTGCCATATTTTTTTTGTTTAATCTTTTATGATTGCTTTAGCCTCAATTTTACTTTATGCAATCTGCAAATCTACATTTGGTGATTTAAGAGATTGTTTAGCCAACATATCCACTTCTTCATTTCCTTTCACCCCAACATGTGCAGGAACCCAAACAAACACTCAAACATTTATTATGTAATCTGTGTATTGTTTTATATATTTCAATAAGCATATCAAGCCAGCATGATTTCCATGATTTTATGCTTGTCAGTGCACAACATAGACAGTATATAAACTGGACACGTGAAGTCAATTAGAAGCACTCGCTTCCTGGGGGTCGAGCGTACTGCGCAGACTCAAACTGATCTTGACGACGTAGATGTGACATGAGCAACCCGTCTGTCTTCTTGTAGCTGTGCCGAGAGTAATCTGAATCATTCCCTTCCGAATCTTGCAGAGATGGAGAGTGTGAGTAGGAGGTGTCCATGAGCTTGGAGCAGGAGCAACTTTTGCTAGGTATTCTGATTAATTATTTTGTCATTTTGCCTCCACGTCCCCCCGATTGCCCGCGAGCTTCTCCTCCTGTCCATACGGTAATTTCTCTACTGTGCGACAGAGAGTCGCGTGTTATGATGCAATCGTTAGCCTATTTTTACAAAAACTGCTTCTACGGGGCCATAACGTAAGCTACAAGGTAATGGAGCCTTTTATACATTTTCGTGTTTCTTTAGAAATAAATAATGGACAAATGGAGTCTTTAAACGCCTCAGATGTAAAGTTATTCGCTGTCAAAGTGACGCCAAAATGAATGGGAGTCAATGGGATGCTAACAGCAGGTGGGGGTCCGCTAGCCAATGGCGGCGCCCGGGGAAGCTTCAAGAAAATATGAAACCCTGCCCCCCTGGTGCACAAACTGACTTGTTTGTGGGTTACTAGGCTTAAACCCGGTAGCCACCATGCACTAGCACCCTCAAGCGGCTCCTAATAGTATTACACCTGACCCAGATACCTCTTTTTAGGCAATAGCCAGTTCTCTCCTTTTTCCTTCTCATTTTCTCTCTCTCTCTCTCTCTCTCTCTCTCTCTCTCTCTCTCTATTTCAAATTTTTTTCAATTTCAGATGAGCTTTATTAGCATGACTGTAACACAATGTTGCCAAAGCATCAACATATATATAATAACAACAATGGATGTAAATAATAAAACAAATGTATAGATCATGTCATATGTACAGTAGCATATACAAATAGATAGATAAATAGATCATGGTCACTTAATCTGTATTTGGAGAGGATTTGTCTTTCTTTAAAATGTTTAATAAATAGATAACTGGCCAATTTAGTGGCTCTATTGAGGGTCGAGTAACATTGGAGTTTATTCTGGAGGGCAAAATGTGCTTTTAGTGCTTCATCATGAGTGACTTTTAGATGTTTGTGGATTTCGTTAATGATAGGTTTGGGGTTGATGGGGAGTACATTCTGATGGACGAGTTGAAGAGCGAGTTCTGCTGAGGTTTCATTGGCGAGGAGGGCTTTATATTGCACTGACTCTGGATCAGACTGATGGAGGTGATGCCAGAACTGAACACATCTCTTCTGGATCTCGATGTTCAGCGGGTACAAGCCTAACTCAGCCCTACAGGCGGCAGTAGACGTGTTTCTGTGAACCCCTTAAATATTTTTGGCAATTTCCAATTGTAATTTTTCTACTGATGTTTTATCCCAATTTTTACAATTTAGTACTCTCTCTCTCTCTCTCTCTCTCTCTGAGCGGATGTTGGGAGTGAGGGGACGGAGTTAGTGCACGTGAGTGGAAGAGAACGCTGTTGAATGAGTGAGCTTTTCTTTTTCTATCTTTTGCGGTTTGTTTATGTAAATCTTTTGATTGGCAAGCATATTGTTGAGCAAGTAGAGACGCTGACCGAAAATGCTGTCGATCAGCGAAAGCTGGTCGATATGGCAGAATCTCAAAGTTTGGATAACTTAATGCTGAGGCATGGCATTAAAATCATCCCCGCGGAGCATTGTTCTATTGAGGATTGCACAACTGCAGTCGCTGAAGAAGTTGGATACTCTAGCATGTTGTCTGCAGCTAGAAGGAATAGTTTTGTAGTGATTTTTTTTAATAGTGTAGAGAAATGATGTTGTAGTGAAAGGTACTGTCGTTAACAATGTGTTTACCCCGGTAATGCCTTTGGTACAGCCGGCTAAAAGGATTACGCTTTCAAATGTACCGCCATTTATCAGAGATATAATTGAAAGGGAATTAATGAGACATGGTAAAATTTTGTCTAAAATCAGGAAGACAGCGTTAGGCTACAGGTCACCTCAGCTGAAACATGTGGTTTCATTTAGAAGACAGACACACATAATTCTAAAAAATGAAAATGAGGAGCTAAATAAAGCCATGAAATTTAAGGTGGACAACTATGATTATGTGATCTATGCAGCTTCAGAAAGTATGAAGTATGCTTTGGCTGTGGACAGGAAGGACATAGGATTCGTGCTTGTCCTGAGAAGGAAGATCCAGTAGTGCCTCTGAATGAGAGTAGAAATAAGGAGCAGACAAATGTTGGTAGAAATGAGGAACAGAGTCAGAAACTGGTGAAGGATCACATGTTGACACAGGAAAAAGTGATGGAAATAATAATGAAGAACTTAGCAAGGAAAACTTGGAAGATGTTTTGAATGAAGTTAGAAAAACAAGTACTATGGAAGAGTGTGAGGTAACTGATTCTAACTGAGGAGATGAGGAAGACATGGAAATGATAGAGGACAAAAGTGTTTTTAAAATGCCAGCAATAAAAAGGAAATTGTAGGGAAAAAAGGCCATGAGAAGACCCCTTCCCCTTACCCCTTACCCCTTACCCCTTCCCCCTTCCCCTTCCCCCTTCCCCCTTCCCCCTTCCCCCTTCCCCTTAGTTTTGCACTCTCACGTGAATGTGCAAAACTAAGGGGAAGGGGTAAGACAGAGAATTGGGATTGGGGTGTTAAAACCTGGGATTCAGATGGAATCATATATGAGCAATACTGATGAGTCTGACCCAGAAAGTGGAAGTGAATCTTCAGGGTCTGTAAATTCAGTCTCACAAAAAAGATCTGTTAGAAGTGCTTATACACTTGAGAAAATCAGAAAATTCCTGCAAACTAAGGGAATGAAAGGAGTGAGAGTGGAAGATTATTTCCCAGATCGAGAATTGTTTATTGATTCAGCTAGAATGTCAATGAAAGAGAAATATGCAAAAAATTTTAGTGATCAAGAAATTTAAAGATTGAAAAAATTGTGCAAAAGCTGAAAATGAATATACTGAATGATGAATTTGAAACCGAATGATCTCTTTATTTTTCTTGTGTAGTATTTATGGTTGTTTTGCCCATTTTTGGTCTTTATTCATTCACTTATGAGTACGCTAAGATTGGGCACACAATATAAATGGTGCACGAGAAAGCAGGAAAAGAACAATGCTTTTTGAACTAATAAGACAAAATAAATATTATGTGATGTTGGTTCAAGAAACCCATAGTGATGACCCATAGGAAAATGGAATAGGATGGAGAAGTTATTTTAAATCATAAAAGTTCATCTAGTGTTGGTATAGCTGTTCTTTAAAAAAAAAAAAAAAAAAAAAAACACTTTAAACCTTTATCATATGAGGTTGAACACATTGCTGAAGGGCAATTATTGAAAGTCAGAGCAAAATTTGAAAAGTTTGTTTTAGTTTTTGTAAACATTTATGCTCCTGTACTTGGTCCTGAAAGGGTTTATTTTATAAATAAATTTAATGATGCTCTTTCTAGTTTTAAGCAAGAAGAGTATGTTTATGGGAGGAGATTTTAATTGCACAGGAAATGACAAAGTAGATATGAATCATAAAGAGCCATATATTGCACCTCAGCATGAAATATTGAAACTCATTACTGAATGATCTCTATGATATTTGGAGAATTTTTCATAAAAATGAAAGACAATATACATGGGCATAAGATGGAATTGTATTACTTTGGCTAGATTGGCTATATTTTATTGTTTTAAACATCATTTTATTGTTATACTGTTTAGGGACTGTTTGTTTTTTATTTAAGGGGCCACCGGAGGAGTTTTGAGATCTGTTGTCAAAAAAGACATGACCCTCCCTTCGCCAGCAATAAATTTTTCTATGACCCTCCAAAATGATTGTGAAAAAAGGCATGACCCTCCCCGATAATTTATTGATTAGCCTACTTCTGTACTGGTTTGCGCTTGGCAAAGATGTTCAGATAACCATTGTTTTTTTTGTTTGTTTTTTTAAACCATAAACTCTTGCTTTCTCATCTTACTAGGGCTGTAACGATAGACCAAACCTACGATTCGGTTCGTATCATAGATTTTTGATTTTAGATTTGAAAAAAATCTTGTTTTTGGTGCTGATGCGGTGTGACTCGTTCAACATGTGGGTGGCGCTGCCAATAAAGCATCTAAAAGCTGTCACAAAGAATCGGCAAAAGTAATGATTATTAATATGTCAAATATAGCAAGGAGATATTTTAATTGTTTATTAATAAACAAGTGTTTTCTGTGTCGACTGCAAAGATGAAGTTGACGATGCGTCGCGATCTTCTTAGAACGCGCCAGAGAGAAATGCACATTTCATACGGATTACATAAGCAGAAAGCAGTCTGTTTTCCTTCGTTTTGAATTGTTCTGTTTAAAAGTAGACATTTCAAGCTTTCTATATATTTCTCAGGTCTGTGAGGCAAGTATAGCCTACCTTACGCTGAGTTTCGGTTCATTGAGACAAGAGTCCAGTTCACTCGCCCGCGCCTCCGTGTCATGATTATCTATTTTCTACTATATTTATCCAGGCAATTGGTTGATGAAACATTGATTAAAATTAAGATACAATTAAAAAAAAATTGAAATTCACTTTAAAGAAAGGCTTTGTGCTTTCTGTTTGAGGTCTCTGTGAAATTTTTAAAGTTGCTTTCAGAGCAGTCATGTCCGTAATGGAGAACTGTCACGCCCGTAACATTGGTTTTTTGTTGTTGGTTTTTTTTCACATAAATGCGAACACGAAAAATAAAATAAAAATAATATTTTATGTTCTGTGGAGGCCGATATTTATTCATCCGGTGGGTATATATCTTTTGGTTTGCACAGTGTAATTCATAGAATTACTAAAAAATATTTTGCCACCTAAAAGTTAAAGATTTTTTGTGTCAAGTCATGTGTATTTCCCTCATATTAAATATAAAACGCATGTGTAGACTGATATTTTTCTAATGTCTTGACTCCTTTCTTAAGGGAGTATGGATATATTAACAGACGTTTCAAAATATTGGTATTAAATGCATTTTCTGAGAATTTATATTTCAAGTTTTGACTGCAAATGTCACGTCCATAACACTGGAATCGCCCAATTTTAACGAATTTATCCTCAACTAGTTTTTGTAGTGTAGGTCTACGTATTTTATTATGTTAACTTAACCCTCATGTGGTCTTCGGGTCATTTTGACCCGGAGAAGATTTTCTTTTTCCCAAAAATACTAGTTAATGTTATTGCATTGGACTGAAACTTAGTGACTTTGTTCCCAAAGGGTATAACTACTTCTCAAATGTTTTTTGAAAATTTTCGTACTTTTTTAGGGGGGGTTTTGTTACCTTGTTACACTTGTGGTCTTCCCGGGTCAAAATGACCCGCCTATAAAAAATAGCTTATAAATCACTCATTATACCATATTTTCACCAAATCTTGGATTCAATCTTTTTGTCAACTTGTTCTCGTTCAATTAGGACTGGTTTTGTATTTTCATTTGCATCTGATTAATCTTGGGCCTCATTTATCTGAGAGTAGGCATCTCATTTTTTGAGTAAAAAAAAAAATATTTTTGAATAATTTTTGGAAAAATAAAATAAAATCTGAAGAAAATTGGCACTGTTGATCACACTAGTCTACTTTAATTTTTCACCAGGAATTTTGATTTTGAAAAACTTTTATTTTGTACAATATGGCACAGAGTTACACTTGTGGTGTTCCACTGGGCCATTGAGGGCCATTGTGGGCCATTGTTTCAATGGGCCATTGAAAGTGAATGGGAGAGACCAATGCAAACAATGAATGGAACAACACAAAATAGGTATCATTTTAAAGATTAGAATCTCAGCTTTTTAATGCATCTAATCACTTTGATCAACTCCTAACGAGAGCTGAGTTATCACTCTAAAACTGAGTGTTCCCCCGCAGGCGCCACCTAGCTGCGAAATAAATAATCATAATATTTTTCAAAACTATTACCTTGATCAACTTAAAATAGGTGTCATTTGAAAGCTTAGAGTCTGAAATTTACAATGAATGTAGCCAATTTGATGAACTCCTAAGTAGTGCTGAGTTATTTGCTGATAAATAGAAAAAAACAAATTCATAATTTATAAACTACTTTTTTGTACTACATTCAGCAATATGTCAAATACATCATACAGCTCAGATAGTCCTGTGTCATATGTAATTTGAAAGGTCTCAATTAGTAGAATACAGCAAGCATAATTGTTTCAGGCGTTTTACTAAACTTGAGCTAGGTTTTTCTAAAAGAAGCCCTTCAAGAGACCCATGTGTAAACCATATATGGATGATGGAATTTTAGACACATTTCTGCTCGTAACTTCATGAAACATGCTCCGATTGTGGAAAATGACACATCATTATTTACAGCAGATGCTTACAATTAAAATGAGTCCAAACTCAACATAATCCATCACTCAGAACTAAAGATATTCCTCATGGAGTTCTAACACAAAAAATACTACAGACACACAGACTCACATAGCCAAGCAAGATAGCTTAGACTTGGCCTTTTTACTCGTAACTTCATGAAACATACATCGATCATGAAAAATGACACAACGTTATTTACAGCAGGAGCTCACGATTAAAAAGAGCCCAAACTCAATATATTCCATCAATAAGATCTAAAGATATTCCTCATGGCGTTCTAACACAAAAAATACCACAGACGCACCTAGCCAAGTATATACTCATGAAGCTCTCACGTTTGGTTTTTGCTCATAAATTCACGAAGCATGCACAGATCGTAGAAAAATGTAATTCATTATTTTCAGTAGACTATCACAATTAAAAAGAGCCCAAACTCAGCATAATCCATCACTCAGATCTAAAGATATTCCTAATGGAGTTGTAACACACGAACCCCAACAGGCGCTCACAGAGCCTTGAATATAGATGTAGCCTAGCACTTATGTCGCGTTTTAACTCGTAACTCAATGAAGCATGCATAAATTGTGGAAAATGGCACATCATTATTTACATGAGATTGTTAAGATTAAAAAGAGACCAAACTCACCATAATCCATCACATGCTCATATGTGTACATAAACAATGAACATGCTCCTGAAAATGTTTCAGTCTCTCCCATTCACTTTCAATGGCCCATTGAAACAATGGCCCTCAATGGCCCAGTGGAACACCGCAAGTGTAACAATGTGCCATTTTGTACAAAATAAACGTTTTTCAAAACAAAATTCCTGGTGAAAAATTAAAGTAGACTAGTGTGATCAACAGTGCCAATTTTCTTCAGATTTTATTTAATATTTCCAAAATTATTCAAAAATAATGTTTTTTTTACTCAAAAAATGAGATGCCTACTCTCAAATAAATGAGGCCTACGGTTAATCAGATGCAAATAGAAATATAAAACCAGTCCTAATTGAAAGAGAACAAGTTGACAAAAAGATTGAATCCAAGATTGGGTGAAAATATGGTATAATGAGTGATTTATAAGCTATTTTTTATAGGCGGGTCATTTTGACCCGGGAAGACCACAAGTGTGACAATGTGCCATTTTGTACAAAATAAAAGTTTTTCAAAACAAAATTCCTGGTGAAATATTAAAGTAGACTAGTGTGATAAACAGTGCCAATTTTCTTCAGATTTCATTTAATATTTCCAAAATTATTCAAAAAGAATGTTTTTTTTACTCAAAAAATTTGATCCCTACTGTCAAATAAATGAAGCCTACGATTAATTAGATGCAAATAGAAATATAAAACCAGTCCTAATTGAAAGAGAACAAGTTGACAAAAAGATTGAATCCAAGATTGGGTAAAAATATGGTATAATGAGTGATTTATAAGCTATTTTTTATAGGCGGGTCATTTTGACCCGGGAAGACCACAGGTGTTATAGGGTTTTGAACACCACATGAGGGTTAAATAATACTAATAGTAATTTAAAGATGTGGTAGCCCTACATCTTACACATCGTGGAAACAAAATAAGAATGGAAACTAAAATATGGTAGTATCGCACTACAGCGCACATTCTATCAGCTGCAGTTCTGGCGCCTCAGTCCCAATATTGTAAAACTCGACGTACATTCACATCACACATGTTAATGCAGCGGTAGAGTTACACTCACAGGACACTGTGCACTTATTCGCAATCACAAAAGTTCATTATTTGCTCGTGCTTTAGGGGGAGAGTGGGGTGAGTTGTGCCAGTTTTTACTCAAAGTGACTTTAAAGTGAGGCCATGGTAGTAATGCCTTCAACTTAAGGATGTACATATATTTCAGGATGTGGTGCATCCCTGAGAACAATAACTTTGGATCTGAAATAAATTGTTTCAGAAATATAGCTCTTGGAAAAAAAGTGGTCTCATGGCACAACTTGCCCCTGGTGTGGGGGAAGTTGTGCCTTTGGGGGAATACATTGGGGGTAAATTGTGCCAGTGATTTCTGAAGTAAAACAGAACATTTTAATGTTATGAACCATAATGCTATATGAAAGCAAGATAAATTCAATACAAAATTACTAATTTAAAGTTTATTTTTATTGTCACCCTGGAATACCATAGCATGTGTTTTTCCTATATATGGTCAATTGCATGGATTTTGTATTGAACATAACTCTGGATCACAGTGTCATAGAGACAAGGGGGCAGGCTCATTTTACTCAGACGACCAATAAGTCTCTCAGGATCATTGTGAAGCTATCAAGCTACACCCTAGCAACCATTTAGAGCACCATAGCAAAACAATATATGATATTTGTGATATCATTTCAGGCAAAAAGGCTTTGGCAATAGATGCCTGTTGACATAGCGCTGTCTGTCAATTATGTAACATATAAGAATAAAGTGACTAGGCTAATTTCTAAACATCCTGACATAGGCCACTTAAAAACGGAATAAAACTTCTCTTTAATAACATAGAGCAAACTCAAAACTGAAATCAGTGTTAGCTAAATTAAACAAATTTTGGGCAGGCCCAAGTAAAACAATGATGAGGCATGCCCATCTCCTCACTTCTCAAGATTATCCCCTGTGAGAATGTAGGTCTAGGTGGTCTGGATCTGGCACAACTTAACCCAGGCCCTTTGGCACAAATCACCCCGGACCCACAAGTTTGAAAAACTAGCATGATCCAGCAGTTAAGAGCTAACATCATGCTAACTGTATAGACTCATTGTGTAGCCTACTAAAGCACTAAAACATGTGTGAAATGTTTTCAAACTTGTCTATAATTGTTCAGACACTACAATCAAAAAACCTTAATCATATAAATTTTACTTTGAAAGGGAAAAAACAGTTTTTTGTACTAAAATATGCTTAACTCTCATGCCATGTGTCTCCCGTCTTTGGAGGACGAGTAAAAGTGATTGCTTTTCAAAATTATGTGGACACATGACCAATTTCTTCTATGGTTTTCCAGAAAAAAGGGTGGAACTACTTCCCCCCTGGCACAAATCACCCCACTCTCCCCCTAAAGCTTTGCCGGGTAAACATTTCATTGGCGTTCTGTTCTGACATGATGCACTTTTTCTGAGAGTTGTGACGTTCGCGAACGAACCGATTCTTTTGAACGGCTCATAAACATGAATAATGGGAGCCGAGTCGAGGCTGGAGGGGAGCCCTTCTTTTTTTCCTATGCGTGTTTCACACAGATGCACACAAATTAGCTCCTCCGCGAGACAGAACAGTTATAGGGGGAGAGGCGCACCTAGCCTGGCTCCGCCCTCCTACGTACTTCCGCTCAATTTCATTTTCCTTCAGTACTACGTCTGGGACTGCTGTATATTCTTAGGTTTCCAGAAACATTTTTTGTAGGACCAATCAGCGAATAGAGGGAGTGGCTGAGAACGATGACGTTGATGTGATCACACACATGACTAGCGTCGGCCAATAGTGAGCCTACGTGTGACGTACAACACACAGACGCGCTGCTTTATCAAGACTCGAGGAACAGAGAGAAGGAAATGAATAGTGGAATAAAGTCGTTTTTTTTTTTGCGCACAAAAAGTATTCTCGTCGCTTTATAAACTTTATAAAAGACAGACATCTTATTCTAAACATAATCCTCTGATCATTCGGACGACCACACGTTAGCGATTGGTTATGGCAGATCCTGAGTGACTCCGGGCAGATCCAATAGTTTTGAACTTTAACAGAGAACCCGCCTTCAAGGAAGTAAACGTTTCTCAATGGAGCGAGGCCAGACTCTCTGTACAAATGAAATGTACGAGAGTCTGGTAGAACCAGGCTAGGGCGCACCCAGCGCAGGGGTGCTACTGCCTAACAGCATGATGATAGAAGGGGCTGATGTCCTATTTGCAAAGTTTACAGTAGTAATAGTAGTAATAGTGGACTGTATGTAGACATTTCCATTTTATTTATTCTATATTCTATATTTTTTGTTTTCTATCAAAATGTTCTTGTGTGATAACAATGTTCTTGTGTGGAAGCTAAGTGTTTGTAGTAAAAGCTGTTTTGCACAGAAATTCATTGCAGCCGGCTTTGTTTTTGATGTTTATTTGTGAGTAGGTATTGTATGAATAACATAAGTCAACGTAGCTTTACACATACACACACTTTGTACTAAAGGTAAATCCAAAATAGTGATGTCACTGTCTAAGCAGAGGGATGTTGTGCAACCCTATGGAATATAGTCCACACATGACAAATGAGGTAATAATCAATATTTCAGAATAATTCAAACTCAGATATTGGTGTGTGATATCTGAGTTTTAATTATTTGACTACAAATCTCACCTCATCATTCCTCCCAGTGATTATTTCCAGGATAAACTGAGATGCCCCCAAGCTGGCTTCTTAAAACTGACTAAATATTTAAAAAGAGCCAAAAGAGCCAAGATCCGGATCCTCTCAAAGAGCCATAAATCCCATCACTAGGAACTGAAGTGCGTGCGCACTGTCAAACAGCGTCAAACTGGATTTTTGTTGGGTCAGACCCATCTGATATCGAAGGGGGGCTGATAACGCGAGATCAACATGGAGCTAAATGGAAAAAAATAGCACCAAACAAGCCACTTTGAAATGTTGCTGTTTTCATGAATATAAAAGTTGGGTGACCCTCCCCCTAGACTAAAAAAAGTTGGATGACCCTCCCCTCAACGAAGAATAAAAAGACATGACCCTCCCCTATTTTCCTCCGGTGGTCCTTTCCATAAATACCGAACGGTCCCTTAGTTGTCTGTAACATTTTATAATTGTATATATAATTTCTAAAAAAGTGGCTCCTTGATGACCATGTAAAAGATGTGGGTCCCATGGCCAAACGAGTTTAGAACCACCGGTATAAAGCTATTCAAAACATCATTCAAAGTAGGAAATTGTGATAATCGTAATTAATAATCACAATTAAAATTTCAAGGGAATAATCGACAGTTATGATTTTTTGTCATAATCGTGCAGCCCTAATCTGCTCTACAATCCTTCAAGTGATTTTCGAAAATGAGCGCTCTTTTGGAAGAGTTTCTTCTCTCAACGATGTTGGTGGACGGCGTGTTTCAGCGGTGATAGCCTGAAACAAACAGCTGTTCTCACAGCTCTGATCGACACTGTTGGTTTCGGTTGAGTGCCTCAGCTGGCTGCACTACATTTCTGCTGTTGGCCGCGAACATCCTCCTGTGTGCTTCAGCACTAAGAGAAGCAGATTCTTTCTAAAAGAGCAAACATGGGTGTGAGAGTGCGTCTTTTTCAAGATTTCATTCCGCATGTGACCAAAATCAACCAAGGATTAATTGATTTCTAGCCCTTGTATTAACTTTACTACTAAATATATGGAAATGAGAAATAAAAACCCGACCTATACAGCTGTGATCAGCTGTTCGGCCAAGCTTTCGATGCTGTTATGGAAAGACCGAAGCTGATCAGTTGGTTTTTGTCACATGACCTGCTGTGCGCTTGCGACATTCTGAAAAGTTAAGGGCTGCGTTCGAAACCGCATACTCACTGAGTAAGTACTTAATTTCAATAAGAACTTACTTAAAGGGGTGGTAAAACACGATTTCACTTTTCTAACTTTAATTAGTGTGTAATGTTGCTGTTTGAGCATAAACAACATCTGCAAAGTTACAAAGTTCAAAGTTTAAAGCAAAGGGAGATATTTGCTTTTAAAGAAATCAATTTCTAAGAACTACAGAAAACGGCCGGTAGGGACTACACGACATTCCTGCAGGCTTGCTGACATCACTAACCCCAATATTTACATAAACCCCTCCTCCGAGAATATTAAATAAGGGGGGCAAGACAATTTTATATTGCTTTGGAGAAGAGTTGTTGTGGTATAATTAGTAGGCTGGAGTGTTGCTGCAATGCCGAGGAGACGTTGTTATTTTCATCCGGATTGCATGTCCACCTTGTTCAACCTTCCTAGGGTCGGGGGAGTTAGAGATCAGTGGTTGAAATTTTTTTTTAACTCGGTCCCTCTTAAAGGTGCCCTAGAATGGATTGTTTTATTATTTTATCATGTTTCCTGGGGTACCCTTATAATGTTAGTATGTTTTTTAGATCTAAAGTTGTTATAATTTAGAAATAAAAGGCATATCTCCTAGCCTGATTTCATCCTCTGATTTGAACACTCTGTTTGAAGGGGCGTGTCTGCTGAGAGACTTCAGAGTAAACGCCCACTGCTGTGATTGGCTGACATGCTTGCATATGAAATATCTGGCATTACATGTAGAACTATCTGGAAAACTTTTACTATTACAGCTTTTATACGTTTTTACTATTACAGCTATCGAGATTAACGAATCGAGAGAAGTTTTTTAAGTATTTAGATCTATTCCCATCACATAAAAGGTTGCAGTGATGAGCATTGAGCAGATAACAGTCTGTTGATCGCGTGAATGAAGATCTTATCACTGCAATGCAGTTTCTGCGAGAAACGACGTGAAGTTGAGCGTTTAGTCACTGGCTTGATTTACTGATGCATAAACAGTATTGAACGACTTTGAGAGAAAGATTATCTGTCAGACCTTGAACAATTATGCATCAGAAATTCACATAACCCACTGGTTCTCCAGAGGCTCGGATGAAGGAACTAAAAAAATACTTTTGTGTTAATTTGTACATCCAAACCATAGACTGTAAAAAAATATGGACGTAGTGTCCGTGACGTCACCCGTAGGTTTCTGAAGAGCATTTTTGAAGCCTAAAGTGGGCGGAGTCGGCCGTCGCCATCTTGGCCTTGCGTCACTCCCGGATAACAGAAAATGGGCAAAGAGGCGGGGCGTGAGTGGAGCTGAGGAGCTCAATTAAAAGTTCCTATTTTTGCCCTTCGAAATATTATAATAGTTAAAAGACATGGCTACAAGTGAGACTGTGTATTGTGATTCTGTACTATTCTGCTAGTTGAAAATGCATTATGCAGTAACTTAACCCTCTGGGGACCAAGCTGTTTTTGGGGTCCTTGAGATGTTCTGACATGCTCTGACATTTGTGCTTTTTTCAGTTATTTATAAACATGTTAATGGCAAAGGTGTAAATTCACTCTATATAGCACAAACAGGGCTACCATAATATGCGAGCAACGTGTATGTAGATGTTTGTATTTTTAAGAGAATAATGTTTATGCATGGTTATTGGAAAAAATTTAAATGAAAGTCATAATTCAAAATTATGTGAAAATAGTCTTGCTTTATCGTTCACAAAAAAAAAAAAATACATTGATTTAAATGGTGTAAAACAGGTTTTGCTTGGAAAGCCAATATGCGAGGGGGAGGAGTAGTTTACACCTTAGATTACAATGTCCCACCCACTCTGCATAATGACTCTGCATAATGAGCCATTCATTCAGGTGTGACACTGACTGAGCCACAATGCAAGGACAAAAGATGTATATAGAAGAAGACTTATATTGACCATTTAAGATTTCGCTTACATCTATCTTGTAAATATGTTTTGCTTTTTTATTAAAAATGTTACAATTACAACAATAATTACAATTTCAACAATATTTCAAGTGTACTCTTTCTTTGTAAAAAAGAAAAAGAAAAAAGATTATAGGCCTACATTTTATCATATGTATTCATTAGTTTGAATATAGCATATATATATATATATATAATATATATATATAATATAGTTATATATATATAGTTATATATATATATATATATATATATAACGTTAGATATGAGCAGAAATTGCTAAACAAAAGCTTATTTGATGTGGCAGTATATTCTACAGTAGCCTAAAAACTGTACCCAAATCTAGTCAACAAGTGACTGACTGTAACGTTGTTTTTATGAAATATTAGGGCATATAAATGCTAATTTGCAGTTTAATACGTTGCTTATACAAATACATTTTATTTCAACATATTCCAGTCGATTTTTACTCATCTCAGTAGGCTATAGCAAAGCAGTTTATTCTTTCACACACAGACGCGCGATTCATATTTAGGCTAAACAGTCTTTACAAATATGTACCCTTCATTCATCTCACAGAAAGGCGAGTCATATTATAGAAATGCGATTCATCTTTTTGCGGTTTGCATAGGCCTACACTAACGTTTTTCCATAACGTTATTCCACATCAACACATGAGAAAAGAAAACAGCCTACCTCACTCCTCAGCGGGATCTGCTCCTCATATCAGGAGATATTGCTCCTCATATCAGCACTGTTCTGAGGAAGCTTTTCTCCATAAGGTAGGCTATATTATGCCTCACTCGATTGCGACGCGCTTTGTTTACAGCTGATGTGGGGGCGTTTCACAGACTGAAATGGTTCTCAGAATTTGCATTTGAATAGCACGCGCTCTCCGGGGAGTGGTCAAATTACTTTTGAATGGCTCGTAATGTGCTCGACTGGAGTCGCTCTCTTTTTATACAGATTACAGAAGCTGAGAATATTTGTTTTTTATATAAATTACTTCATTTAAAAGATGCGATCTCAAGCTTTATGCCCGTGGGTCTGTTTGCCTGTTTGACTGAATTTTCGCGGAGTTATAGATCATTTTCGACCGCGTTTCAAATGGGAGTTTACTGACAGAGAGAAGGCAGAAATCGCATCATTAATTAATTAATTTTTCTTTATTTGTCAAAAAGCAAAACACTTTATTTTTATTGTGAGTATACAGAAAAAAAATAGAAACTGAACAGGATCGATTGATGTATCACACGAAAATGAAAGATCAAAATTAACAGAGCATTTAGTGTTTATTTTCATTGCTAAAAAAAAAAAACGAGCAAAACACGCGGGCGCGTTTTTGGTCCCCAGAGGGTTAATATTACTCTGAGAGTGTGTGTGTGTGACAGTGATTTATGTGCATACATGTCAGTCACTCTTTTTTTATAGTCTATGGTCCGTCAGCGCGGCATCGCTCGTCAAGTTCGTAGAGAGCATATTCAGTCCATTTTAAATTCTAATTTTGGCCGCCTCTCAAATGGGTTAAACCATAGATATATTGCCTATGAAGTTCAAGTAAATGCGCTAGAAAATCTGCGCTCATTCAAGGATGTGCATTTAACGTTATTGCATGGACGGAGAAAGCGCCGACACCTGCAGGATTTCACCTGACGGTACATAAGCATATTATAATCTATCTGTTCCGGGAGAGCAGAACGACCGAGCCTTTATTGACGTTTTTAAATCTGAAAACTCCAAAAAGCAACGAAATTGTCAGACATCCATTAGTGCATGTTCACAGAGGAAAACAACTGAAATACAGCGCTGGTTGTTCTCTCGAACGATACTCGACGACAACGACGGATTCCTAAGCCGTGGGCGAAGTAATGGGTGTATTAAATTGTATGAAATAATCCCGAAAAAAAGCACAAACACTGCAGAGATGGCAAGTTCAGCAGCTAACATTTGCTGAGGTGAAGTGACGGCTAGTAACAGCAGACAAACGGCTAGCATTGACATCAGCGGCAATCCACCTGTCACTCAAGTGGCCACACCCTTGCAGAACTTTAAATATTAATCAACTAAACGGAAGAGTTATAAAAAAATTCACCCCCCTCACAGTTGTCATGAAGGGCAAAATTAGCTGTATAGACCAAAGCCACATACAGACACCAGGCGGTAAACATGTTTTTTTCTGCTGTAAAGTTGGTAATTTTAACATGGGGGAGATACATATTTGACTCATTTTTGACACCAGCCTCAAGCGGCCAGTCAACGAATTGCAGTTTAACTCACTTCCGTGTTGGTTTCAAGAGAGAGACGGGGAGGTTGCCGCTTGATCCAAACACTGAGCAACTGCCATGCTTCGTTCGCTCGTTTGCAAGCCATGATGTCTCTCGAGGAAAAAACAATATAGCGCTGGATCTAGATAACACAGTGCAAATTATCGTTAATAAAATCACTACTTACCGCTTGCGGGAATATAACGTTAGTTGAAATTGCCCCCTTCGTCAGTATGAGACGTTGAGAGAAGCCTGGCTGCTTGATAATGTTCCAGGTTAGAAAAACAGTCCATGGTGAAATGGGCAGAGCAAACTAACAACTTCGAATTAAACTGTAGTGGTATCCGATTATAGATAGATCTGCCATTTTCCCTATGATCTTTGCTTGTTTCTTCACTTGCAGAACTTCCGATGATTCGGCTGCGCAGTTCCGCCTGGCATTGAACATGGGCTGGCATATGCAAATTTTTGGAGGCGTACATATTAATGATCCCGACTGTTGTGTCACAATCGGTGTTATGTGGAGATTCGCCTGTTTTTCAGGGGTGTTTTTCAAAAACGAAATTTAAATAAGGAGAAAACTATGGTGTTTGAGACTAACTGTATGTCATGTCCATGTACTGAACTCTTGTTATTTAACTATGCCAATGTGACAGGTTGATAATCTAACGTTCAGTTTTGCTCATTGGGGAACTTGTAATGGTTGCATATTGCAAATGACTAGACACGCCCACCGGCGTTGAGCCGCAGTTGATATTGAGTACACCTGTGCGGTGCAATCATGAGGGTGCGTCTGTGTCTAGTGGCGTGATAAAAACCCTGTCTAAGTTTAGTTGATTGTTATTCTTCTCTGTGCGGTGTGAAGTAACCGGCTACCCATTTCTAGTTGCTTTCCGTATGTTCCCATCTCAATCGCAGATCATGGTCTAAATATATAGCCTATGTTTGCCATCAGGAATGTGTGTGCGTGAAGTGGCGAGCGCAGGGAACATAAAGGTTACTATAGCTTAAATTCCCCTACGAGGTAAGAAGTGTTATAATTGGTGTCTTATTTTGGGAGGGGAGAAATTAATCAATGTATTTACTATTAGTGTTTTTATTGCAGGTGCGGCCCAAGAGCGCTAGCTGCTGTTTTTTTTATTATTATATTTATTTTGTCACTGTTTCATGGTCTTAGTACAACTGACGGCAGCGGATATTGCGGTTTTGAACCGCTAACGATCGAGCTCTTGACAAGGAGAAGGTTTTCCTCCTGGACGCCCCAATTTCTCAGTCTGGACTGATCAGGGAGGCGGTCAACACTGTGGTTGACAAGTTCCAGGCCACAAAATCCCAGTCAGCCGCCTTCAGGCAGTTTATGCCCAGGAGGGTTAGCCCACCTCTCACTTGCTCTCCTTTTCCAACTCTGCCACTTTCGCCGCCCAGCGCGTTTCGAAATGCAGTTTCTGTTCAACTTCGTTCAAACCTTCCGGCATGGGAGGAAGGAGACACATTAAGCTTTCTCCCCTCACCCCTGTCGTGTTTGATACCTGCCACTCGCATGCTCGGAGACACATTCAGTTTTCTTCAGGAGCAGGCAGACCCTGCGGTACCGATCCAGGTACCACACTGCCCCACAAGATTCAGCTCGACACCCTAACACAGGTATGTCTTCTGCATTGCAACACTGCTTCCTCTATCACATTTCTTTCAAGAAAGGAGGATTCTGCCAGTGGTATTGCCTTGGATCCTCCGCACAGTTTGGCTCGGCTACACGCTTCAGTTCTATCGCAACCCCCTTTGCTTCAACAGGGTTTTTCCGACTGTAGTCGACAGTGCCTCAGAGGCTTCTGTACTACAGCAGGAGAAGTCGAGCAAGGTTTCTTCAGCCGTTACTTCCTGGTCCTGAAGAAGGGCGGTGGTCTGCAACCCCACAGGGACATTATCCTTCGTCACATTCAGTCTTGAGGTTAAACACAGAGAAGAGTGTTCTCACCCCAGCTCAACGCACAGTTTTCTTAGGGGTTCGCCTGGATTCCGTTCTGATGCAGGTCCGTTTGGCTCCTGCCCGGATTTCCAGTCTCGTGACATGTTTGGCCCGCTTCAGGCTCGGCCATCGTGTTTCTGTGCGCACTTGCCGCAGGCTTCTGGGTCTCATGGCCGCAGCTTCCCCTGTTCTACCCCTAGGGTTGCTCCACATGAGACCTTTTCTGTGGTGGATGAAGCTCTCAGGGGCCCGGTCGACAGGACTGGCTCTTCGCCTGTTGAAGGTGTCGCGCAGTTTCTCCTGCACCCTTTCAGTCTGGCGGGATCCCCTCTTTCTTCAGAAAGGGATCAGCATTGGTGCTGTTTTCCGTCACCAAATGATTACAATGGATGCCTCTCTGACCGGCTGGGGCGCGGTTTTCGAGGGCAGGCCAGCATGTGGGGTCTGGACTGGGGAGACTCTGTGAGCTCAGGACAAGTTCCTTTCACTGAGGGCAGTCCATGTCCCCGGGATCTTGAACCTCGCAGCGGATTTTCTGTCGAGGCAGAAGCTCAGGTCGGGAGTGGACGCTGAACCGTCAAACAGTAGCCCTGATTTGGGATGTGTTCGGAAAAGCGGAAGTGGACCTCTTTGCATAACAGGAGTCATCCCAATGCCCACTTTGGTTCTCCCTGAGCCCCCCAGCACCGTTGGAAATAGATGCATTCGCCCACCCTTGGTCGATGCAGAAACTTTATGCATTCCCGCCCGTCAAATTGATCCAGGCGGTTCTGTCCAGGGTGAGGGAGAGCAGAACCCGTCTTCTACTTGTAGCCCAATTCTGGCCGTCCCAGCCGTGGTTCTCGGAGCTGACTCCTCTTCTAGAATCCCCTCCCTGGGAGATTCCAGTCAGGGAGGATCTACTATACAAGCTTCAGGGCAGGATATGGCACCCTCGCCCTGACATTTGGAAGAAATGCGTTTGGCCCATCAGAGGCTGCTAGCTTTGTGCTTTGGTCTTCCCGCTGACGTCCAGGAGACCATTGCAAGTGCGAGAGCCCTTTCCACGAGAAGGCTGTATTCCTTCAAGTGGAGGGTTTTTGAGTCATTGTGTTCAACACACGCTATGGATCCACTCAGCTGCCCAGTGGGTTCAGTGCTGGAGTTCCTACAGGAGAAGTTTGCTTCTGGAGCGGCCGCTACCACTCTGAGAGTATACGTTGCTGCTATTGCAGCTCATAGAGAGTCGGATGAGATCCCCCTCGGTAAACTAAGGCTCAGTCTCAACATTTATGCGTGGGGTTAGGTGCCTGAAACCAGCACGCTCCCCGTCATACTGGAGGGCTTAATGGAGGCTCCCTTTGAGCCCTTGGAGTCAGCTCCGGAGTGGATTCTGACTCTCAAGGTTACTCTCTTGTTAGCTTTGACTTCTTTGAAGCGGGTTGGGGATTTGCAAGTTCTTTCTGTCAGCAAGACATGTATGGACTTCGCTTCTGGTTTGGTCAAGGTGACTTTAAGACCAAGGCCAGGATATGTGCCCAAAGTATTGTCCACATCATTTCGCTCTCAGGTTGTCAACCTTCATTCTTTCCATCCTCCTCCTTTTGTTTCTGAGGACGTGAAGCTTCATTTGCTCTGCCCTGTCCGACCGTTGAAGTTCTATGTAGATCGCTCTAGCGGTTGGAGAAAATCTAGCCAGCTCTTGGTATGTTTCTGTGTTGGTCACCGCGGGCTTGCCGCATCGAAACATAGAATTTCCCACTGGGTTACAGAGGCTATTTCACTGGCATATGAGGTGCGCGGTCTGCCTTCGCCTCTTAGCATCAGGGCACATTCCACCAGAAATGTGGCTTCCTCTCAAGCACTTTTTAGAGGGGCCCTCCAGGAAGACATTTGTGTGGAGGCAGGTTGGTCCTCTCCGCACACTTTTGTCAGATTCTATAGTTTGGATCTCGACATGGCTCCAGGTTCCCATGTTTTGTCTGCTTTGGTCATTGTATTAGTTGTGGCAGCGCTTAGCTTGGCGAGATTGGTATTTCGTTCCCACTGCGTCTTAAGCTACGCAGCGTCAAGTGAACCTATGAAAGAGAACGTCTCTGGTTACTGGTGTAACCTATGTTCTCTGAATAGGGAACGAGACGCTGCGTTCGCTGCCAAGCTCCTCGCACTGCTGACAAGCTTCCTTTTTCGGCAGAGAAATCTGAGGAGCAGATGGTGCGTGGGCCAATATAATATGACGACGTAAGAGCATCAAGGCGGCGCCCGCGCCATCAGCCAATGAATTGGCGTGATTTTATATGGGCTTCAGACAATCGGCACACCCAGAGGGCGTTCCCACTGCGTCTTAAGCTACGCAGCGTCTCGTTCCCTATTCAGAGAAATGTAAGCTTAGCGTTAAGTTCTGCCAGGAAGACTCAATCAGCGCGTCATGAATTAACTCACTTCTAACCAATCATGTGTTAACACTAAAGAATGGTACTTACATCCGTCTGAGTTCGCAGATACTGACGGCGCCAATTACCTCCATCCTCCCCAACCACCTCCAAGATGGTCCTTTCCCTCCATCCTCCCCACCACCACCAGGATGGTCCCTTCCTTTACCTCCAGGGGGTCGGCTGTGCCCCTGCCTTCATCTTAAGGCGGGATTTGCAGATTCCGTTACCCTCGCATTGCTTGCTAAGGACGGGGCCTACGCCAAAGACTATGCTTGCTGAGCTATTAATAAATTTACTTTTGTTATATCATTTTATCTCCCGAGTCTTTCTGGTAGAACATAGGTTACACCAGTAACCCGAAACGTTTTCATGTGACCCTCAACGTTATCACAAGCGCAACAACTTAAAAGATATGAGCGAGAGGTTTAATTAATCTATCTGTAAATATCTTGATATTGATGAAACTTGCTCATTTTGTGTCTTGTTGAAACAGCTCGCCATTTATTTTGTGAACACATTTAGGGTTGATTTCTTATATTTTAAACCCTAATAATGTGACCCAGTTTTATCCTTAACAATATTATTTTTATTAAGAAAACCCCAAAATCGTCATCTCTTGAATATGTTGTTAATTTCTTTATTGTATCCTCTTAATATCTGAATCTTGACTATCTGAGTATCTAAGTTGAAAATTGCTTAACTTATTTTAAAGTAAAAAACATAGCTATGTTTTCTTAATTTATTAATCATATTTTTTCAGTGTATTAAAATGTATTGTGGCTTGTTGATACTAATTATGGTTATTGTTTTACTCTTGTAGGAAAGATACAAGAATGTGTTGACACACACTTTCACTGTCTCCACAATGAACTGCGCATTGAGCCTCCAAGGGCTTGTAAAATTATTGTCGCCTGTGTTGTTCTATTTAACATATCCCAGATGTATTCTGGCTTGGAAGAGGAGGATGAGCTCGAATAAGAAGCTCATGAAGCAAATCTTCTGTTTTGGAGAAATATGAAATAGTCTAAAAATAATATTGCGGCTGTTCTAAGTCAAATTAACAATAGACTAAAATAATTGTTATCTATGAAACAGTAAAACCTCACTTGGTTGCTGCGTGGTTTGGCGTAGTGCTGGTGCTTTGTCAGTGTTGAAGCTGATTTGACTGCTGGAAAGGTCTAATGTGTGAAACAAACACCAATCATATTATTTTGTTGTCATATATTCCGCCTGTCATGATCTTGATAATCGTTTATCCTCAGCAGTGATAAGTTTTATTTGATTTTAAGACAATATTCTGTCACTCCATGTTATACTGTTCCTCTGGTTCAGCTTCACTCTGTATACCGCCAGGGATGCCTGCCAGGACAGGTGAGTCCGCCACAATGATGTCTTGGACCATTTTAGTAGAGTCTGACAATTCAGTCGGTGGTGGTCCTCCACCTGCAGTGTTGTTACCATTAGCTCTCAGTGATACGGCAACAAAACGCATTCAGTGCGGTGAAAACAATGGAAATAAAATGTGGTTTTCTTACAAGTTTTGTTGGACTCCCTCTTATGAAGACTTATATTATTTTTGACAACACAGATACGGTTTCTTTTTTTATTACCTCTGAAACCATCTTCTTGACACCTAGATTCAGGTGTAATATAATTAATATTTGTGTGAAAGTGTCTCACTACAAGGTACTCAAAGATTGCAAAGAGACAAAGTGGTCAGATGTGTTGAAGCCAGACTCTTCCCCTAGAGGCTGCTGGAGGTCCCTGTACAAACTTCCTATAGAGAAACGCACTGTGGATCTCCAATGGAGGGGTGTTCACTGGGCGGTAGCTACTAACAGACATGTGGCACACATTGACCCCACTGTAGGGAACGAATGTCCTTATTTTTTCAAATTAATTAAATGTTTTTTTTTTAATCTATATAATGAAATTGTACAAAGGTTTGGGTTCTTCTTTTTGTTTTGTTTTTGTAAATATAAAGGATGTGTTACGGTTAAATATTTGTTGAGGTATGTCTATACAGTGTAATTATAAATTAAGGTGAGTTAAAGGTCTCTCTCTCTCTCTCTCTCTCTCTCTTCTAATGTAGGTTAAATTGCTGTTGTATGACAGATGAAAGTTGTTCTGCTCTGACTTCAGCTCTGAAATCAAACCCATCACACCTGAGAGAGCTGGACCTGAGCGAGAATAAACTAGGAGACTCTGGAGTGAAAAACCTCAGTGATCTACTGATGAAGCCACAATTCAAGCTGGAGAAACTACAGTTAGTATCATTATACTGTACAGCAGTTACAGTGAGATGGTTTGAACAGAAACAAAAAGTTTGCTGTTTGGTTTATTTTAAAGGTACACTGTGTAGTTTTTAAAGTATTTTATTAGCTAAAACGAATGTCCTTCTGAAGAGTCAATAAATCATGTGTTTTTAAATGGTTTAAGGTTAAGAGGATTATTTCAGATCTTAGATGGGTAGGTTAGAGATTTGGGGGTAGTTTTTCGTTTTTGGACCATATATGTTGCATCCGACAGGAAAAATATATTGTTAATTAATTTAGTGGAAGGAGGAGCAAAGATGGCAATATGGTTAACACGGGAAAGGAAACTGAAAGGAGAAGGGGAAGTAGGTCCTGAGGTGGTTTTAAAGGCTCTTATTGTAATCAAGGCAGAGTTTGCATATTTTAAACTGATGAATAATTTGGACAGATTTATTGATATTTGGGCTTTGAATGATGTTTTGTGCACAGGGGATAATGAAAATGAGCTGGTATTAAGTTTATTATGAGTTTTTGTGACTGTTAAAAAAAGTTTAAATGAGGATTGTAAAATATTATTTAATTGCTAAATTTATGTGAATTTATGAATGTTTTTGTGTGGATATATGTGTATGTATGTACATTTGAGAAAATAGATATGTGTATGAGATTTTTTATTTATTCATTATTTTTTCAAATTAATAAAATGTTTTTTATCTATATAATGAAATTGTACAAAGGTTTGGGTTCTTCTTTTTTTGTTTTGTTTTTACGGTTAAATATTGGTTGAGGTATGTCTATACAGTGTAATTATAAATTAAGGTGTGTAAAAAGTCTCTCTCTCTCTCTCTCTCTCTCTCTCTCTGCTAATGTAGGTTAAGCTGCTGTTATATGACAGATGAAGGTTGTTCTGCTCTGACTTCAGCTCTGAAATCAAACCCATCACACCTGAGAGAGCTGGACCTGAACGAGAATAAACTAGGAAACTCAGGAGTGAAGCACTTATGTGACATACTGAAGGATTCACACTGTAAACTGGAGATACTGAGGTCAGTCACATTCACATACAAGAAAGAAAAAGTGTTTTGATATTTGAAAGAATAAAGAGTTTGTTTTTCTCATTTCTCCTAATGTAGGTTAAGCTGGTGTTATATGACAGATGAAGGTTGTTCTGCTCTGACTTCAGCTCTGAAATCAAACCCATCACACCTGAGAGAGCTGAACCTGAGTGAGAATAAACTAGGAGTCTCTGGAGTGAAAAACTTTAGTGATCTACTGATGAACCCACAATTCAAGCTGGAGAAACTACGGTTAGTATCATTATACTGTACAACAGTTACAGTGTGATGGTTTGAACAGAAACAGAAAGTTTGCTGTTTGGTTTACTTTAAAGGTACACTGTGTAGTTTTTAAAGTATTTTATTAGCTAAAACGAATGTCCTTCTGAAGAGACAATAGATCATTTGTTTTTAAATGGTTTAAGGTTAAGAGGATTGTTTCAGATCTTAGACGGGTAGGTTAGAGATTTGGGGGTAGTTTTAGACAGGAGCAATCGAGCAGACAGAGCCTGCTCAGCCTGACAGAACGGTTACAGCGTGATTAAAGTTTACTGTTTAGTTTATTTGGAAGTAAACCAAAATAAGGTTTACTTATTTTAGTTTACTTAAATAAGTTTATAATAATTGGACCTAAGTGGTAATTACACTTTGTAGACTGAGAAGGGCAGAAAGGTCTCTGAAACTGAGGAAGGAGAAGGAGGCCAAGCGGGCTCAGTTCATTAAGGACCCATACAGGTTTACCAAAACCCTTCTGGGGGAAGCAAAATCTGGAAGATTGACCAGCCCTAAGGAAGTTGTAGAGGAGTTCCTTAAGGAGAGCCACAGTGACGCCCTCAGGAACCAAGCCTGTGGTGCACACCCAAAGATGGAAGAACTTGATACCAGTGAACCAACATGGAGAGAAGTCCAGGACATTGTGCAGAAAGCCCGTTCAGCATCCGCCCCAGGACCAAGCGGTATACCTTATAAAGTATACAAGAGATGCCCGATGCTCCTCCGCAGGTTATGGAAACTGTTGCGAAGGATATGGACAAAAGGTATCATTCCAGCATCCTGGAAAAGAGCAGAGGGGTGTTTTGTACCCAAGGAAACGGACTCCTCCGACATCAGTCAGTTCCGAACCATTTCTCTCCTAAGTGTCGAATGCAAGGTATTCTTTTCTGTCCTGGCAAAAAGGATGACTACCTACATGGTGAAGAATAAATATGTCGACACATCAGTCCAGAAGGGCGGCATTCCAGGTTTCTCCGGGTGCTTGGAACATACGGGCATCCTCAACCAGCTGATCCGGGAGGCCAAGGAGAGCAAAGGAAACCTAACGGTTGTCTGGCTCGACTTGGCTAACGCATACGGTTCAATCCCGCATGGCCTCATCAACACGGCTATGGAACACTCCCATATCCCCTACCACACCAGGGGTATAATTACCAGCTACTTCGGAGGATTCAAACTACAGTTCAAAACTGCCCACTTCACAACTCAGTGGCAGGACCTTGAAAAGGGAATCGTGACAGGCTGCACCATCTCCCCCATCCTGTTTGTCATGGGAATGAACCTGCTCATAACAGCTGCAGGTAAGGAATCCAGAGGGCCATCAATGGAGTCTGGCACCCGCCAACCTCCAATAAGAGGCTTTATGGATGACCTTACCATAACAACTTCAACCCATGTGCAAGCAAGATGGATCCTGAAGGCTCTTGATGACGTGGCAACATGGGCTCGGATGAAGTTCAAACCAAGGAAATCAAGAAGTATGGTGATCAGAAGTGGGACAGTGACCAGCAAGTTCCAGTTGCGAGTACAGGGGGAGATGATACCATCAATTGAGGAAAACCCAATTAAGTCCCTATGGAAATGGTAGGACGCATCCCCGACCGACAGATGCAATGTTTCCAGGACAGAGAAACAGGCAGATGCATGGCTGAGTAAGATCGAGGGGTCAGGACTGCCAGGAAAGTTCAAGGCCTGGCTCTTCCAACACGGTCTGCTACCACGACTCATGTGGCTACTGACAATCTATGAAGTACCTATGACAACAGTGGAAGGAGTCAAGAGGCGAGTGAACAAACATCTCCGCAAGTGGCTCGGAATCCCACCAAGCTTCACGTCAGTAGGGCTATACACCAGGTCTGGTCAGGTACAACTACCCCTATCATCAGTGGTGGAAGAGTTTAAGGTGGCAAAGTGCCGGGTTGTGATGATGTACCAAGACTCCAGTGATGAAAAAGTCAGAAGAGCAGGCGTCACTACGAGATCAGGACGCAAATGGGCGGCTGACACATCAGTGGTGCAAGCTGAAAGCGCATTGAAGCTGAAGGACATCATCGGGAACCCATGCATGGGGAGGCAAGGACTCGGATCCACCCACTTCCAGCAGTGAGGAAAAGCAGACCCAAGGCAGAGGAGGGACATGATTCAAGCCGAGGTCCGACACCTGGAGTAAGAAAGGCGCAGGTCTAGGGCCATCGAACTTGGAGCACAAGGTGCCTAGACAAAGTGGGACCTGCCGAAGCGGAAGATCACGTGGCCTGAGATCTGGAGACTGGAGCCCTTTCACATCTCCTTCCTGCTCCGTTCAGTGAACGACACCCTTCCATCACCAACAAACCTCCACAGATGTGGAATGAGGTAGGACCTATTGTGTAGGCTATACGGAGGGAGGGGAACAATGGCGCACATGCTGGCAGGATGCAAAACAGCTCTTAGCCAAGGAAGATACAGGTGGCACCATGACAAGGTTCTCAGTGCACTGGCTGACATCTTGGAGCGGGAGAGGCAGAAAAAGCGCCAGACCAGTACAAGGCCGGCGACATCCATTCAGTTCATTAGAGAAGGGGAGAAACCACCAGCCCCCAAGAAGACAAAAAAGAGCCTCTTGCAAGCAGCACAATCCTGGGAGATGAGGGTGGAACTGGGAAGGAAGCTAGTCTTCCCCCAGGTTGTGCAAACACCGCTGAGGCCGGACGTGGTCTTATGGTCTGAGGAGGCAAGGAAGATAATCTTGATTGAACTGACGGTCCCGTGGGAAGACGGGTGCGAGGAGGCGTATGAGCGGAAAGCCACCAAGTATCAGGACCTCGTTGAGCAGTGCAGGGCCAAAGGGTGGCAGACCTGGCTATTCCCAGTTGAGGTCGGGTGTAGGGGTTTCCCAGCGCAGTCTGTGTGGAAGACACTCACAGCTCTGGGTATAGCAGGAAGGGAGAGGAAGGCAGCTGTCCGTAAGTTGGGTGAGGCAGCAGAGAGAGCGTCTTGCTGGCTCTGGAGTAGGAGGGAGGAGTTGAGCTGGGGGCCAGGAGGAGGTGGGCAGTGACTGGCCACCACTGCCGACCTGCCAACTGGAAGGTGTTGTGGTCCAGGGTCGAAACACCCCGTGAAAGTTGGATGCCACCTGACGACATCTTCTCCTGGCTGAAAGCTACAGTCATGCACTACAGTCAGTGACTGAGTTAGACAGCATCAGTATAGATGTATCCAATAATAGTAGTTTCATATACTGAAATCTGACAAATCTTTGCTTTGAAACAATACAGAAGTGAGAACAGACTAAAACCAGCGTAACAAATGACAGTAGATTATTCTGACAGAGTTACAGTTATACTGGACTAATGGTGCTTTACACTAAATCTTAATTTATTAAGCAAAATGTGTATTCAGAGGTTGTAAACTACAAAACTGACTTTGAATTAATTGTGAGTCATGCACAAGATTTTCTGATGTTTAAAATATGAAATCAGTCCCATTTAAATGTTAACTTTTCTATTGTTTCTATATTGATCCTATATATTAATCTACAGTGATAAATTCACTTATTTGTGGAGTGAGGACCAGACTTGGATTGTAACTAGTTTCCTCAAATGCTCCTGTCTTGGTTTGTTCATATCATTAAGTTTCCATGATTTTGCTGGTGTATTAGTGACTGTATGGCATTTATTAATGATGCTCTTAACTCACACATGAACTGAACATGGATGTGAGTCATTTTCTCTTTCTGTCTTCAGTCTGAGTGGATGCAGTATTACAGAGGAACAGTGTCTCATCCTGACTTCAGCTCTGAAATCAAACCCATCACACCTGAGAGAGCTGAACCTGAGCGGGAATACACTAGGAGACTCTGGAGTGAAAAACCTCAGTGATCTACTGATGAAGCCACAATTCAAGCTGGAGAAACTACAGTTAGTATCATTATACTGTACAACAGTTACAGTGTGATGGTTTGAACAGAAACAGAAAGTTTGCTGTTTGGTTTATTTTAAAGGTACACTGTGTAGTTTTAAAGTATTTTATTAGCTAAAATCATTGTCTTTATTTATAAATATGTCCTCATTGTTGTAAAATTTCCTCTGCCAATGATCTGACTTATCCTCGTAAGCGAAGAATTTCTTATCTTTATTTACATTAGACGGGTAAGTCCAAGGAGGCTTCCATGGCGTTCCGACATTTTGAAAAATTATAATAGCAGAGAGGGACAAAAAGCACTAGCCTACCTCAGCGCATTTCCACAACTCATTTTCGTTCAGAGCCAGCGTCACGTGACTGAAACAAGCTGAAACAGACAAGGAGAGCAGTGAGAGGCGCTTGTCACTGCCCCGGCAAATCCGAAAGGCTGCACTGCACGGTACTTCATAATGCAGGATCTTACTTATGCCAAGCCACAGGAGATGCTTTTTACAGTCTGTGATTCATACTGTAACATTCGTTTGTTCGTTGTGTGTCAAGTTGCAGTTTGTTTGAAATAACGAACCTCATCACCCAAAAGAAAACTCGATGAAGTGCTATTGGAAGACATGTTGTCAGCTTCTTGGCACATAACGGCTACCGTAGTTGCAACACGCATTTGAAAAGGCGAGGCGCTAGAGAGCACTATTCGTTTGAATGCAAAATAAAATTACACCACTAAATGGGAGAAATTCCTACACAGTGTACCTTTAAGGCAGTGTTTCCCAACCCTGCTCCAGAAGGACCCCCAACACCGCACGTCTCCCTAATCAAACACCTGATTCAACCCATCAGCTCATTAGAAGAAACTCTCGGACCTGAAATGGGTGTGTCAGAAAGAGGAGTCTCATCTTTCTGACTCCTTCAGGAGCAGGGTTGGGAAACACTGCTTTAAGGCAACTGGAGCATCATCATTTATAGCACTGCACTTTCTCAAGCATTGGGTGATTGTCTATTTTCTTTTGTTGTTTGATTAACATTAATCACACAGAATATTAGGCTGCTGGTCCGGCCCTTTAAGACCTGCAAGAACACATAAGATTTATTTTTGTTCACGTTCACTAAAGACATACCCGACTGTGTTTATGTGAATACTCGCCAGGATGTGCATTTTTACATATAATTTTGACTAGTCAAACCTAATAATCCATGAAAGAGAACTGAAGTCTCAATCGCATGCTGTGTGAAAGGCGTGTGTGCGCTTCAGGGGCCTCATTTATATTGTTAAAATCATCTTATTCAGACAGTCTTTTTGAACAAGACCAACATAGGTTTCTCGCCATAGAAAAGCACCTGTTCAGCGGACCGAATCACAAGCTGCTATTATTGTGAACGCGCCGCTGCTGTGTGTGTTCCGGTGAGAAGATGAACAAGAAGCTGAGATTGTGACGCGCTGTCAAAAGCTGTTATATATTGACGTTTTTATATATTGTTCATCCAAAGCATCACTAAAATATTTAAATGTTTTTGTTTATTTAAATGAAAAGTTAAGTTCTGATCTATTATTCTCTCTTAGTGTTTTATGATTCAATAACATTACAAAGTGAAACTGTTGCAGGTGTTTTTCATTGCACGTTTTTCAATGTAAAAAAAATCTTTCCGTTTTTTATCATTTTTTGGGGAAATTATTTGGTAGTCAGAGGTGTGTGTGTGTGTGTGTGGTTGGGGCGAGATTTGTTGAAAGGTTTAAAGGGAAACGCGACCAAAAAAGTTTGAGAACCACTGATTTAAGCAAAGTGTATTTAGAGGTTGGAGGGCGAGATCTGGTAGTTATCACTGTTCTTAAGATTATATGTGACAGGATTCATGTATTTTATTGTTTTTGAAGGAGCTTCGTATCTTTGATTCTGCTTTCAGCTTTGCAGATGGTCTCTACTAAACACTTCCTGTAGTTAGTTGAGTGTTTTACATCACTATTTTGTCTACATTATAATTGATTTTAAGGATTTATATGGTTCTGGTAATGTTAATAATAACTGAGCCGAATGTTCTCCTCTATGTAGACTCTGTGAGTGCAGTGTAACAGAAGAAGGTTATAAAGCTCTGGCTTCAGCTCTGAGATCAAACCCTTCACACCTGATAGAGCTGGATCTCACAGGCAATGATCCTGGAGAATCAGGAGTGAAGCAGCTCAATGATCTACACTGTCAACTGAAGACACTGAGGTGAGACAGGGTCTAATAATTAACTAAATCAAATCATATGCAGGAGAATTATTTATAGAAATATAATTTCAGTAAAACAATAAGCTGTTCAATCTGTTGCTGCATCAAAGTTGACAGTGATTTCAAGACACAAATCCTATAAAATGGTTTTCATCAGCACCAACTGCTGGATGTTTTCATTACACCAGGTTTAGTTGAGAACTGAATTGAATCTGCTTCATCTTCTCTTCTGCAGGTTTTTGAGTCCTGCTGCAGAGGAAGCCTGTCAGTATGTGAATAGAGTTGTGGGTAAACACCAGTTACTCCTGAGAGAGCTGAATCTGAGTGGACATGAACTAGGAGACACACGAGTGAATCAGCTCGCTGCTCTACTGCAGGATAAACACTGTCAACTCAACACACTGACGTGAGGATTGCTCATTTATTCATAATCTTACATTACTTTTAATAGTCATGTTACTGTATCTGATGTAATATTTCCTGAGATGAGCCTGAGTTCACATTATATTTGTGTAACATTTCCACCTTATTATTTTGTGATCTGGTGAAATGAAGATGATCTCAATTCCTGTCTGTTTTATTTGTTTATGAAGATGATGTGACTTTACAGAATAAAGAGTTAATTTCTTTTCTTCTTCTTCTTCTCTCTCTCTCTCTCTCTCTCTCTCTCTCTCTCTCTCTCTCTCTCTCTCTCTCTCTCTCTGCTAATGTAGGTTAAGCTGCTGTTATATGACAGATGAAGGTTGTTCTGCTCTGACTTCAGCTCTGAAATCAAACCCATCACACCTGAGAGAGCTGAACCTGAGCGGGAATAAACTAGGAGTCTCTGGAGTGAAAAACCTCAGTGATCTACTGATGATCCCACAATTCAAGCTGGAGAAACTACAGTTAGTATCATTATACTGTACATGTTGCACACTTAAAACAGACTGTCTTCTATTTTGCAACTTTATTTTGCCAGTTTTGTTGGAATTATCTTTTTAACACGAAGCAACACAACATCTTCTAACATCAGCGATATAGCCTGTGTTCACTTCACCTGGCTCAGTTTTTTCCCCGACCACACTACTGCGCTGGCTTATGACATCACCATAACTGAACTTTCACCTTTCAGTAACATAAATCAGAATAATAGGTAACACTTTATATTACGACCCGCAAACAACTGTGTAAGTAAACCGAAACTACGGTGTACGTTTCTGTAATTATAGTGTACTTCCGTGTAGGTATAAGGGAACAATATGTTAAGTTTTGGGTAATAAAGGGGTAACAAGCAGATATACAACCTGCAAAGAACTTCGTAAGTAAACCGAAATTACGGTGTATGTTTCTGTAATTATAGTGTACCTCCGTGTAGGTATAAGGGAACAATATGTTAAGTTTTGGGTAATAAAGGTGTACAACCAGATATACAAGCAAATTATTTATAATGTAATTATTTTAAAACTAACAGGTACCATATTCTGTTAATATATTCCAGGCAAAAATTGTACGTCTGTTGTATATAAACGTTTTTATAACATTTCTGGAAAAATATGTTCTTGTGCAATGTAGTTACAGGGTAATTTTGGCATCTGTGGGTTGTAAATTAAATATATATATATATATATATATATATATATATATATATATATATATATATATATATATATGGCTGTATGTAAGCACAGTATGATAAAAATTTTATCTGAAACAATTTTATAAACAGCTGATTTCGAAAAACATTGGCAATGCTATTTATTGGCTTTTCTTACTGAACTACTTAACGTTTAGCCAAAAAAAAAATGTTTTTCTGCTATGACTTTAATTTAGAACGTACCATGAAGTACTTAGTACTTACCTTATCACATTGTATTGCAATGACACTTAAATGTCAGGGCAAATATACTGTGTAATTAAAAGTTTTTTTTAATTTTTTTTATAAGAGTAGCCTACCTTTCTCTGTAATTACTGTGCAAATAGTGTTGTTTCGTATTGTTACATAGTAAGTAGTGTTTGTTACCCGTTTCAACTGTGAATTTACAGGGTAAGTGTAACTCCTGCGGGCTGTAAATTAAAGTGGAGCTTGTTACCCCCTTGTTCTGTATAGTTACAGGGTAAGTGTAACTCCTGCGGGCTGTAAATTAAAGTGCCGCTTGTTACCCCCTTGTTCTGTGTATTTACAGGGTAAGTGTAACTCCTGCGGGCTGTAAATTAAAGTGGAGCTTGTTACCCCCTTGTTCTGTGTAGTTACAGGGTAAGTGTAACTCCTGCGGGCTGTAAATTAAAGTGGCGCTTGTTACCCCCTTGTTCTGTGTAGTTACAGGGTAAGTGCAGTAAATATACAATAAAGGATCCAATTTAATTTCTGACTTTTACTTTACAAAAACATTTCAAAACACCTTTTCATCTTAATAAAACATTGTCTTTTCTACAGTATACTCAGACAACAAAGTAGCACATTATACCCCCCCCCCCTTTATTTGCTTCTCTTGCTTTTCTTCTTCTTTCTTTTCTTGCTCTTCTTTTTCTTAACTTCCACTGGGGACTCTGAAGTTGAGGAGTTGATGGAGTCCCATTGGTCTTGCTGCACTGCAAAAATATGAATATATATACATGCTCTTAGCAAGCTACACCTTCAAATTTAAGTTGTCGAACAATCCTCCACTCTAAACATTTTGTGCCACCTGATATTACTGTAGTAACTGTAATTTTGAAGAAAACACATTTTGGTGAAGTTTGAGTCAGATCATGGGGGGGTTGTGATATTTTATGGTGATAATGACTGTAGTGCAGCAGAAAATGTTTTTAAAAAAGGCATAGTTGTTCTGACAGCAACAAAAAAAAACAAAAAAGCATGAAACACAAACATGAGGGCTGTGGCACTATAGTAACAGTATATCTCTGTGCCATTGCAGATGGGACAGCAGACTTCATCTTTTCAGTTTCCTTTTTCAAAAAAATCACACTCATCTTTGAGCAAGGTGATCTCTGCTTTAAGAGTGATAATCTTATCTTTGAAAGAAAGAAAGAAAGAAAGAAAGAAAGAAAGGTTAGACGTTTAAATTTAACTCCTGCTCTACTCCAGGGCTTATACTTGTGACCACTTTCCTATTTTTTAAAACATCAAATTGAAGAACTAAACATCACTGGTACTGTACATTATAAATGCACTTGTTAAAGGATTAGTTCGCCCCAAAATGAAAATTTACAACGGACTTCATTGGTCACCATCGTTAAGTCCAAATCAATGCAGTTTCAAAAGTCTTTTAAGTGTTTAAACGGGCTGTACGCGATCACAGCTGAAGAAGAGGTTGTTATCTAGCGAAACGATAGGTCATTTAAAAAAAAGAAATATATAATTTATAGACTTTTTACCTTCAATAGTTCGGATTGAGCTGATCAACAAACGGACAGGGAACTACGTCATCACGTTGAAAGGTCACGCATGCGCCGGCAATACTATTTGAACTACTATTCATATTCATCAGAATGTTATTCATATACTATTCATATTCATATTCACTGAATACTATTTCTATATCTATAATCGCAAACAATACTATTTGAATTATCCTCCTACGTACGGTCGCATTGTAAACAGTGGGGTGGTACTTCGGCCGGTGCAGGCGTGACCTTTCAACGTGATGACGTAGTTCCCTGTCCGTTTGTTGATCAGCTCAATCCGAACTATTGAACTATTGCCACAGCCCTCAGGTTTATGTTTCATGCTTTTTTTGTTTTGTTTTTTTGTTGCTGTCAGAACAACTATGCCTTTTTAAAAAACATTTTCTACTGCACTACAGTCATTATCACTATAAAATATCACAACCCCCCCATGATCTGACTCAAACTTCACCAAAATGTGTTTTCTTCAAAATTACAGTTACTACAGTAATATCAGGTGGCACAAAATGTTTAGAGTGGAGGATTGTTCGACAACTTAAAATTGAAGGTGTAGCTTGCTAAGAGCATGTATATACTGTATATTCATATTTTTGCAGTGCAGCAAGACCAATGGGACTCCATCAACTCCTCAACTTCAGAGTCCCCAGTGGAAGTTAAGAAAAAGAAGAGCAAGAAAAGAAAAAAGAAGAAAAGCAAGGGACGCAAATAAGGGGGGGGGGGGGGTGGGTGGGTATAATGTGTTACTTTGTTGTTTGAGTATACTGTAGAAAACATAATGTTTTATTAAGATGAAAAAGTGTTTTGACATTTTTTTGTAAAATAAAAGTCAGAAATTAAATTGGATCCTTTATTGTATATTTACTGCACTTACCCTGTAACTACACAGAACAAGGGGGTAACAAGCTCCACTTTAATTTACAGCCCGCAGGAGTTACACTTACCCTGTAATTACACAGTTGAAATGGGTAACAAACACTACTTACTATGTAACAATACGACATGTAACAATGTACCAATGTAACAATGTAACTATGTAACAATGTACAACACTATTTGCACAGTAATTACAGAGAAAGGTACTCTTATTAAAAAAACAAAACAATTTTTTTTTTAATTACACAGTATATTTGCCCTGACATTTAAGTGTCATTGCAATACAATGTGATAAGGTAAGTAGTAGTACTAAGTACTACATGGTACGTTTTAAATTAAAAACATAGCAAAAACTATTTTTTTTTGGCTTAACGTTAAGTAGTTTAGTAAGAAAAGCCAATAAATAGCATTGCCAAAAAGTTTAATTTACAACCCACAGATGTCAAAATTACCCTGTAACTGCATTGCACAAGAACATATTTTGCCAGAAATGTTATAAAAACTTTTATATACAACAGACGTACAATTTTTGCCTGGAATATATTAACAGAATATGGTACCTGTTAGTTTTAAAATAATTACATTATAAATAATTTGCTTGTATATCTGGTTGTACACCTTTATTACCCAAAACTTAACATATTGTTCCCTTATACCTACACGGAGGTACACTATAATTACAGAAACATACACCGTAATTTCGGTTTACTTATGAAGTTCTTTGCAGGTTGTATATCTGCTTGTTACCCCTTTATTACCCAAAACTTAACATATTGTTCCCTTATACCTACACGGAAGTACACTATAATTACAGAAACGTACACCGTAGTTTCGGTTTACTTACGCAGTTGTTTGCGGGTCGTAATATAAAGTGTTACCGAATAATATCCATAATATTTATCAATTGAAATTACAATGAAATATATTGATTTCCCTTACAGAATTCTAAACATATCCCCATTCTAGGAAATTATGAAATTATAAAATAATACTTCTAGGTCGCAACATACAGCAGTCAAGTCAAGTCATCTTCATTTATATAGCGCTTTTAACAATGTAGATTGTTTCAAAGCAGCTTTACAGAGATAAACGTATACTTTATGGTAACAGAGATTGTTTTGGCTTTATAGCGGTTCTTTAATAAAGTTATTTTCCAGCTAAAGTTAGTTTTGATTGATTCGCTTCCGTTGCAACGATCATTTGTTATTAAATTAGGGGCCGCTAAGATGACACCATTCTCTCTACACAGACTTTAAACGCGAACCATTGAGTCCACGCAAGTGAGTGTGGAGGTTTCCAGCGCAAGGCAAGCATTTTCTTAGCAGCAGTAAGACCACAAAAAAATAACTCTTTCTGAGTTAGAGAGAGAGTATAATAGGAGTCATCACTTAGAAGCAAGAGTCTCGGACAGCATGATATCTCCAACTCCAAAATGTCCTTCAGCGTGGTGGTAACCCGTCTCCAAAACTCATTGACTTCAGGGCAATCCCAAAACATGTGCATATATGTCCCTATGCACCCAGTAGAGCCACAATTAGGAGAGGTGGAAAGCTTCATTAAGTGACGTTTCCTGGGAGTGAGATACATCCTATGAATCATCTTGAAATGAATTAATTGATGATTAGGATTTTTAGAGACATGTTTGAGGTTAGACCATATTGAGTCCCAACATATGTCAATACTGTCCTCTGAATCAGTCCCATAAATATCCCTGTGCCAAATGTCCACCACAGGTAACCTTTTATAAGAAGCCTCCAGAAACAACAAATACAGTGACGAAACCATCCCCCTTGTGTTACCATATGAAGTAAGCAACTTATGCAAAGTAAGACAGTGAATACTAGAGCCCCAAGGAACCCCATATGCACGCATGGCAGATCTCAGGCGCAGATAAAAGAAAAATGAAGTGCCTGGTAAATTATATTCTGCACGTATATCGTTAAACATGCGTAAACCATTGTCCCCCCAAATATCAGCCAAAACATTAATCCCTCTATGACTCCAGTCTGAGAAAACAAAAGGTTTATTGCCCGATAAAAGATTATGATTACGAAATAATGGAGAATTTGAATGCCATTTATGGTCATCGCGGGTGAACTTTGAAGCTGCCCGCCAGGTAGAAAGAAGATAAGCTATTATTTGGCCAAAATGCTGCTTCGCACTCTTTAATGGAATGTTGCAATAAATCAAATCCTGTAGTCTATAAGGTAAAGCCAGATTAAATTAAATCGGTTGCCAAGATACAACAGAGCCAGGATTCAACCATACTGTAAGAGGGCGTAATGTAAAAGCCCAATGATAAAGCCTAAAGTCAGGTAATGCAAATCCGCCGTCATCCTTGCAACGCTGCAGTGTTAAATACTTTATACGGGGGGGCTTGCCGTTCCGTATGAACTTAGAAACTAATTTTTGCAATTTAGACCAGAAATCTAAGGGTGGTGACAGAGGTATCATAGCAGAAAAAAGATTTACGCGAGGCAAAATATCCATTTTGATGATAGAAATCCGAGCTTGTAAAGATAGAGTCCAACGAGTCAGGTCCATCTCTACACGATTATATATACCCTGGAAATTTTTTAGAGCTATTGTGTGCAGAGATGGATATATGTCCACGCCCAAATATCTAAAGCTGGTTACTATTGGTATAAAAGATGGTAAAACAGAATTAGAGGATGAATTATTTAAATGCATCAATGAAGATTTGTTCCAATTAATCTTATACCCAGAAAATTGGCTAAAACTGTTAAATACTGACAAAATATGGTGAACAGACTCAGCTGTATCACTAACATATAAAAGAATGTCTTCTGCATATAACGAAATTCTATGAGAAGTGTTACTAAATTATAGGGCTAACCAAGGAATGCTGACGAATTTTCTGTGCAAGAGGCTCAAGAGAGAGTGCAAATGTAACCAAGGGTAAATATAAATAGAGAATAATAATAAAATTAATTAATAAAATTAATAAAAGTAAAATATAAATAGTAAAATTCTATGGTTCTATTTTTCTCAGTCACCTGAACACACCCTTCATTCATATCTTTGTGCAGGGGTCACATGGTAGTCTCAGTGAACGCTTTCAACCAATCATAGCACGTAAGCGCGTTTTACAAGCTGCGGTGAGTTTCCCCAATGAGTAGTGTGAGGGGGAAGCCACCGGAGCAGCTGCTCTCGTGTCCACCACCGTCGTCTTTAGAAGCCGACTGGTGCCGCGGTGTGTCGAATATCTGCGGGAATTGGCCAGGTGCGGCCAGTTGCGGGCCAGTTGATGGCGAGCTATTATTACCTGGAACAGAACCTGCCCCAACAACATCATCGCCCCCTGTGGGTTTGGTAGGAGGCTGTGCAGCTCTGCTCACCCCCTCCACTCTCATACACACATACACACAGCCATTCACTAAGCTCTGGCTCATGGACTAATTGCATCTCACGGACCATTCGCGTTATTTGGACATGGTGTTCATCTTTTATGAGCAAAGAATGTAGTCCTATAGTGTGTTGTGGACTGTCTTTAATCTGAGTACTCTCCAGTTTTCCTGAGTTATATTTTGTTTGTTTTTTTCCTGTGAACTACTGAACTTCTCTGCAGATTTGAAATATTTTGGGTATTGTTATTATTGTTTGTCTTTGTTTTCACTTAATACATGGTACCAACACCAAATTTAAATTATCTGTCTCTGTGTTATTATTTACTCTTTCAACACCTCCTTGAGACGAACTTTATCTTCTGTAGCCCAATCATTATTTAACCTTCTATCGCTATATTCATCTGCGATTTAACACATATACCCCGCGTATATGCTACATAATTGTGGCGAGCCAGCCAGGAGGTCTTGAAAGGGTATTTAATATACACATTTCTGAACATTCAGTCTCACCAATATTAATTCGACCATGAATATTTTTGAAACACTTGACATTAAAATACCAAATGCAGTATTGGTCACAGAGTCCGAGGTTGCTGATGAAGTGGAAGGGTTTTTCGAGCAGTATGGTAGGATAAATCGTGCTCTTACTGTTGATTCACCCGAGTCTGAGTTTCACAATATGCTTGTTGTTGAGTTTGAGTCTGGCTTACCTTTGACTCTACTGAATCCACTTCTACCATATATGCAATCTTCCGAGACCGGTACCGTTTATTACATTAAGAATCTATCTCAAGTATATACTGCAAATGTGGGAAGTTCTAAAACTCAGACATATTTAGCTGACTTAAAAGAAGTTGCTAAACTGACTGGACAAAACTATGCTGAAGTGCTGAACGAGATGATGGGCCAGATCAGCAAATCAGTCTCAGAGCTGCACCCTGATGGTGTTAAGGCAGAACAGTCTGCAGTGAAAACAACAACTCAGTCCATATAAAATGGCTGCTCCACCTTCACTGCTTGCCACTGCTCCCATAGCTCAGCCAGAGGAGCGACGTGCCACCATCAACTTCACTGCTTCAGACCTCAACCCTCCTGAGTTACAGAGGTATGTGGTAGAACACATTGTCAAGTCTGAGGATACTGCTGTGCATTTGCACTCTTCCCACAGACTCTGTGTGTTTTCTGGAAAGGTGCCACGACCACAACATGAAGTGGACTACGACACATGGCGGTCTAGTGTGGATCTGGTTCTCAGTGATCCTGCCATATCTGGAATCCAACGATCGTGACAAATCCTCGACAGTCTCCTGCCACCAGCCGCTGACATGGTGAACATGGTGAAAGTCCTGACATGTCTGTTAACATCTACATCCAACAGCTTGATTCCGCCTATGGGACAGTGCAGGACGGGGAGGAGTTGTATGCAAAATTTAACCTGAAAAACCTTCAGCTTACCTGCAGCGATTACAAGTTGTTTTAAATCTTGCAGTAAAGAGGGGAGGTGCACTAAAAGCTGAAGTTAATAAACATCATCTTAATCAGTTCTGCAGAGGATGCTGGGACAATGTCCTGATATCTGAACTGCAGCTTAAACAGAAAAAAGAGAAACCACCGTCTTTCGCTGAATTACTGCTGCTGTTAAGAACTGAAGAAGATCGCGAGGCTGTAAAGACACAAAGAATGAAACAGTATCTGGGAGGAGGCGGAGCCAGACAGAAAGTAACGTCACAAGCCCAGGTTGCATATGGAGAAGAGGAAAATAAATTATGTGAGACATTGACTGTTATTACCAAACAACTTACTGAACAGATGGCTGCAATACAACGTCAACTGGCTGTTCTAACTGCAAACCAGTCTCAGGGCCGACAGCCTTACACTCCAAGACCCAATCCAGTTCTAAAGTCACGTGGAAAACAGAACATAGCAGCTGCTGTGAGGGATCCCTCTGCAAGTCCAAAGCCCGGATTCTGTTTCCGCTGTGGAGAAGATGGACACATCAGGCCGCAATGTGACAACCGGCCGAATCCAGAACTCGTTAGTGCTAAGAAAAAACAGTTCAGTGAAAAGAAACCACAGTGGGAGAAGCAGAATCAACCAGTACGCGAACATTTAAACTAGACTCAGTTCTTGTTGGGACAAACAGGAACTGTGCTGGACCCACACTGTCCCGCAAAGTTGAAGAAGTCTGTTCAGTGCGCAAACCTCCAGCAGTCCAAACGGGAGGCCATAGTCCATCTCCCCAAAGGCCTGGTGGGGTCAAGATGCACCGCTGAAGTTGCTGTCTTTGGTCACACCTGTCAGTGTCTGCTTGATACTGGTTTGCAGGTGACAACAGTATCTGCCTCTTTTTACAATGAACATTTGCAAGATCAACAAATTAACCCTTTACATAATCTATTATACATCGAAGGTGCTTCTGGACAGTCAGTTCCTTACCTTGGTTATGTGGAGATGGTGGTGGAATTTCCGAAGGACTTTATGGGCAAGGAGTGTGATGTTTCAACCTTGGCTTTGGTTGTCCCTGATGTCTGTCCTGAAGCTTCGTCCACTGTTCTGATTGGGATGAATACTCTTGAACCCCTATATGAGCAATACCTGCAGAGCAACTTACCAAAGTTCCAACCTAGCTCGCAAGGTTAGAGAGCCATGTTAAAGACCCTCCAGTTGTCACACCAGCAGAGAGACAGTGGCCATGTTGGAGTAGTGAGACTCCTCAGCAAAGTCCCAGTGCGTGTTCCGGCCGGCCACACATTCATCATCGAGGGCTCTGCTAACGTCGCCTCTTCCAGATTCAGCCAGTCTGTTTTCGTCCAGCATCCTGCGTCCATCCTGCCTTGTGGTCTATGTGTTAGCAACTGCCTTCTCACTCTTCCGGCTCATCCTCCCTACAAAGTCCCAGTGGTCGTAACAAATGAGTCAGAGCAGGACCTCTACATTCCACCATTGAGTGTCATTGCAGAGCTCGGAACGTACCACTGCATTTTGTCACAGCATCAGGTGAAAGGCTATCTATCAGAACCTGCACTATCCTCTCTCAATTTTGGTGACTCTCCCATACCATCGGAGTGGAAAGAGCGAATCACAAGGAGATTAAGCGACATGTCAGCGGTCTTCTCACATCATGACCTCGACTTTGGATGCACAAGCAAGGTAAAGCATCACATCACGCTTCATGATGGAACTCCGTTCAAACACCGTGCTAGACCAATCCATCCCAATGACATAGAAGCCGTTCGTAGCCATCTGAGTGAGCTTCTGGAGGCCGGTGTCATCCGTGAGTCCACATCACCCTTCTCTTTTCCTATTGTCGTGGTACGGAAGAAGAATGGAGATATCCGATTGTGCATCGACTATAGGAAGCTTAATCTCCAGACCATTAAGGACGCCTACGCTCTTCTAAAGTTAGAAGAATCCTTTACGGCACTTACCGGTTCAAAATGGTTTTCAGTCCTGGACTTGAAGTCAGGCTATTACCAAATTGAAATGCACGAAGCAGATAAGCCCAAGACTGCTTTCGTGACCCCCTTGGGATTCTGTGAATTTAATAGGATGCCCCAGGGGGTCACTAATGCTCCCAGTACGTTCCAGCGGTTGATGGAGCGATGCATGGGCGATCTTCATCTTCGTGAAGTGTTGGTGTTTTTGGATGATTTAATAATCTTCTCCAAATCCCTTGAAGAACACGAGAGGAGATTGATACGAGTGTTGGACCGGTTGAGAGAGTACGGATTAAAATTGTCACCAGAGAAGTGCAAATTTTTCCAAACATCCGTCCGCTACCTGGGTCATATTGTGTCAGAGAAAGGAGTAGAAACGGATCCAGAAAAGATAACCACAATCAAATCCTGGCCAATTCCCACCAACTTAAAGGAACTACGCTCTTTTCTGGGGTTTGCGGGTTACTACCGCCGTTTCATTAGAGACTATTCCATCATTTCCAAACCTCTGAACGACCTTACCCGTGGGTACTTACCTGCAAGGAAGTCCAGAACCAAGCCATCCAACGTTCAATACCAAAGTCCAAATCAGCCTTTTGGAGAACGTTGGAGTTCCAGTTGCCAAGTCGCTTTCACCACATTGAATGAGAAACTAACCACAGCTCCAGTTCTTGGGTTTGCAGATCCATCCCAACCGTACATACTTCATACAGATGCCAGTACGACAGGACTAGGAGCTGGACTTTATCAGGAACAGAGGGGAAAGCTGAGAGTGATTGCTTATGCAAGCAGAGGCCTGTCTAAGAGCGAAAGCCGCTACCCAGCCCACAAACTGGAATTCTTGGCATTAAAATGGAGTGTCACTGAAAAGTTCCAGGATTACCTGTATGGAGCCACATTTACCGTTGTGACAGATAGCAATCCCTTGACTTACATACTCACCTCCGCCAAGCTGGATGCTACTGGTCATCGCTGGTTGGCCGCACTCTCTACATACTCGTTCAAACTCCTGTACCGGGCTGGGAAACAGAATATAGATGCAGACGCACTCTCCCGACGTCCTCACCAGTGTCTTGATGAAGCACCTAAAGATCATGAGCTCATACAACAGTTCCTGGAAAACCGTCTTGTCGACTCAAACCTGATTTCTTTAGAAATTGTTGACGCCATCTGTCAAGGTTGTCTCGTCCGAGCTGCTCAGCCTGTCAGTCCTGGTCCTGAGGGCATTACGCTGGTTGAGTCCCTCTCCATCACAGCAAAGGCAGTCCCTGACAGTTATAACACTGAAGAGGGTCAGTTACCTTCAGCCCTGTCTCATCTCAGCATCAGGGAGGAACAGAGGGCTGATGCCACCATTCGAGAGCTGATTCATCAGATGGAGACTGGAGAAAAGATCCCGCCAATGGCAAGAACAGAGTTGCCTGAATTACCTCTCTTGTTCAGAGAGTGGGCAAGGTTTGAGCTGATTGATGGAGTCCTCTACAGGAAATGGCAAGACCATGAAGATATTACTTACCAACTTGTTCTTTCAGAGTGTCCTCGTCCAGCTGTGCTAAAGAGTCTCCATGATGAAATGGGCCACATGGGAATTGAGCGCACCTTAGACCTAGTTCGCACCAGATTTTTCTGGCCAAAGATGGCTAATGACGTTGAGCACAAGATCAAAACGTGCGGTCGCTGTGTGCGACGGAAAGCTCTTCCTGAACGAGCTGCTCCACTGCACAGCATCAAAACATCTCGTCCTCTCGAATTAATCTGCATAGATTTCCTGAGTCTTGAACCCGACACAAGCAACACCCATGATATCCTCGTTTTGACCGATCATTTCACCAAGTTTGCTGTGGCCATTTCAACGCCAAATCAAAAAGCAAGGACTGTAGTAAAATGTTTATGGGATAACTTCATCGTCTACTATGGAATTCCCGACTGGTTGCATACGGATCAAGGTCAAGATTTCGAGTCAAAACTGATCAAAGAGTTGTGTGAAGTTGCTGGTATCCAAAAGTGTTGGATGACGCCGAACCACCCAAGAGGAAATCCGGTGGAAAGATTTAATCGGACGTTGCTGGGGATGCTGGGTACTTTGGAAGACAAGCAAAAATCTAAATGGAAGGACTTTGTGAAGCCATTAGTTCATGCATATAACTGCACAAGAAACAACGTAACCGGTTTCACCCCATATGAACTAATGTTTGGTAGAACCCCACGTCTTCCTGTCGACCTGGCTTTTGGCCTACCTCTGCGCGAACCACAACACAAAACTCATTCTCAGTACGTGCAAGGGCTTAAATTACGCTCGGAAGAAATTTTCCATATCGCTTCCAAAAATGCTCTAAAAACAGCTGAGCGGAATAAAACACGGTTTGACAAGAGAGTCATTCCGTCAGCGTTGGAAGTGGGAGACAGAGTGCTCGTAAGGAATGTACGTCTCCGGGGAAAGCACAAGCTCTCAGATAAGTGGGAGCGGGACATCTATGTTGTGGTCAGAAGGGCTGGTGAACTCCCTGTTTACACTGTAAAGCCAGAGGATAGAGATGGACCACTGCACACATTACATAGAGATCTCCTCCTGCCATGTAGCTTTCTACCAGTAGCTGAGAATGTTCCGTCGCTGGAGCGTGCCCATGTTGCCAAGTCGCGAACTCGCCAGCAAAACCAGAAATCAGACAACTTGACCGATTTACCTGCTAGTGATGATCACATTGAAGATGTGGAGCCACTTACCTTCGACCCATCCGTATCTCGATTCACTGTGGAAAGATACTGCAGAGTTCCAAATGCCGTTCTTCCCAGTGATGCTGTTGATTGTAGTTCTTCTATCCCATCTCCAGTCAGTCCTCCAGCCCCAGTGGTGCCGTCTGTGTCGGAATTCAGCAGCAAGCAGTCTGAGTCCTGTGAGGAAGAGGAAGCTGTGGAAGAGGAAGATGTTGTAGAAACTGTAATTGAGACCTTACCTGAACCTGAAGAGACATTTACCGAAATCCAGTTGAATGAAGACCCTCCTGCAGAATCCAGTCCATTGCCTGCTGTTCCTGTTTAGCCTTCAGTTGACAATGACATAGTTGACAATAACTTGACTTTCAGACGTTCGACACGACACAGAGTACCGCCTGAGCGATTACAATACTCGATCTTAGGTAATCCCCTAATCTCTGTAGTTCAGTCTCTGCTCGATAGCCTGTCTGATGCTTTAAGTATTTCATCTGCGTCTGACACTGGTTCAGCGGTTCATGTCGTCTAGTGCTCCGACATGCAACGGGGACGTGCATGAGTTTAAAGGGGTGAGGGTGTAACCCAGGGTAAATATAAATAGAGAATAATAATACAATTAATTAATAAAATTAATAAAAGTAAAATTCTATGGTTCTATTTTTCTTAGTCACCTGAACACACCCTTCATTCATATCTTTGTGCAGGGGTCACATGGTAGTCTCAGTGAACGCTTTCAACCAATCATAGCACGTAAGCGCGTTTTACAAGCTGCGGTGAGTTTCCCCAATGAGTAGTGTGAGGGGGAAGCCACCGGAGCAGCTGCACTCGTGTCCACCACCGTCGTCTTTAGAAGTAGTTTTCCTGAGTTATATTTTGTTTGTTTTTTTCCTGTGAACTACTGAACTTCTCTGCAGATTTGAAATATTTTGGGTATTGTTATTATTGTTTGTCTTTGTTTTCACTTAATACATGGTACCAACACCAAATTTAAATTATCTGTCTCTGTGTTATTATTTACTCTTTCAACACCTCCTTGAGACGAACTTTATCTCCTGTAGCCCAATCATTATTTAACCTTCTATAGCTATATTCATCTGCGATTTAACACATATACCCCGCGTATATGCTACATAATTGTGGCATAAGAGTGGTGAGAGAGGGCATCCCTGACGAGTCCCACGTAATATATAAAACTTTGGAGAGGTGATGCCCCCTGTCATAACCACAGCAGAAGGGTTGGCATATAGTACTTAAATCATATTAATATAATTTCTGCCTAAACCAAGGCACTCCAAAACTGACCAAAGGTAACGCCATTCAAGCCGGTCAAAGGCTTTCTCAGCATCCAAAGACAAAGTTGCACACGGTATGTCCATACCACTGGTTACATGTATAATATGCAATAACCGGTGAACATTATCGGCCGCAATGCGAGATTTAATGAAACCAGTCTGATCGTTATGCACCAATTTAGTCATGAGCAAATCTAAACGAGAGGACAAAACTTTGGCAAACAGTTTCACATCACAATTTAAAAGAGACAAAGGTCTATAATTCCCGCACTGAGTCAAATCTTTATTAGGCTTTGGTAAAAGAGTAATAATGGCATCTGCAGCCAATACTAACTCTGATAGAAAATCAGGAAATTCTTTGATAAAATCTTTATGGTGGCCTGTATACAGTAGCCAGCACAAATGTTAAACGTGATTTATCATTTACACTAGATAGTGTTACATTTAGCAACAACACTTCAAAATAATTATATTTAAAACAAGACTTCTCAGTAATTCTGAAGATATTACTATAAATTACAGCAACACCTCCCCCTTTGCCTTTCAGACGAGGTTCATGTTTATAACAGTAATCTTGCGGGGTGGACTCATTTAAAGTAATATAATTGTCTGGTTTTAGCCAGGTTTCTGTCAAACACAGCACGTTGAGATTATAGTCAGTAATCATATCATTAACAATGAGTGCTTTTGAAGTAAGGGATCGAATATTCTGAGCCCCAGATTGTCATGTTTGAGCTCTAAGACTATGTGCCATATTACTAGAGAGAAGAGCAGCACCATCCCAGGAGGGATGAATACCATCTCTTTTCAACAGGTCAGGTCTGCCCCAAAAACTTTTCCAATTGTTTATGAATTCTATATTATTTTGGGGACAAAAACGCGACAGCCAGCCATTGAGTGAGGACAATCTACTGACTATCTCATCACTCCGCCGAACAGGAAGGGGGCCAGAGCAAATTACAGTGCCTGACATCGTACTTGCGAGTTCACACACCTCTTTAACATTAATTTTTGTGATCTCCGACTGGCGGAGTGTAACATCATTAGTGCCGACGTGAATAATAATCTTAGAGAATTTACGATTAGCATTAGCCAGCACTTTTAAATTTGCTTTGATGTCAGGCGCTCTGGCTCCTGGCAAACATGTGACTATGGTGGCTGGTGTCTCTATTTTCACGTTCAGTGTAATAGAATCGCCAATAACTAGGGCACATTCAACAGGATTCTCAGTGGGTGTTTCACTGAGTGGGGAGAACCTGTTTGATGTTGTAATCGGAACGGAAGAGCGGTGTTTTGTTCCACGACTAGAGCGTCTCACCGTCACCCAATCGCCCTGCTGCACGGGCTCTACTTCAGCTGGAACCGAACCATGTACAGAGTTCACTAAGCTAGTCGCATCCAAAACAGTATCTAAAGTACTAGCACTCTTACAATTAACCTCGATTAAAGTTTGGATGCGTGTCTCTAATTCTGAAATCTTCTCCGCCAGCCTAACTATCTCCCTGCATTTATCACATGTAAAACCTGTGCTGGCAGAGAAGGCTATGCTAAACATGTTGCATGAGGTGCAGGTGACAATAACAGGAGATGACATGACTTACCGTGTTTGTTGACTGATACTCACCACAGTTTTTGATGCACTCGTAAAGGGCGCGAGAGAAAAAAAAAATATATATATAAAAAGCGCTATAAAAAGCATAAATATATATATGTTGAGCTAGCAATAACGATTTAGATTGAAGCTAGCGATGTCCGGTTAATATGTGATGTTCATTAAGCTATATTTAGCAGTATAAATAACAAGGAATGATAGTAAATAATGATTAAAACATAAAGATACAAAGCTTACAGACGCAAACCAATGCAACGCAGCAGCAGCAGCAGAGCAGACAGGAGCAATCGAGCAGACAGAGCCTGCTCAGCCTGACAGAGCAGTTACAGTGTGATTAAAGTGTACTGTTTATTTTATTTTAAGGCAACTGGACTCAAGTCTCCTCATTTATAGCACTGCACTTTCTGGTGTTCCTCCATCTGAAGAAAGATTCAGAAATACTATTAGTTAACGGCTTGATATGTGTATCAGTAGAAAGAGCATTAAACTGTGAAGCATTTGAAACGTTGTGGCTCTAAAATTGTTTCATATACTGAAATCTGACAAATCTTTGCTTTGAAACAATACAGAAGTGAGAACAAACTAACAACAGCGTAACAAATGACAGTAGATTATTCTGACAGAGTTACAGTTATACTGGACTAATGGTGCTTTACACTAAATCCTAATTTATTAAGCAAAATGTGTATTCAGAGGTTGTAAACTACAAAACTGACTTTGAATTAATTGTGAGTCATGTACAAGATTTTCTGATGTTTAAAATGTGAAATCAGTCCCATTTAAATGTTAACTTTTCTATTGTTTCTATATTGATCCTATATATTAATCTACAGTGATAAATTCACTTATTTGTGGAGTGAGGACGGATCCAGACTGGGATTGTAACTAGTTTCCTCAAATGCTCCTGTCTTGGTTTGTTCATATCATTAAGTTTCCATGATATTGCTGGTGTATTAGTGACTGTATGGCATTTATTAATGATGCTTTTAACTCACACATGAACTGAACATTGATCAGAGTCATTTTCTCTTTCTGTCTTCAGTCTGAGTGGATGCAGTATTACAGAGGAACAGTGTCTCATCCTGACTTCAGCTCTGAAATCAAACCCATCACACCTGAGAGAGCTGGACCTGACCGGGAATAAACTAGGAGTCTCTGGAGTGAAAAACCTCAGCGATCTACTGAAGAAGCCACAATTCAAGCTGGAAAAACTACAGTTAGTATCATTATACTGTACAACAGTTACAGTGTGATGGTTTGAACAGAAACAGAAAGTTTGCTGTTTGGTTTATTTTAAAGGTACACTGTGTAGTTTTTAAAGTATTTTATTAGCTAAAATCATTGTCTTTATTCATAAATATGTCCTCATTGTTGTAAAATTTCCTCTGCCAATGATCTGACTTATCCTCGTAAGCGAAGAATTTCTTATCTTTATTTACATTAGACGGGTAAGTCCAAGGAGGCTTCCATGTCGTTCCGACATTTTGAAAAACTATAATAGCAGAGAGGGACAAAAAGCACTAGCCTACCTTAATGCGTTTCCACAACTCGTCTTCGTTTAGAGCCAGCGTCACGTGACTGAAACCAGCTGAAACAGACAAGGAGATCAGCGATAGGCGCTTGTCACTGCCCCGGTAAATCTGAAAGGCTGCACTGCACGGTACTTCATAATGCAGGATCTTACTTATGCAGAGCCACAGGAGATGCTTTTTACAGTCTGTGATTCATACTGTAACATTCGTTTGTTCGTTGTGTGTCAAGTTGCAGTTTGTTTGAAATAACGAACCTCATCACCAAGAAAAACTCGATGAAGTGCTATTGGAAGACATGTTGTCAGCTTCTTGGTACATAACGGCTACCGTAGTTGCAACATGCATTTGAAAAGGCGAGGCGCTAGAGAGCACTATTCGTTTGAATGCAAAATAAAATTACACCACTAACTGGGAGAAATTCCTACACAGTGAAATCCATGAAAGAGAACTGAAGTCTCGATCGCATGCTGTGTGAAAGGCGTGTGTGCGCTTCAGGGGCCTCATTTATATCGTTAAAATCATCTTCTTCAGACAGTCTTTTTGAACAAGACCAACATAGGTTTCTCGCCATAGAAAAGCACCTGTTCAGCGGACCGAATCACAAGCTGCTATTATTGTGAACGCGCCGCTGCTGTGTGTGTTCCGGTGAGAAGATGAACAAGAAGCTCAGCTCGTGAGGCGCTGTCAAAAGCTGTTATATATTGACGTTTTTATATATTGTTCATCCAAAGCATCACTAAAATATTTAAATGTTTTTGTTTATTTAAATGAAAAGTTAAGTTCTGATCTATTATTCTCTCTTACTGGTTTATGATTCAATAACATTACAAAGTGAAACTGTTGCAGGTGTTTTTCATTGCACGTTTTTCAATGTAAAAAAATCTTTCTGTTTTTTATAATTTTTTGGGGAAATTATTTGGCAGTCAGAGGTGTGTGTCTGTGTGTCTGTGTGTGTGTGTGGTTGGGGCGAGATTTGTTTAAAGGTTTAAAGGGGAACGCGACCAAAAAAGTTTGAGAACCACTGATTTAAGCAAAGTGTGTATTCAGAGGTTGGAGGGCGAGATCTGGTAGTTATCATTGTTCTTAAGATTATATGTGACAGGATTCATGTATTTTATTGTTTTTGAAGGAGCTTCGTATCTTTGATTCTGCTTTCAGCTTTGCAGATGGTCTCTACTAAACACTTCCTGTAGTTAGTTGAGTGTTTTACATCACTATTTTATCTACATTATAATTGATTTTAAGGATTTATATGGTTCTGGTAATGTTAATAATAACTGATTAATCAGCTGAATGTTAAATTTTCCTCTCTGTAGACTCTGTGAGTGCAGTGTAACAGAAGAAGGTTATAAAGCTCTGGCTTCAGCTCTGAGATCAAACCCTTCACACCTGATAGAGCTGGATCTCACAGGCAATGATCCTGGAGAATCAGGAGTGAAGCAGCTCAATGATTTACACTGTCAACTAAAGACACTGAGGTGAGACAGGGTCTAATAATTAACTAAATGAATCATATGCAGGATAATTATTTATAGAAATATTATTTCAGTAAAACAATAAGCTGTTCAATCTGTTGTTGCAGATTGTTGACAGTGATTTCAAGACACAAATCCTATAAAATGGTTTTCATCAGCACCAACTGCTGGATGTTTTCATTACACCAGGTTTAGTTGAGAACTGAACTGAATCTGCTTCATCTTCTCTTCTGCAGGTTTTTGAGTCCTGCTGCAGAGGAAGCCTGTCAGTATGTGAATAGAGTTGTGGGTAAACACCCGTTACTCCTGAGAGAGCTGAATCTGAGTGGACATGAACTAGGAGACACACGAGTGAATCAGCTCGCTGCTCTACTGCAGGATAAACACTGTCAACTCAACACACTGACGTGAGGATTTCTCATTTATTCATAATCTTACATTACTTTTAATAGTGACATTACTGTATCTGATGTAATATTTCCTGAGATGAGCCTGAGTTCACATTATATTTGTGTAACATTTCCACCTTATTATTTTGTGATCTGGTGAAATGAAGATGATCTCACTTCCTGTGTCTGTTTTATTTCTTTATGAAGATGATGTGACTTTACAGAATAAAGAGTTAATTTCTTTTCTTCTTCTTCTTCTTTCTCTCTCTCTCTCTCTCTCTCTCTCTCTCTCTCTCTCTGCTAATGTAGGTTAAGCTGCTGTTATATGACAGATGAAGGTTGTTCTGCTCTGACTTCAGCTCTGAAATCAAACCCATCACACCTGAGAGAGCTGAACCTGAGTGAGAATAAACTAGGATACTCTGGAGTGAAAAACCTCAGTGATCTACTGATGATCCCACAACTCAAGCTGGAGAAACTACAGTTAGTATCATTATACTGTACATGTTGCACACTTAAAACAGACTGTGTCTTCTGTTTTGCAACTTTATTTTGCCAGTTCTGTTGGAATTATTTTTTTAACACGAAGCAACACAACATCTTCTAACATCAGCGATATAGCCTGTGTTCACTTCACCTGGCTCAGTTTTTTTCCCGACCACACTACTGTGCTGGTTTATAACATCATCATAACTGAACTTTCACCTTTCAGTAACATAAATCAGAATAATATCCAGAATATTTATCAATTGAAATTACAATGAAATATAGTGATTTCCCTTACAGAATTCTAAACATATCCCCATTCTAGGAAATTATGAAATTATAAAATAATACTTCTAGGTCGCAACATACAGCAGTCAAGTCAAGTCATCTTCATTTAAATAGCGCTTTTAACAATGTAGATTGTTTCAAACCAGCTTTACAGAGATAAACGTATACTTTATGGTAACAGAGATTGTTTTGGCTTTATAGCGGTTCTTTAATAAAGTTATTTTCCAGCTAAAGTTAGTTTTGATTGATACGCTTCCGTTGCAACGATCATTTGTTATTAAATTAGCGCCGCTAAGACGACACCATTCTCTCTACATAGACTTTAAATGTGAACGTGTGAGAAACGCTGATGGCGTTCACATGCGCATTAAGAATTGGTTCTATAGTTATGTGCGTTTGAATATATGTGCGCAGGTTTGAAATTCCCTACAAACCAAGCCTAAACAAAGTACTGGTACCTTATAAAATTTGATATAGAATTAAATTTTTTATTGTTACTTCGGGGTAGGTACGCGAAACGAATTTCCCGAAAACGCTTTATCTGTAGAGTGGTAATGGGATTCTCCATAGGGAGAGACTAGTTGGCACGTCAGCACTGCGTTGTCATCGGGTCCAGGCGAAGGTCACTCGTCAGATCTGGATACGGCCTGGATACGGCCTGGATCCGGCAGGCTGCGGGAAAACCTCGGGATAAACAAAGACACTAAAATTAGCGTAGATGCCATTCTTCTTATGATGTAACGAGTACATCAGGATTTATGGGAAGTGTTCCCGGTTCCGGCTGATCTAATCTATGCAGCCTAACATTGAATTAAAGAAGTCTATAATGTGTTATGTGAATGCTAGGTCAAAGAGATGTGTCTTTAATCTAGCCTTGAACTGACAGAGTGTGTCTGCTTCCCGGACAATGGTAGGAAGACTGTTCCAAAGTGTTGGCGCTAAATAGGAGAAGGATCTACCGCCAGCAGTCGATTTTAATATTCTAGGTATTATTAACTGGCCGGAATTTTGAGATCGCAATAGACGTGAAGGACTATAATGTGTTAAAAGCTCGCTCAAGTACTGCGGAGCTAAACCATTTAGTGCTTTGTAAGTAATCAGCAATATTTAAAAATTTATGCTATGTTTAATAGGGAGCCAGTGCAGTGTTGACAGAACGGGGCTAATATGGTCATACTTCCTGGTTCTGGTAAGAACTCGAGCTGCTGCGTTTTGAACCAGCTGTAGTTTGTTTATTAAGCGTGCAGGGCAACCACCCAGTAGAGCATTACAATAATCTGTCCTTGAGCTCATGAACGCATGGACTAATTGTTCCGCATTTGTCAATGAGAGCATATGGCGTAATTTAGATATATTTTTAAGATGGAAAAATGCGGTTTTACAGATATTAGACACGTGACTTTCAAATGAAAGATTGGTATCAAAGAGCACACCCAGGTTCCTAACCGATGACGAAGACTTAACAGAGCAGCCATCAAGTGTTAGGCAGTATTCTAGGTTATTACATGAGGAAGTTTTTTGTCCAATAATTAGAATCTCTGTTTTTTTCAGAGTTAAGTAGTAGGAAATTATTAGTCATCCAATTTTTTATATCAGCTATGCATTCTGTTAATTTTGTGAATTGGTAAGTTTCATCTGGGCGTGAAGAAATATAGAGCTGAGTATCATCAGCATAACAGTGAACTTGTGAATTTACTGCTACAGACTGATAGCGGTCAGATAAGTATGATTTAAACCATGCTAGTGCAATTCCACTAATGCCAACATAATTTTCGAGTCTATTTAAAAGAATGTTGTGGTCAATAGTATCAAATGCAGCACTAAGATCAAGTAACACTAATAGCGAGACACAACCACGATCGGATGATAAGAGCAAATCATTTGTAACTCTAATGAGAGCGGTCTCGGTACTATGGTACGGTCTAAATCCTGACTGGAAATCCTCGCAGATATCATTTCTTTCTAAGAAGGAACATAGTTGTGAGGATACTGCCTTTTCTAATATCTTTTTAAGGGTAGATTCGAGATCGGTTTAATCATAGCCAGCTTAAAAGTTTTCAGTACATATCCTAGTGACAAAGATGAATTAAAGGTGCCCTAGAATTTGAAATTGAATTTATCTTGGCATAGTTAAATAACAAGAGTTCAGTACATGGACATGACATACAGTGAGTGTCAAACACCATTGTTTTCTCCTTCTTATTTAAATCTCGTTTTTGAAAAACACCCCTGAAAAATAATCATCATCCGAATCATCGTCCAAATCATTTTTCTTCGAGAGACATCATGGCTTGCAAACGAGCGAAGCGGCAGTTGCACAGTGTTTGGATGTACAAATGAGCACAAAGGTAATTTTTTAGTTCCTTCATCCGAGCCTCTGAAGAACCAGTGGGTTATGTGAATGTCTGATGTGTAATTGTTCAAGTTCAGACAGATAATCTTTCTCTCAAAGTCGTTCATGTCACGGGGACACACAGGAAAGTAGGTAGGTCCAAATGCAGTATGAAAATAGTGATTTATTGAAGTGTAATCCATCTCGTAGTCATCCAGGCAAGGTTCAAAATCCATGATAGCAATCCAAAATACACAATAAACAAAACAAGAAACAAGTAGACCGCAGACCAGAAGTGTAGTGACAATATATGACGACTCCGTGACATGGACTGAAACAGACAGGGTATTTATACACAGAACCTAAACAATGTAATGGGAAACAGCTGCGTGCAATGATGAGCGATGAGAACAGACAAAGGATTATGGGAAATGCAGTTCCAGAGTGAATGGTGACAGTATGGGGAAGAGACCTCTAGTGGACACCCGGGGAAACACAAACCAGACACTGTGACAGTTCAATACTGTTTATGCATCAGTAAATCAAGCCAGTGACTAAACGATCAACTTCATGTCGTTTCTCTTAGTAGGATGAAAATAATCTTACTTAAACTGTGATAAATATACAGATAGCGATCAAAGAACAATCCCTTTTCAGTCGCCCAAGCTGTCAATCACACAGCGCGAGTTTATCTGGACACTTGCCAAAACTCGTTATGAAATCAATGACGCTGCTACACTGCACAACGAAGCTCTTGTGGGTCAATGACGTGACGCCTAAATTTTCTGTCCGATTGCATTTTTTCAGGCAAAAATGGGTTTAAATGCCTAAAAAGATACTGCATATTTGTAGTACCTCTCCCATGTATGTACTCACTTTAACTTTTCAAAAACCTTTACTTATTTGTTATTTTTTTTGTTATTTAAAGTGTCAAAACATCATGTGGTGCGACCGTCCGGCCATAACTTCTGTTTTGAAAACATCTTTGAAATTACTCTGAATTTATTCAAATTTATATTCTGCACTATTTGGCATGATTTCCAAAATGTTTTGTAATCCTTTAAAAAAATTCAAAGCATTTGCATTTATATTTCCATCATAATATACAAACAAACTTTGTCCGATGATGTCCATTTTATGAAATATCATGTGGTGCGACCATCAAGGAACTACCATTTTGGGACTTATATGTTGAAAACTATTCAAACCAGGCCCGGATTGGCTAATCGGGAGCACCGGGAAAATTCCCGGTGGGCCGGTCTGTTTTATTGGCCAGGAGGGCCGGTGTTGTCATGGCACTGGGTTGAATGCTTTCTTTATGGGTCCAGTCATAGCGCAGCCCCACAATTTTTTTTTATTATTATTTTATCGCAGCCCCACAAAAAATAAAAATAAAGTCACTTTGTTAGAGATGTGCGAACAAAAAATAAGAGATACAAAACATGGATAATAGCCTATAGGCGCAAAGGCGGCGCTGAAAAGGCCAGAATAATAAAATATCTCTAGAAACTCAAGCGGCCAAATAGCCTACGAGTCAGGGCCGTACCGACCATTGAGGTCTCCGAGATCCGGACCTCGGTAATTTTTCCTGAGTGTATAATGAACGTTGTGAAATAATTGCCTAATATTACCTGCTGCAATGATTCGCATATCGCGACGATAACCGACCTCATCATCTGAGCTGCTTCAGCACTCAAACACCGCTCGTCGGCAATGGCAAAATGTTTGAGATGACTGATCAAAGCAAGCGGGATTTAAGTTCACAGAAGCGCGAGAATCCCAACGCGACGCTTCACGAGATAAGGTGCAAGTGGTTAAACTAAACGGCTGTTTTACGATAGAAATTTTAAACGACCGACATAAATAATCACTTTACAAAGACTGTATCAATCTAAGCTCATCTTCAGGAAGGGGAGATTTACAGGTAAAGATAAAGAGACTGAGAGAAGAAGAACGAGAGAAGGAGATGGAGATGAGAGAGGAGAGCAGGTAGAGCAATAGCCTATTGCATAATAATGAGAATAACTTTATTACAATGGATTCCTGTTTAACACAGTCAGATTTTCTTTGCCAATGACAGTGGAAAAATAATATGCCCCCGAACCCCCTAGATCACTTTTGGGACCTCTGTATTTATAAAACCCTGTAATTGCACTGAATAGAAAATGATATTTTTGAAAAATACGATGAATTATAATTACGATGTTATAAAGTCCGAATTCTGACTTTTTTTCTCGCAATTGTGACTTTATATCACGCAACTCTGACTTTATAACACGCAATTGGGAGATATAAAGTCAGAATTGCATGATATAAAGTCGCAATTGCGTGTTATAAAGTCAGAATTGTGAGATAAACTATTCTGAGAAAGAAAAAAAAAAGTCCGTCTTTTTCCCCCCCTTAGAATAGGACTTTATATCTCACAATTGTAAGATATAAACTCACAATTGTGTGTTATAAAGTCAGAATTGCGTGATATAAAGTCGCAATTGCGAGAAAAAAAGTCAGAATTCTGACTTTATAACACGCAATTGCGACTTTATTTCACGCAATTCTGACTTTGTATCTCGCAATTCTGAGAAATAAAGTCAGAATTGCGAGATGTAAACTCTCCATTGCAAGATAAAAAGTCGCAATTATCATTTATTTATTTTTATTTTGTGGCGGAAACAAGCTTCATATTGGGGGAAGTGCCAGATAGCCCTTGAAAGATTGGGCCTTATATGCTGAGGCTGAAAATGTGTCCCAATCCGGCCCTGATTCAAACACAGGAAGTTACATCATAAACCAATTTACCAAGGACCCATGGAAGCTAGCCTGGCTAACGTCAGACCGGTCTGGGAACCACGTGTTCATTTTCTCGTATTTGAGGCGTGGTTTACGAATGCCCAGAGCCGTTTATTGAGCGCTATGAATGTCTATCAAATGCGCCTGTACTTAGCTCATAGCCAATCGCTTCAGTTATACCAGATGACGTATGTAGAGTGACAGAAATTCGATGAGGAAGAAGACGTTGGGTCAGAGATTTATTTGTACACGATGGCGTTCAGCGAATATTGCCGTTTGTGCAAGATAAACATGAGGGTAGAAGGTAAATTCGCGTCTGATGCCATGTTGAATCCATAGATATAAACAAACTGCTTCGTTGTCGTCATCGTCTTGCTACTCCCTCCCCGTTCTGTGATTGGTTCCCTTTATCAGGGGAAAATCTGGTCCATGGTGTCCAGGCTGCTTAGCAGCGTGAATAAAATCGCGCTGCGAGCAAGGCAGCATGGGGAAACCCAGGCTACATGGAAGCAGCAAGCAGGTTTGTAATTCTCTCAAATTGGAAAAAAAATAAACCTTTGTAATGGTTGGTATGTAGTTGCCAAATTTGGATGTCATGTGGTATGACCTCAAAAAAAAATTTAATATTAAAGTTATTTCTACAAATATATATTGTTATTATAAATTTCATAGTGACCTTTTTTGGCAAGCTAGCTTGTTTTGTTTAGGTGGCCAATTCTGTGCCTGTAAATTATGACTGAATTTGAAAATATCATGTGGTGCGACCAAATATCATGTGGTGCGACCACTGCAGACTGTTTTCAATGATAGATATATGTCCTAGATTGGCAGTTTTATGCTTTTATATTCAATTGACAGTTTATATAAAAAAAGTACTTTACTTTAGTATCATTTGGAATAGATTTGTATGCAATTTGGGATTTTTTTTATATATATATTTCAGACAGTTTATGTTTACTCTTTGTACAATATGAGAAAAAAAAAAAAAATTAGAGCATGTAATTTCAGTTTAGTAATACTGCATTTATTTGTAGTGTATTTATTATTGCCTATTTTAATCTATTTTACCAGATGCCACTGCCAAGCGAAAAAATTCTGACCCTGCAGCAAGAGCAGAGTACCTTGATAGGAGAAGAGTGAAATATTATTACAGTTTAAAATATCTGTTTTCTATGTGAATATATAGTAAAGTGTAATTTATTCCTGTGATCAAAGCTGAATTTTCAGCATCATTACTCCAGTCTTCAGTGTCACATGATCCTTCAGAAATCATTTTAATATGCAACCCTAGACCACAAAACCACTCAATGGGTCAATGTCATATGGGTCAATTTTTTTTAATTGAGATTTATACATCATATGAAAGCTGAATAAATAAGCTTTCTATTGATGTATGATTTGTTAAGATAGAACAATATTTGGCCGATACAACTGAAAATCTGGAATCTGAGGGTGCAAAAAAATCGAAACATTGAGAAAATCGCCTTTAAAGTTGTCCATTTATGTTTGCGATATTGCTATATTCACTCACAAAAATAAATGTTTATAAATTTATGGTAGGACATTTACAAAATATAAAACATCTTTATTTAATATCCTAATGATTTTTGGAATAAAAGAAAAAACGATAATTTTGACCCATACAATGTATTGTTGGCTATTGCCACAAATACCCTGTGCGACTTGTGACTGGTTTTGTGATCCAGAGTCACTAATGATTTGCTGCTCAAGAAACATTTCTGATTATTATCAATGTTCATATTTTTGTGGAAACTGTGACACATTTTATATGTCAGGATTATTTGATGAATAGAAAGTTCAAAAGAACAGCATTTATTTGAAATAGAATCTTTCGTAACATTATAGACTGCGCCTGAATGTGACACTGAATGTGTCCTTGATTAATAAAAGTATTAATTACTTTAAAAAAAAACTATTGACCCCAAATGTTAACTGTATACAATACTTTTATGAAATAATTTATATCTATAACATTATTATTTGTTAGAAAGAAATTCTAAGTCAAGTTAAATTAAATGGTGCACTTGTGTTTGTGATGTGATTTTTATAAAAAAAAAAGTTTATTAAATGTTTATGTTCAGGAAAATTCTGTGAAATTTGTATAAAATCTGGTTTAAATCTATTTTTTTTGTATAAAATGTATTGTTCATTGATCTCTTTAAATTGATTTTTAACTATATAAGGTCTTCGTGTCATTTGGAGCGACCACTTATCATGTGGTGCGACCAATAAAAGCAATCACTGTATTAAATTTCAAATAAAATATCTTATTTCTGTGGCTGAAATATGAATCACTGATTCAGTATGCTTTAGTAAATTATATGTTTAAAACATTTCTATCAGTTTTATCTGATTTACAGGAAAAATAAGTCTGTTAACTAGATTTAAGAAGGCAGCTCGGAAATTATAGAACAAAAAATGAGATCATTATTTACAAAAACTCAAAAGAAATGCAAATACTTGGTTTCTAAACACTTTAATTATCAAGAACTTGTAAAAAATGTTAAGCATGTTAAGGAAATTAATTATTTTAAGATAAATCATGGTCGCACCACATGACATTTTTTAAGGCTACGGACAATTCATCTAGATGAAAAAACACTAAAATCACTTAAATTAAATTTTTTAAATGAATTTAGGTGTACACAACATCCTTAATGTTTGAACAATTGCAACAGGTATTATTTTTTTTGTATTTTAAAATTGGCCTGTTGAAAATCCTTATACGTCATTGACCCATGTACATCATGTTTGCATTGGTGAAATCATTAGTGAGAGTGAAGAAACTGCGTTGCAATGATAAGATCTTCATTCACATGATCAACAGGCTTACACTGAAGTCTCACAGCAGCCAATCACAGCAGTGGGCGTTTACACTGAAGTCTCACAGCAGACACGCCCCTTCAAACAGAGTGTTCAAATCAGAGGCTAAAATCAGGTTAGGAAAAATGCCTTTTATTTCTAAATTATAACAGATTTTGATCTAAAAAACATAGTAACATTATATGGGCACCCCAGGAAACATTCTAAAATAATAAAATAATCCATGCAATGGCACCTTTAATGATATTAAGAAGAGGATCTGTGACCTCTGGAAGCATCTCTTTTGTTTATTTTAGCAGGGTTTTGTTTATTTTCTTCTAATAGGGTTGAAAATAAGCAGATCTAGCAGCTTTTAAAGCCTCTCTGTACGTAATCGAGCTCTCCTTCTATGAAATGCGAAATACCTCTAGTTTTGTTTTCTTCCAGTTGCGCTCCATTTTTCTGGCTGCTCTCTTAAGGGCCTGAGTGCGCTCGTTGTACCACAGTGTTGGACTATTTTCTGTAATCTTCTTTAAGCGCAAAGGAGCAACTGTGTCTAAAGTGCTGGAAAAGAGAGAGTTAAAAGTTTCTGTCGCAATATTGAGTTCTTCTAAGCTATCTGGGATGCTGAGATGATGAAACTGATCAAGAAGATTATTGATAAAGCTATTAGTGGCAGAAGTGATAGGTCTAACATATTTGTAACACGGAGTCGACTTTGCAGCCTTGACTAAATGAAGTTTACACGAGACTAGATAATGATCTGAGATGTCATCGCTGAGATGCTGCAGAATTTCAACGGCATCAACATCTATTCCATGTGATAACATTAGATCTAGAGTGTGATTACGACAATGAGTAGGTCCTGACACATGTTGTCTAACTCCAATTGTGTTCAGAATATCTTTAAATGCCAATCCCAATGCATCTTTTTCGTTATCTACATGTATATTAAAATAACCAACAATTAGTACTTTATCTGCAGCCAATACTTTTTTTTGTGATCAAATTTTTATTGAGTTACAGAATATTATTGTACAGAAACAAAAAGTAAAAATGCACATCATTCTGAACACTTCTCTTTTCTTTTCCCCCCTCCCACATTCCTAAGGCGACCATTTCCCCCCACCCCCCTCTCCTAAAGATACATTCAGAGTAAACATAGTCTAAGAAAAAGTGCAGATCAAAATCCAAATACAATAAGTAACATGAGATAAACATGAGATAAAGGTCTTAAAGACGCTCCTTAATTTTGGAAATGGCATGTAACCATGCTGAAATAGTCCTCTGAGAAGCTCCATGTAGTCTTGCCACTGAGAGCTCCATGTTCGCAATGTCCAAGAAAGAATGCATCCATTGAGTCCACGCAAGAGAGTGTGGAGGTTTCCAGCGCAAGGCAAGCATTTTCTTAGCAGCAGTAAGACCACAAAAAAATAACTTTTTCTGAGTTAGAGAGAGAGAGTATAAGAGGAGTCATCACTTAGAAGCAAGAGTCTCAGACAGCATGATATCTCCAACTCCAAAATGTCCTTCAGCGTCGTGGTAACCCGTCTCCAAAACTCATTGACTTAAGGGCAATCCCAAAACATGTGCATATATGTCCCTATGCACCCAGTAGAGCACAAGTCACAATTAGGAGAGGTGGAAAGCTTCATTAAGTGACGTTTCCTGGGAGTGAGATACATCCTATGAATCATCTTGAAATGAATCATTGGATGATTAGGATTTTTAGAGACATGTTTGAGGTTAGACCATATTGAGTCCCAACATACACTCACCTAAAGGATTATTAGGAACACCTGTTCAATTTCTCATTAATGCAATTATCTAATCAACCAATCACATGGCAGTTGCTTCAATGCTTTTAGGGGTGTGGTCCTGGTCAAGACAATCTCCTGAACTCCAAACTGAATGTCAGAATGGGAAAGAAAGGTGATTTAAGCAATTTTGAGCGTGGCATGGTTGTTGGTGCCAGACGGGCCGGTCTGAGTATTTCACAATCTGCTCAGTTACTGGGATTTTCACGCACAACCATTTCTAGAGTTTACAAAGAATGGTGTGAAAAGGGAAAAACATCCAGTATGCGGCAGTCCTATGGGCGAAAATGCCTTGTTGATGCTAGAGGTCAGAGGAGAATGGACTGACTGATTCAAGCTGATAGAAGAGCAACTTTGACTGAAATAACCACTCGTTACAACCGAGGTATGCAACAAAGCATTTGTGAAGCCACAACATACACAACCTTGAGGCAGATGGGCTACAACAGCAGAAGGCCCCACCGGGTACCACTCATCTCCACTACAAATAGGAAAAAAGAGGCTACAATTTACACGAGCTCACCAAAATTGGACAGTTGAAGACTGGAAAAATGTCGCCTGGTCTGATGAGTCTCGATTTCTGTTGAGACATTCAGATGGTAGAGTCAGAATTTGGCGTAAACAGAATGAGAACATGGATCCATCATGCCTTGTTACCACTGCAGGCTGGTGGTGGTGGTGTAATGGTGTGGGGGATGTTTTCTTGGCACACTTTAGGCCCCTTAGTGCCAATTGGGCATCGTTTAAATGCCACGGCCTACCTGAGCATTGTTTCTGACCATGTCCATCCCTTTATGACCACCATGTACCCATCCTCTGATGGCTACTTCCAGCAGGATAATGCACCATGTCACAAAGCTCGAATCATTTCAAATTTGGTTTCTTGAACATGACAATGAGTTCACTGTACTAAAATGGCCCCCACAGTCACCAGATCTCAACCCAATAGAGCATCTTTGGGATGTGGTGGAACGGGAGCTTCGTGCCCTGGATGTGCATCCCACAAATCTCCATCAACTGCAAGATGCTATCCTATCAATATGGGCCAACATTTCTAAAGAATGCTTTCAGCACCTTGTTGAATCAATGCCACGTAGAATTAAGGCAGTTCTGAAGGCGAAAGGGGGTCAAACACAGTATTAGTATGGTGTTCCTAATTATCCTTTAGGTGAGTATGTCAATACTGTCCTCTGAATCAGTCCCATAAATATCCCTGTGCCAAATGTCCACCACAGGTAACCTTTTATAAGAAGCCTCCAGAAACAACAAATACAATGACGAAACCATCCCCCTTGTGTTACCATATGAAGTAAGCAACTTATGCAAAGTAAGACAGTGAATACTAGAGCCCCAAGGAACCCCATATGCATGCATGCCAGATCTCAGGCGCAGATAAAAGAAAAATGAAGTGCCTGGTAAATTATATTCTGCACGTAGATCGTTAAACATGCGTAAACCATTGTCCCCCCAAATATCAGCCAAAACATTAATGCCTCTATCACTCCAGTCTGAGAAAACAAAAGGTTTATTGCCCGATAAAAGATTATGATTACAAAATAATGGAGAATTTAAATGCCATTTATGGTCATCGCGGGTGAACTTTGAAGCCGCACGCCAGGTAGAAAGAAGATAAGCTATTATTGGGCCAAAATGCTGCTTCGCACTCTTTAACGGACTGTTGCAATAAATCAAATCCTGAAGTCTATAAGGTAAAGCCAGGTTAAATTCAATCTGTTGCCAAGATACAACAGAGCCAGGATTCAACCATACTGTAAGAGGGCGTAATTTAAAGGCCCAATGATAAAGCCTAAAGTCAGGTAATGCAAGTCCGCCAGCATCCTTGCAACACTGCAGTGTTAAATACTTTATATGTGGGGCCTTGCCGTTCCATATGAACTTAGAAACAACATTTTGCAATTTAGACCTGAAATCTAAGGGTGGTGACAGAGTTATCATAGCAGAAAAAAAATTAATGCGAGGGAAAATATCCATTTTGATGATAGAAATCCGAGCTTGTAAAGATAGAGGAAGCGATGACCAACGAGTCAGGTCCATCTCTAAACGATTATATATACCCTGGAAAATTTTTTGCGCTATTGTGTGCAGAGATGGATATATGTCCACGCCCAAATATCTAAAGCTGGTTACTATTGGTATAAAAGATGGTAAAACAGAATTAGAGGATGAATTATTTAAATGCATCAATGAAGATTTGTTCCAATTAATCTTTGTAACCGCACTGGGTATATCATTAACATTAGCTCAAATGATCTATAGGGAATTTTAATAATTAATCATGAGTATGATTAATATGTTGCATATTACGGTTACATTACATTATCGAAGCTGAAAATAGATCGATCGTATATGAATGATCACCACAACGGGTTATGGTTCATCATTAATATATCAATAGTCCTATTTCAGATCGAGTTTATTAGATAACTTTAATGGAATTAATTTAGTTATCCAACAATCGGTTTGTCCAGCAAACAGCGTAAGATTAACTTATCAACTCTCAAGAAAAATTATCCTTCTTCTAAACGCAAGAAAGAGTATTTTTTTTCTGGCCTTGAAAAAACCCAACTCTCTGTGTTTATAAAATTAGGTTACTTAAATCGTAACAAGATAAAGCATGTAGCTAGATCGACACTTCATTGACTTTTAGACAGAAACAATCAAGCATATAATTGTTTTAATAATTGAATAATACATCGAACTAAAGTTTACACAGAATATAGGTATGTATATACAGAACACGTAAACAAATACAAGACTAAACGAATCACAAAAATGAGAGAGAGAGAGAGATCGGAAAATGAGAAATGGAGAAAGGGTGAGCGAGTGAAAGTGAAAGCAAAAATCTGCGATCAGAGAGAGATCACAGCAATGGCAAAAATCACAGACCAGATAACCTTTGAGAGAGACAACAAGGAATCAGATTACATTAAAAGTTCAATAAACTTATCTTGCAAAATGGTTCTCTTTGTTGCTGAAGAACGCAGAGTCGTGCGTGTGTCGTTAAGAGCAGCGTGCGTGTGTTTCTTTAAAAAAGCAGGGCTTGCGCTCTCGTCTCTTCCGGTGAGCGCGGTCGCGGGGATTTCAAAAGAGTCTTTTTCTTTGAATTGAAGTTGCTTCACTGAACGTAGGGAGAGTCCGAAGATGAAAATAAAGAAAAGACTTAGATAAAAAGAAAAGAGAAACGGAGAAAAGCTCCCGTAGGAGCCATGGATCTTGAAAACCTCTCACAGAAAAAAGTGCTCACTGAAGATTTCCTGAGTCGGTCTTTTATGGAAAAGATGGGTCGACGACTCTGTTCGCGCGAACAACCAATGAACGTCCAAAGATCTGAAGCGGAAAGCTTCCTTTGTCTCTGGGGAAACACCCACTCGAGTGAGTTGTGGTGTTGTCAGAATTCAGCAATTATATTCCAACAAGATGGTAATTACAGAAGAATACATTTTACTGTAATTTCCTACATATGAGTGGTTTCGTCAAAGCAAGACGGTTAAAGAGACTTAAACTTTATGACCTAGCAGAGGTAATATTACAGGAATGTGATCCTGTTAGGGATTCATTCTTTAGAAATACACTTAAGATTCGAAGTTACACATTAGAAAACTACACCTCTATTATAAAGCAAAAACTAATCACACATGCATAATGGAATTGTACATATATTAAAAGGATAATTCTATTTCCTAATACAAAGGTGTGTGTGTGTGTGTGGTGTCACATAGAAAGTTTCGTTATCTCTTTGGTGCAGAAAGGAAGGGGGTTTGGAATGCAGAACTTTGCAAAGCTAAGGGAATGTGTTGACTAGTTATCTTCCAGGGTGCCATAAAGTGTCGGGGGAGCCGTAAAAGTTGCCACAAGGCAGACCTAGCGACTCCAAGGCTATGAGTTACATTTACAGGTTAAATGTTAAAAGTTTTCCCAAAATGTATAATGACAAGGCTTCTGGAGTTTTGTGTGCAGGGAAAACAGAATCATGATTCTTGCACATTCGTTACATCTTATACCCAGAAAATTGGCTAAAACTGTTAAATACTGACAAAATAGGGTGAACAGACTCAGCTGTATCACTAACATATAAAAGAATGTCATCTACATATAACGAAATTCTATGAGAAGTGTTACTAAAAATTATAGGGCTAACCAAGGAATGCTGACGAATTTTCTGTGCAAGAGGCTCAAGAGAGAGCGCAAACAAGAGTGGTGAGAGAGGGCATCCCTGACGAGTCCCACATGATATATAAAACTTTGGAGAGGTGATGCCCCCTGTCATAACCACAGCAGAAGGGTTGGCATATAGTACTTTAATCATATTAATATAATTTCTGCCTAAACCAAGGCGCTCCAAAACTGGCCAAAGGTAACGCCATTCAAGCCGGTCAAAGGCTTTCTCAGCATCCAAAGACAAAGTTGCGCACGGTACAGGCGCACTGTATGTCCATACCACTGGTTACATGTATAATATGCAATAACCGGTGAACATTATCGGCCGCAATGCGAGATTTAATGAAACCAGTCTGATCGTTATGCACCAATTTAGTCATGAGCAAATCTAAACGAGAGGACAAAACTTTAGCAAACAGTTTCACATCACAATTTAAAAGAGACAAAGGTCTATAATTCCCGCACTGAGTCAAATCTTTATTAGGCTTTGGTAAAAGAGTAATAATGGCATGTGCAGCCAATACTAACTCTGATAGAAAATCAGCAAATTCTTTGATAAAATCTTTATGGTGCCCTGGTGGCCTGTATACAGTAGCCAGCACAAATGTTAAACGTGATTTATCATTTACACTAGATAGTGTTACATTTAGCAACAACACTTCAAAAGAATTATATTTAAAACAAGACTTCTCAGTAATTCTGAAGATATTACTATAAATTACAGCAACACCTCCCCCTTTGCCTTTCAGACGAGGTTCATGTTTATAACAGTAATCTTGCGGGGTGGACTCATTTAAAGTAATATAATTGTCTGGTTTTAGCCAGGTTTCTGTCAAACACAGCACATCTAGATTATAGTCTGTAATCATATCATTAATAATGAGTGCTTTTGAAGTAAGGGATCGAATATTCAGCAACCCGAGCTTTATCATTTGTTCATCCGTATTATATCTGTTTTTTATTTGTTGAACATCAATAACATTTTTACCCTTGAATGGGTTTTGGAGTTTTTTGTATGTCCTAATTCGGGGAACAGACACAGTCTCTATATGATGATATCTAGGTGAAAGAGGCTCTATGTGATGGGATTTATGTGACCTTGGTGACGTGAGGCCGCTAGCAGACGGTCGGTTTAGCCAGTCTGTCTGCTTCCTGACCTGAGCCCCAGATTGTCATGTTTGAGCTCTAAGACTATGTGCCATATTACTAGAGAGAAGAGCAGCACCATCCCAGGAGGGATGAATACCATCTCTTTTCAACAGGTCAGGTCTGCCCCAAAAACTTTTCCAATTGTCTATGAATTCTATATTATTTTGGGGACAAAAACGCGACAGCCAGCGATTCAGTGAACACAATCTACTGACTATCTCATCACTCCGCCGAACAGGAAGGGGGCCAGAGCAAATTACAGTGCCTGACATCGTACTTGCGAGTTCACACACCTCTTTAACGTTAATTTGTGTGATCTCCGACTGGCGGAGTCTAACATCATTAGTGCCGACGTGAATAATGATCTTAGAGAATTTACGATTAGCATTAGCCAGCACTTTTAAATTTGCTTTGATGTCAGGCGCTCTGGCTCCCGGCAAACATGTGACTATGGTGGCTGGTGTCTCTATTTTCACGTTCAGTGTAATAGAATCGCCAATAACTAGAGCACATTCAACAGGATTCTCAGTGGGTGTTTCACTGAGTGGGGAGAACCTGTTTGATGTTGTAATCGGAACGGAAGAGCGGTGTTTTGTTCCACGACTAGAGCGTCTCACCGTCACCCAATCGCCCTGCTGCACGGGCTCTACTTCAGCTGGAACCGAACCATGTACAGAGTTCACTAAGCTAGTCGCATCCAAAACAGTATCTAAAGTCCTAGCACTCTTACAATTAACCTCGATTAAAGTTTGGATGCGTGTCTCTAATTCTGAAATCTTCTCCGCCAGCTTAACTATCTCCCTGCATTTATCACATGTAAAACCTGTGCTGGCAGAGAAGGTTATGCTAAACATGTTGCATGAGGTGCAGGTGACAATAACAGGAGATGACATGACTTACCGTGTTTGTTGACTGATACTCACCACAGTTTTTGATGCACTAGTAAAGGGCGCGAGAGAAAAAATAAATGAATATATAAAGAGCGCACGGAAGGCGCGAGCGCGCTAGAGAATAAAAATAAATAAATAAAGAGCGCACGGATGGCACGCTAACAGCCTAGCGAATTACTAGTGTGTTGACCTAGCAATAACGATTTAGATTGAAGCTAGAGATGTCCGGTTAATGTGTGATGTTGATTAAGTTATATTTAGCAGTATAAATAACAAGGAATGATAGTAAATAATGATTAATACGAAGCTTACAGACGCAAACCAATGCAACGCAGCAGCAGCAGCAGAGCAGACAGAGCCTGCTCAGCCTGACAGAGCAGTTACAGTGAGATTAAAGTGTACTGTTTAGATTATTTTAAGGCAACTGGACTCAAGTCTCCTCATTTATAGCACTGCACTTTCTGGTGTTCCTCTATCTGAAGAAAGATTCAGAAACACTATTAGTTAACGGCTTGTTATGTGTATCAGTAGAAAGAGCATTAAACTGTGAAGCATTTGAAACTTTGTGGCTATAAAATTGTTTTATATGCTGAAATCTGACAAATCTTTGCTGTGAAACAATACAGAAGTGAGAACAGACTAAAAACAGCATAACAAATGACAGTAGATTATTCTGACAGAGTTACAGTTATACTGGACTAATGGTGCTTTACACTAAATCTTAATTTATTAAGCAAAATGTGTATTCAGAGGTTGTAAACTACAAAACTGACTTTGAATTAATTGTGAGTCATGTACAAGATTTTCTGATGTTTAAAATATGAAATCAGTCTATTTAAATGTTAACTTTTCTATTGTTTCTATATTGATCCTATATATTAATCTACAGTGATAAATTCACTTATTTGTGGAGTGAGGACGGATCCAGACTTGGATTGTAACTAGTTTCCTCAAATGCTCCTGTCTTGGTTTGTTCATATCATTAAGTTTCCATGATGTTGCTGGTGTATTAGTGACTGTATGGCATTTATTAATGATGCTTTTAACTCACACATGAACTGAACATGGATCTGAGTAATTTTCTCTTTCTGTCTTCAGTCTGAGTGGATGCAGTATTACAGCGAAACAGAGTCTCATCCTGACTTCAGCTCTGAAATCAAACCCATCACACCTGAGAGAGCTGAACCTCAGCGGGAATAAACTAGGAGACTCTGGAGTGAAAAACCTCAGTGATCTACTGATGAACCCACAATTCAAGCTGGAGAAACTACAGTTAGTATCATTATACTGTACAACATTTACAGTGTGATGGTTTGAACAGAAACAGAAAGTTTGCTGTTTGGTTTATTTTAAAGGTACACTGTGTAGTTTTTAGAGTATTTTATTAGCTAAAATCATTGTCTTTATTCATAAATATGTCCTCATTGTTGTAAAATTTCCTCTGCCAATGATCTGACTTATCCTTGTAAGCGAAGAATTTCTTATCTTTATTTACATTAGACGGGTAAGTCCAAGGAGGCTTCCATGGCGTTCCGACATTTTGAAAAACTATAATAGCAGAGAGGGACAAAAAGCACTAGCCTTCCTCAACGCCTTTCCACAACTCATTTTCGTTCAGAGCCAGCGTCACGTGACTGAAACCAGCTGAAACAGACAAGGAGATCAGTGAGAGGCGCTTGTCACTGCCCCGGTAAATCTGAAAGGCTGCACTGCACGGTACTTCATAATGCAGGATCTTACTTATGCCAAGCCACAGGAGATGCTTTTTACAGTCTGTGATTCATACTGTAACATTCGTTTGTTCGTTGTGTGTCAAGTTGCAGTTTGGAATAACGAACCTCATCACCAAGAAAAACTCGATGAAGTGCTATTGGAAGACATGTTGTCAGCTTCTTGGTACATAACGGCTACCGTAGTTGCAACACGCATTTGAAAAGGCGAGGCGCTAGAGAGCACTATTCGTTTGAATGCAAAATAAAATTACACCACTAAATGGGAGAAATTCCTACACAGTGTACCTTTAAGGCAGTGTTTCCCAACCCTGCTCCAGAAGGACCCCCAACACCGCACATCTCCCTAATCAAACACCTGATTCAACCCATCAGCTCATTAGAAGAAACTCTCGGACCTGAAATGGGTGTGTCAGAAAGAGGAGTCTCATCTTTCTGACTCCTTCAGGAGCAGGGTTGGGAAACACTGCTTTAAGGCAACTGGAGCATCATCATTTATAGCACTGAACTTTCTCAAGCATTGGGTGATTGTCTATTTTCTTTTGTTGTTTGATTAACATTAATCACACAGAATATTAGGCTGCTGGTCCAGCCCTTTAAGACCTGCAAGAACACATAAGATTTATTTTTATAAATGGTGTTTACGTTCACTAAAGACATACCCGACTGTGTTTATGTGAATACTTACCAGGATGTGCATTTTTACATATAATTTTGACTATTCAAACCTAATAATCCATGAAAGAGAACTGAAATCTCGATCGCATGCTGTGTGAAAGGTGTGTGTGCGCTTCAGGGGCCTCATTTATAACCGCTGCACAAAACAGGCCCTGAAAGAGGCGTACGCCACTTCCGACGCATAAGTTGTAATTTATAAAAACAAACTTGACGGGAAAATTTGCCCACCTGCACGCAAACCCAGACCCATGCGTACAAACGTTTTGGAGACGGAGCAGTTTGGCGACACCGATGGTGAGCTGGAGTTAAATGTCTTTTTGGTCACTTTTAGACAGGAAAATCTAAAGAAAATTATACATATAGGCTTACAGAAAGATAATACAAATATAATTTCACTCACCAAGCCTATCACTTGAAGCAAACATCCATCCATTCTTAAATGTCCGCGCCAGCGAGTGCGTGGGGCCGTTAGTGAAACTGACGCATATATCCTATCTAACGGCAGATGAAGGAAAACCGTCTTCATCATGAATCCTAATCATAAATACAGTGTTTATTTATTTATTTATATTTTTAAACAGGAAAAGATTAAAGACAATCGGGTCTGACTCAGAAATCAGATAAAACTGATTTTCAGCAGGTTCCTGCTCTGCAGAACATAAATACCACATACAAAACAAAACTCCTAGACAAGACAGCAACAAACACACAAACCAAGAGAATGAGCATCAGGGGGAGGCCATGAAGCCATCTCAGTGGTCACAGATATACCTTTCCATTAGATGGCGAGCAAATGTTATTTTAAATAGTCTTATTGATGTTATAGTTCTGATGTGCTGTGGAATCTCATTCCAGGCTTTAGTGAGCACATGAAAAAAACATCTCTGTCCATAGCAGTTCCTAAAAGCCGGTAAAGGCAGAAGTCTGTTTGTAACAGATCTCGTAGTGCGCTCGAACCTTGAGCTGAGTTTTGGAACCAACCAAAACTGGTGCTGCTGAAGTGTGTCCATTTAAGATTTGATAATACAAGTTTATCCCATGGCTTATTTTATAGTTCTGAAATGTCAAGGCATTACACAAAGATAGTGCAATACAGTGGTGAGTCCAGCCTTGAAGCCTGTTGTGGATCGTATAGGCTCTATTATAGAGTCTTGTTACTGGTTCAAGGATCTCATTTGTTGTGAGTGACCAAACAGGTAAACAATACGACAGAGTGGACATAATGATGGCATGAAGATATGTTTTAGAGACAGAAAGCAACAAATATGGTCTAATTTTACTATAAACAAATAACTTTTGGTTTAACTTTCTGTTTAGGGTTTGGACATGCTCACGACATGCTCGTGAGTCAAGAGAGACTCCCATATACTTATACGTGGATGCAATTGAGAGCTTTTGATTAGAGAAGGTGATGGGATTGGATATGTGTAGCCCTATGGGAATTTTGGGTATCTCCTCAATCCACTATTTTAATTTTAAAATGTACATTTCATGTTGTTAAAAATGTTTAAATAATGTTTATGTGTGTTAAAAAATAAGGGTCAGGGTGATAGTGCAGCAGATTAATGGCATATTTCAAGAGAATCGTTCAAATTGGTATAAAAGCATGAAATTTGGCACAGATACTCTCTAAGGGTCACTTTTTGGGAAAAAGGCGTTGGCCACCCAAAAATTCAAAATGGCGGCCATTTTTTCAAGATGGCCGCTATTTCTGTCAAATTCTCATTATGTCAATTGTTCAAACAGTGATGTAGGCATAACATTTTGTGAAAATACTCTCTTCAGAATGTTTTTTTGGAAAACGGTGCTTGTCCCTCAAAAATTCAAGATGGCTACCATTTTTCAAGATGGCCGCCATTTCTCTTGAATCCTTACATCTTTTTTTTCAAATGGTGATGCTATCATGAAATTTGGTACAAATATTCTTCAAGGAACATTATCATGGAAAAAGGTGTGTGCCGCTCAAATTCAAGATGGCGACCATTTTCCAGATGGCCACCATTTCTGTCAGAGCTCAATTTAATGTGTTAAGGAAGATTTTGTTTAATAGAGTGAATGTCATTACACAACCAGGGAAACACTGGTGACTTCACTGCTATGGAACTCAACATGGGGTTCAGTGTCAGCTGATCTAGTTTTACTTACACTGTAGTTCTTGACTAGTAGTAATAGTATAGCTAAGTTTGGTGTCCCAAATGCTGCCTAACAGCCCCTCATCAATTAGCTAGTAATAGACGTAGTTAGATAGCTGCATTTGAATTGACAAGTTGTGCCAGCGCGGGAGAGCCGAGCCAAGGGTAAGCGGGGCAATATATGACTTGTTCATGTATGCTTACCTGGAAGGTGTACAGATCACACAGGACTTAAATGGCACTGGATGAATGATCGGGCTAGGTGTAGGTGACCCGTACCTAGTTGTATCCCACATAGATATCCATATAAAGGCTAGATGTCTTAAGGCGGAGTCACTTCCGGCATCACCGGTGGCCATCTTACCACAGGGAAGCTGTGCATTAAGGTGAGTGATCAGCACACACACAAATCCTCTTATCTCACTGAAATCTTGACGGATTTACAAACGGTTTGGTTTCTTACAAACGTTATTAAAGTGGCTATAATTCTTTCATATGGAAGTCCATTGTTATAATTATTCATATGTATGCAGTATCATAACTACATCTCTGACGTTTATAACAAACCAAACCGTTTGAAAATCGGTAGAAAATTGAGCAAGTTATGGTTATTTAAAAGTACATGCACCATGTTACGAGTGAGTGAGCACCCTGTGGTAAGATGGCCGCCACGTGCGGACGGCGACCTCCATTGGCCAGCAGCGCGCACGAGACATCTAGCCTTTATTATATGATATCTATTAGGGGTGTAACCATTCGTTTTAACAACAATTCGATTCGTATCGCGATTCGTGGTTGTCGATACGATTCAAGGACGATATTGGTTCATTTAGAACGATACGATCCGAAACGATTCAGTGACTTGAAATCGATTCAGTGACTTTTTAGCCAAAAATTCTTGAAAGGGAATCAGGTATCAATTAATTAAAGAGTGCACGCTACGAGCACAGTATAACGATGACAGGACATGAGATTTCGTTTTTCTGAGGTGAGAGACTTTATTTCGTTACAAGTTATGAAAATAATGATAGAATAATGACACGGACATATAGCATGACAACATCATCTGACCGCAGATACTGAATCTGGACAACACGTTTTTTTTCTAATTTAAAACGTAACGACGTTGCATGCTTGTAGTTTATTTTGTGCTTTATATATAGTGAAACGATATAAGCCTGCAGCGCACGACGCCGCATTTGCGCGTGCAATTGAAGAGTGCGCGCTACTGCAGTATAGCGGCTGAGAGGACAGGACAGTTTTTCTGAGGTGAGAGACTTTGCGCTGCTGCTGGCGCGTCACGCATGGCGATCATGTCACAGACAGGCAAACTGAATCGAGTAACGTTTAATGCCTTTATCATTAAAAGTGCTAAGAAAAAAAAAAACATCCTTATAAAGTCTGACGTGCTTAAATCTAATGCGTTATTTCATAGTATCGATACAATCGATTCATTACCTTTTAAAAGATGTTAGATCGATATATGTCTAGATCGATATAACTTGCCGAGCACAGATCGATGTAGTTGGATCATTAAGAATATAAATCGATACATCGATGTAGTTGATGAATCGTTACACCCCTAATATCTATGGTATCCCATACCTGAATGTGTACTATGTCTATGATTAAGGTGGTAAAAGGATAACCCCTCGGCCTTAATCAGACAACAAACCCCCAAAATGGCAAATGAAAATCCCATGTCAGCCAAGAGTCCAACTGATTGGATGAAATGTTGTCTTTGTCAGACAGACACAAAGGAACCCCTCCAATCACCACCTACCCATCATGTTTCTCAACATGATGGCTATAAAATGATTGCCACCAACATTCCACTCTTTCACAAGATGAACAAAATGCCAATGACCCTGGACCTGGAACGATTGGATGAAGGTGGGGGTATAGAAGCTACTTTGAGAAGGAACCAAGCGAAGTATCACCACAATTGTTGACTTCGGTTCAACAACACAAAGTTACTTCGTGCCCAGAAGCAACAATCCGATGCTCAATGTAGTGAGACAGATGAAGGCCAAACAAAGCATCGCAGAACCATGATGCAGAAAAGTCTAGATGATCAGGTTTGCTTTCTTTGTGATAACATATCTCCTGAATCTGACCTACATCAGGTAATCACACTGCAACTGAATGACAGACTACATGAATGTGCACAAACACGGAATGATGCTAAATTGTTTCAACTAAGTGGTGCTGATGCCATTGCACAGGAGCTGAAATACCATAATTTGTGTCTCATTCATCTTTACAACAGATAGAAACTCCACCTCAGAAGGCTTGAGAAAGAGTCACAGAGTGAAACGATTTAACCAGCCATATTTCCTATGGCTCTTTCTGAACTGGTCGCCTATATTGTTGAAACCAGTCTCAATTCTGATGGTCCTTCCGCCTTCCATCTCGCAGATACAGTGGGGAGAACAAGTATTTGATACACTGCTGATTTTGCAGGTTTTCCCACTTACAAAGCATGTAAAAGTCTGTAATTTTTTATCATAGGTACTCTTCAACTGTGAGTGACGGAATCTAAAACAAAAATCCAGAAAATCACATTGTATGATTTTTAAGTAATTAATTTACTTCCTAAAGCCTTCCTGTAGCTCAAACAGTAGAGCATTGGTGCTTGCAACGCCAAAGTCATGGGTTCGATTCCCAGGGAAAGCAAGAACTGATAAGAATGTAAATGTGTACCTTGAAATGTAATGTAAGTCGCTTTGGATAAAAGCGTCTGCCAAATGCATAAATGTAAATGTAATTTGCATTTTATTGCAAGACATAAGTATTTGATACATCAGAAAAGCAGAACTTAATATTTGGTACAGAAACCTTTGTTTGCAATTATAGAGAACCTACGTTTCCTGTAATTCTTGACCAGGTTTGCACACACTGCAGCAGGGATTTTGGCACACTCCTCCATACAGACTTTCTCCAGATCTTTCAGGTTTCGGGGCTGTCGCTGGGCAATACGGACTTTCAGCTCCCTCCAAAGATTTTCTATTGGGTTCAGGTCTGGAGACTGGCTAGGCCACTCCAAGACCTTGAGATGCTTCTTAGGAAGCCACTCCTTAGTTGCCCTGGCTGTGTGTTTCGGGTCGTTGTCATGCTGGAAGACCCAGCCACGACCCATCTTCAATGCTCTTACTGAGGGAAGGAGGTTGTTGGCCAAGATCTCGCGATACATGGCCCCATCCATCCTCCCCTCAATGCGGTGCAGTCGTCCTGTACCCTTTGCAGAAAAGCAAGCCCAAAGAATGATGTTTCCACCTCCATGCTTCACGGTTGGGATGGTGTTCTTGAGGTTGTACCATAGACTGTAAAAAATATGGACAAAGCGTCTGTGACGTCACCCATAGACTTTCTCAAGAACGGTTTTGAAGCCGTTTATGGGGGGTATGGGCGGCGCCATCTTGGAAAATCTTGGGAAATCCTAACCCCGCCCACCTTCTGGCCAATCCATATAATCCCGTTTTCATTTAAAGAAATCTTAAACATTATAGCCACACAAATGTGGTTCAGGCAACGCGTATTGATTATATTCACTGCATATAACGTTTGCCTATTTATAACAAAACGAAATATAAAACACAAACCTGCCTCTTTTCGTTTTAAATATAATATAAAAACATTAAACATTTTAATATGGTCCAGGCAATATGTGCATTTGTACTAAACAACAGATTTTGCAGTAAACAACATTACAGATCATCTTCATTGTATTAAAATTTAAAATGACAAAACTCAACCCAGTCTCTTTTTGTTAAATTTCAGTTTTATCAATATTAGCCATTATAAAAGTATAAGTAAAAGGTACAAGAAGCTATACAAATAAAGCAAACAATTCAGTCAAACATCAGCGCTCTAGTCTAACCATACAACGGTAAAGTTAAATACTTATAAAGTTATGAAACTTCCCCTCAGCCAAAACAATTGGCCAGGGAACAAATTATAGATTCACGAGACCAAAAATCGCCCGTTAGATACACACAAGACGAATTATATCTCATATTTAACCACTACAGAGACACCAGAGTCAGCGACAAACGTCAGAACGACTAGCCGAGGAAAGGAAGTTTCAGGCGGGGTACATGAACGCCGAGCGCCCGGTCATCGCTGGATCTCACAACTGGATACAATTTTCATAAATCTTTCAATAAACCACAGATTTGAGCTTTAAACAACTACATTCTCGCCTGAAAAACTCTTAAAACTACATTTCATGATACAGAAACAGTAGTATTATATTTCAACTGTGTAAAAAAATTACGCTTCTTATGTTGTCATTCTCCTTGGCGCAGCCTATGCTCGTTATCAGCTGTCAATCAAGCTGTCAATCAAAGTTAACCACGCCCTTATTTGTCATACATTTTATATCTAAATACGATCTAAACTAACGAGTTAGAAAAAAATTCACAGCCCTCATGGTTGTCAGGCACTCGGAACCTATCGAAAAATACAATAAAAGTCCATGGGACCAACCTGTAAAAACATGAATTTATGCTGTGAAAACGGACATTTTAACATGGGGGTTATGGACATTTGCTCCCTTTTGGGACCTCGCCCTAGCGGATTTTCGATATATTGCAGTTTTTCGCGCTTCCGGGTAGGCTTCATTTTTCAGATTAGAATGTTGCCGCTTGGGTTGTACTCATCGGTAACCCTTTCTTTTACAGTCCCCTAATTACTAGGTATTTACCTGGTAAATATATGGTAAGTTTTAGTTGGTTATTGGTAATTACCACAGGTAACAAGTATGTAAATGCAGAGAAACTACTAAGTATTTACCTGGTAAGCATATGGTAAATTATAGTATTTTAGTGTGTAATTACTTAAGGTGATTAGTATGCAATTACAGAGAAACTACCAGGGAAAAAAACACCACTGTTAAATATCAACTCAACAAAGTACTGTGTACTTGTTACCTGTTTAGGTTGGTAATAACTCCGATTTAATTGTGTACTTCCTCAGAATGTAGGCAGACTATTTTTAGAAACACCTCCAGTATTAGGCTACCCATCAATTCAAGTTAGGTTTGTAGTTATCCTAGGGTTATGTTGGTAACAGTCCATGTTTATTTATTACTATCTTGAAATTAAGACGGTAGTTTACAATAAATTACCTTGTCTTACATAGTTGTTGTTCATTGCTACACCCATTTATAGAGGGTTTATCAAATAATTTACCTTACACTTACCTGGTAACTACCCCGCAGGAACAGTTTTCCCTAATGTCATGGCACATCTTAAATACTGGGTATGTTCTTGCAAATGTTTTTACAATTTACTCAGTAAGTAAAGTGCAACTGTACTGTAAAATGAAGCCTTGTTTATTTCCATGGTATTACCGGAATTGTACCATATCATTCCCTTTTCCATAGTCACATTTTTATTTATTTGTTTTCCTAGTATGTCCTGCAACGTTACCAAGGAAAACATGACAATTTACTTGGTAAGTAAAGTGTAACTGTACTGTAAAACGAAGCCTTGTTTATTTCCATGGTATTACCGGAATTGTACCATATCATTCCCTTTTCCATAGTCACATTTTTTTTCTTTTTTTTTTCTAGTATGTCCTGCAACGTTACCAAGGGAAACATGACAATTTACTCAGTAAGTAAAGTGCAACTGTACTGTAAAATGAAGCCTTGTTTATTTCCATGGTATTACCGGAATTGTACCATATCATTCCCTTTTCCATAGTCACATTTTTATTTATTTGTTTTCCTAGTATGTCCTGCAACGTTACCAAGGAAAACATGACAATTTACTTGGTAAGTAAAGTGTAACTGTACTGTAAAATGAAGCCTTGTTTATTTCCATGGTATTACCAGAATTGTACCATATAACCTGATCATTCCCCTTTTCCATATAGTCACAATTTTTTACCTCGTATGTCCTGCAACGTTACCAAGGAAAACATGACAATTTACTCAGTAAGTAAAGTGAAACTGTACTGTAAAAGGAAGCCTTTTTATTTCCATGGAATTACTGGGATCTTACCCTATAATCTGTTATAGCTAGGTAACTGTAGCTATTACAGATTATAGGGTAAGATCCCAGTAATTCCATGGAAAAAAAAAAGGTTTCCTTTTACAGTAACGTTCCAGTTTCACTTTACTTACTGAGAATGTTCAACGTGATCTCATGAGAATACGTGTGTATTTTTACGTAAAGTGTAATTCTACCATACGTACATTTACTTACGTTTTATACACACAGAAACGTATAGTATTTACAGCACTAAAACGTAAAATGTTTGCATAACAGCACAAAAACATAAATTATTTACGTATGAACAACTCTATACCGACGTACATATTTGTACGCATTCTTATTTATGCATATTAAAATCGTGGCATTAATGTTTTGTCTCTATTGCATTCAAATGTCTTATCAATTACGTTTTCAGTCGCATTTATGCAGTTTACTCAAGAAATAGACTAATAACATTTCGCTCTGTTCGTGCCTTCTGCTGCAAACTCGTTTCGGAGGATTAGCATGCAGTTGAACAAGAATACACTTTAAAACCTTAAAAGTACCTTATTTAATCGTTTAACCATTTTAATATTTAGTTTATTTACAGTGAGACACAAAATGCGTTTTCTCCAATAGAACAATAATACACCAAAACCCAAAATAAATTCACAAAAGACATCAATTTTATTATAGCCTACTTGATATAATCCAAATCTTTAGAATCCATACGTTTGCAAGAGATCCAAATTCAGCCCTTTATCCAGTGAGTGATGTTCATCTCCATTCCACAGGCTTTAACAACAGCGCAGTCTGTAACTGTCAAATCCCGCCGCGGACCCGCGCTCGTGATGATGAATTCAAATTCAAAAATTGCGCCCTCAAGAAGCGTTACTACATGTTTTACGGCAGTGATATCAAACGCTCATTGGCTCTCGCCTGTTGGTCTATGTTCGTCACAGATTGCGACATGCCGTATTTCAGTCGGTAAACTATATTTGAAATGGAGAAGCGCGCGCGCCTTCACACAGAGCGAAGCCGGATGAACATTTTCATGGATTAATAACTTCAATTCTGCTCTGTACCTCATTCAAAACTATTATATACTGAAAGAGAGGACTGTGACTGCAACACATCGTCATGTGAACGACTTTTGGTACCGGTTTTGACATTTTCACAATAAATAAATTATTGTGATTACACATATGGGGCCCTATTTTAACGATCTGAAACGCAAGTGTCAAAGCGCAAAGCGCAAGTAACTTTGTGGGCGGGTCTCGGCGGTGTTGCTATTTTCCCGGCGGGATAAATGACTCTTGCGCCGGGTGCAAATCTAAAAGGGGTTGGTCTGAAGTAGCTTCATTATTCATAGGTGTGGTTTGGGCGTAACGTGAAATAAACCAATCAGAGCATCATCTCACATTCCCTTTAAGAGCAGACGCACTTTTTCCTTGGCGTATTGCTATTATAACGGCGGATTTGCCAGGCGCGCGTCAAGAGCGGTTCACAGCCGAGGAGACCAACGCTCTCGTCACGGCCGTAAAAGAGAGAGAAGTGACATTGGGGATGGGAGAAACACACCCAAATTAGCTTCGGTTAAACAGGCATATAATAATGTGGGTAAATGTGTAAGCTAGATGTATGCTTTTATAATAAATTATTATATTTATAATAAATTATCTATCTATCTATCTATCTATCTATCTATCTATCTATCTATCGTTTGTAATAATATGATTTGCAAAAATGAAAACTGCTGCTTCTGTGTAGATTAGAGAATCACAGTGTATGAGCGTTGTGCACTCTATACATTATGGTCAAGCATGCGCCCTTAAAATAGCATAATGAACAACGCGCAACGCGCCACTGACTTTAGACTAGGTTTTTTCTGGCCAGTGGCGCAATTGTTTTATGGAACAGTAAAATAGCACCAGGGAACGTTTGCGCCGGAACACGCCTCCTTTTTTGCGCTGAACCGCCCAGGGAGCGCAAGTTCATTCCCTAGTTTAGCGACGTGCTTCTGTGGAGGGAAAAGCGCGCTTTGCGCGGGTGCAAAATAGGAATGAAACATGCGTCGGTGTACAAAGTCAATTGCGCTGGGTGCAAGATAGGGCCCATGTTGTTTTTCTTCATAACTGTAGCCTATGTAGTTTTCTCTCTTTGAAAATTACGTGTTAATACTACGTATTAACAATGAGACCAGGCTGGAATGTTTTAGTTAAGTTGCAGAACACACGGTAAAAGTTTGTGATTTCAAAAATGTTTAAGCAGTAGCAAAGGATGTGGTAAGAGTCTGGTAATACCAGGGAAATAAACAAGGCTTCCTTTTACAGTACAGTTGCACTTTACTTAGAGTAAATTGTCATGTTTTCCTTGGTAACGTTGCAGGACATATGAGGTAAAAAATTGTGACTATATGGAAAAGGGAATGATCAAGTTATATGGTACAATTCCGGTAATACCATGGAAATAAACAAGGCTTCCTTTTACAGAACAGTTTCACTTTACTTACTGAGTAAATTGTCATGTTTTCCTTGGTAACGTTGCAGGACATATGAGGTAAAAAATTGTGACTATATGGAAAAGGGAATGATCAAGTTATATGGTACAATTCCGGTAATACCATGGAAATAAACAAGGCTTCATTTTACAGTACAGTTGCACTTTACTTACTGAGTAAATTGTAAAAACATCTGCAAGAACATACCCAGTATTTCAGATGTGCCATGACATTAGGGAAAACTGTTCCTGCGGGGTAGTTACCAGGTAAGTGTAAGGTAAATTATTTGATAAACCCTCTATAAATGGGTGTAGCAATGAACAACAACTATGTAAGACAAGGTAATTTATTGTAAACTACCGTCTTAATTTCAAGATAGTAATAAATAAACATGGACTGTTACCAACATAACCCTAGGATAACTACAAACCTAACTTGAATTGATGGGTAATACTGCAGGTGTTTCTAAAAATAGTCTGCCTACATTCTGAGGAAGTACACAATTAAATCTGAGTTATTACCAACCTAAACAGGTAACAAGTACACAGTACTTTGTTGAGTTGATATTTAACAGTGGTGTTTTTTTCCCTGGTAGTTTCTCTGTAATTGCATACTAATCACCTTAAGTAATTACACACTAAAATACTATAATTTACCATATGCTTACCAGGTAAATACTTAGTAGTTTCTCTGCATTTACATACTTGTTACCTGTGGTAATTACCAATAACCAACTAAAACTTACCATATATTTACCAGGTAAATACCTAGTAATTAGTTTGTAGTTTCTCTGCATTTACATACTTGTTACCTGTGGTAATTACCAATAACCAACTATAACTTACCATATATTTACCAGGTAAATACCTAGTAATTAGGGGACTGTAAAAGAAAGGGTTACCTACTCATCTCCTCCTTCTTCCTCCAAACACGGCGAGTGGAGTTAAGGCCAAAAAGCTATATTTTTGTCTCATCAGACCACATGACCTTCTCCCATTCCTCCTCTGGGTCATCCAGATGGTCATTGGCAAACTTCAGACGGGCCTGAACATGCGCTGGCTTGAGCAGAGGGACATTGCATACGCTGCAGGATTTTAATCCATGACAGCGTAGTGTGTTACTAATGGTTTTCTTTGAGACTGTGGTCCCAGCTCTCTTCAGGTCATTGACCAGGTCCTGCCGTGTAGTTCTGGGTTGATCCCTCACCTTCCTCATGATCATTGATGCCCCACGAGGTGAGATCTTGCATGGTGCCCCAGACCGAGGGAGATTGACCGTCATCTTGAACTTCTTCCATTTTTTAATAATTGCGCCAACAGTTGTTGCCTTCTCACCAAGCTGCTTGCCTATTGTCCTGTAGCCCATCCCAGCCTTGTGCAGGTCTACAATTTTATCCCTGATGTCCTTAGCTCTCTGGTCTTGGCCATTGTGGAGAGGTTGGAGTCTGTTTGATTGAGTGTGTGGACAGGTCTTTTATACAGGTAACGAGTTCAAACAGATGCAGTTAATACAGGTAATGAGTGGAGAACAGGATGGCTTCTTAAAGAAAAACTAACAGGTCTGTGAGAGCCGAAATTCTTACTGGTTGGTAGGTGATCAAATACTTATGTCATGCAATAAAATTCAAATTAATTATTTAAAAATCATACAATGTGATTTTCTGGATTTTTGTTTTAGATTCCGTCTCTCACAGTTGAAATGTACCTATGATAAAAATTACAGACCTCTACATTCTACCTTTGTAAGTAGGAAAACCTTCAAAATCAGCAGTGTATCAAATACTTGTTCTCCCCACTGTATGTGCAACCTGTACACATGGGTTAATGAGCTGATGAGTTGAATCAGGTGTGTTTGATTAGGGAGACAAAGAAAACATGCAGTGTTGGGGGTCCTTCAGGACAGGTTTGGGAACCACTGCAATAGCAGACAAATCCAAAAAACAGCAATCCAAAAGCATGAGTCAAAAGGCAAAACAATGGTCATAACTGTAGTCAACAAAAAGAGAATGGTAGAACGCTTAGTAAGGCAGAGAACTGGCAATACTTCGCAATAAGGCAGTGATAGCACATGGCTTAAATACAGGGTGACAGGAAATGACAAGACAGGAAATGATGTGGCAGGAACAGGAAGTAACAGAGTTCAATATTCAGGTGATGGCTCCCTCTGATGGACTGGTGCCTGATCAAACGTTACAGATTCCCCTCCCCTAGGAACACCTCCAGGTGTTCTTCTCCTAGGACGACCCCTTGGTCTGGGAGCCGGATGATTCTGGTGAGCTTGGTGAAAGTCTCTGATGAGTGATGAATCCAAGATGTCCTTAGTTGCTACCCACGATCTCTCCTCCGTGCCGTATCCCTCCCAATCTACAAGGTATTGCAACTGACCCCTTCTCCTGCGAGAATCTAGGATCTCCCGAACTAGGTAGGCAGGAGCTCCATCGATCTCGAGCGGTGGAGGACGTTCTTCGTCAGTGGTCTCGGGGCTCGATGAGTCGTGGGCAGGTTTCAGGAGGGACACATGAAAGGAAGGAGAGATGCGGTAGTTATTGGGCAGCTGTAAACGGTATGTGACAGGATTAACTTGATGTATAATCTTAAAAGGGCCAACATACCTTGGACTTAATTTCTTGCAAGGAACTTTCAGGCGTCGATTGCGAGTTGAAAGCCACACCATTTGACCTGGCTGATACTCAGGATGAGGACGTCGGTGTCGATCAGATTGGATCTTTTGAGATCGAACAGCTCGCTGGAGACGGACATGAGCACTGTCCCAGACCTGTTCACTTCTCCTAATCCAATCATCAACAGCAGGCACTTCAGATGGTTCCCCAGACCAGGGGAATAGGGGGGGCTGATATCCTAGGACACATTGGAAGGGGGTCAAACCAGTCGATGAGTGCTTGAGGTAATTTTGGGCATACTCTGCCCATGGGAGGAATATGCTCCATTTTTCCTGTTCCTGGCTACAGTATGATCTCAAGAATCTACCAATTTCCTGATTAAGACGTTCCACTTGTCCATTAGCTTGAGGATGATAGCCCGATGTGAGACTGACATTGATGTTTAAATGTTTGCAAAAGGCTCCCCAAACCCGTGATGTAAACTGTGGCCCTCGATCTGTTACGATATCATCAGGTAGTCCATAAATTCAAAAAACTTGATTGAACAGAACTTGGGCAGTTTCCATGGCAGTGGGCAAACCTTTCAATGGAATGAGACGACAAGACTTAGAGAAGCAGTCAATGGAGACCATGATGGTGGTGAATCCTTGAGAGTTAGGAAGATCAGTGACGAAGTCAATGGATAGGTGTGACCAGGGTCGTTGAGGAATGGGTAGTGGTTCTAGTAGTCCTGCCGGCAGTTGTCGAGGTGTACGTGACTGAGCGCAGATCTGACAAGCAGTTACATAGCTCTTAACATCTGCAGATAATGTGGACCACCAAAATGAATTTCTGACCAATGCGGTGGTGCGATTAATTCCAGGATGTCCAGAAGCAAGGGATGTGTGGACCCATTGAATGATTCTGTTGCGAAGACTGGATGGAGCATAGAGTTTCCCAGCTGGACACTCTGGAGGGGATGGCTCTTCATGTAGGACCTGCTGAATCTCCTCCATAATATCCCACTGGATGGGTGCGATGATGATGGAGGGTGGTAAAATAGTTTCTGGTCTCATCTGTGAATCAACAGAGTCATGGATACGTGACAATGCATCTGCCTTACTATTTTTGCTCCCTGGACGGTATGTGACTGAGAAATTGAAACGCGTAAAAAAGAGTGCCCATCTTGCCTGGCGAGGATTCAAACGCTTGGCGTCTTTGATATACTCTAGGTTTTTGTGGTCTGTAATGACTTGAAAGGGATGAAGGGCACCTTCTAGCCAGTGTCTCCATTCTTCAACTGCAGCCTTGATAGATAGTAATTCCTTGTTTCCAATATCGTAATTTGTTTCTGCTGGACTTAACTTTCGTGAGAAGAATGCACAGGGGTGTAACTTGCCTGGCGTTCCATGACGCTGAGAGAGGACAGCACCAATTCCACAGTCCGAAGCATCAACCTCTACGATAAAAGGAAGTTTTGGGTCAGGATGCTTAAGAATTGGAGCTGTGGTGAAACTGGACTTGAGCCTGTTGAATGCTGATGTAGCCACTTCCGGCCATACTAACTTCCTGGGTTTTCCTTTAAGAAGTGAGGTGATGGGTGCAGCTATGGTACTGAAGTCACGGATGAATCTAAGGTAGAAGTTTGCAAAGCCTAGAAATCGTTGTAATTCCTTGACAGTGCTGGGTATGGGCCAGTCCAGGACAGCTTTTACCTTGGTATCATCCATCTCAACTCCAGAATAACTAATATTGTATCCCAGGAATTTGGTTGACGTAACATGAAACTCACACTTTTCGGCCTTGACAAAAAGGTAATTCTGGAGTAAGCGTGACAAGACAGTTCTTACATGACAGATATGTTCTTCCATGGAGTGTGAATAGATCAAGATATCGTCTATGTAGACAATCACATACAGATTCAAGAGATCTTTGAATACTTCATTAACGAAGGACTGGAAAACTGAAGGAGCATTAGCCAGCCCATAAGGCATAACCAAATATTCGTAGTGCCCTCTTGTGGTGAGAAAAGCTGTCTTCCATTCATCACCCTCATGGATTCTAATGAGATTGTAGGCAGACCTGAGGTCCAATTTGGTGAAATACTGGGCCTCCCGTAATAGCTCCAGAGAAGAAGGAATAAGAGGCAAGGGATGGCGATTCTTAACAGTGATTGCGTTGAGTGCTCGATAGTGAATACAAGGTCTTAAGCTACCGTCTTTCTTGTCAACAAAGAAAAACCCAGATGCTGTGGGAGAGGTGGATGGTCTAATAAATCCATAAGATAAGGCTTCTTCAATATATTCTTCCATGGCCTTGGTTTCAGGAATGAACAATGGGTAAACACGGCTTTTAGGTGGAGAAGTATTAGGAAGGAGGTCGATTACACAGTCCGAGGGGCGATGAGGTGGCAACTTGGTGGCCCTGTCTTTACAAAATACCTCAGCCAAGTCAGCATACTCCATTGGGGACATTATCTGGTAATGGAAAAGGATTCTTGGCTAGATGGGTAGTGCAGACTGTAAGTTTGGTGGGCAGTTCCAGACAGTGAGCGTGACAATGAGGTGACCCAACGGACCAATTCCTTTTCCTTCCATGAAAATTGTGGGTCGTGAGAAGATAACCAAGGATATCCAAGGATGACTGGGTTTCGTGGTGATGATATGACATAGAAAGTGATTTCTTCAGTGTGAAGCAGGCCAACTCTGAGTTTTATGGGGAGTGTTTGATGAGTGATAAGACCTTTACCGATGGGACCATCATCAACGGCAGTAACAGCAATAGGTGATTCACATTTGGTCATCGGAATGTTCAACTGCTTCACTAAATCTTGATGAATCACATTAGCAGCTGCTCCAGAATCTATTAACGCTGAGAAATTATGGTCTTGATTAGCAACTGACAAAATGATGGGAAGTGACAAGCATAGACTGATTTGTAAAGTATTAAACATGTGACTCACTCGATAATTTGGAGAGGGGTTGGCCACGGGTTTAACAGGACAGTTGGGACAACGATGACCTGATTCACCACAGTAGAAGCAGAGTTGATTGAGTAATCTTCTTCTCCGTTCATCAGGTGGTAAGTGAGTTCGTCCTATTTGCATGGCTTCAGTAGGACTAGACTGACATGGTATTTGAGCAGTAGTAACAGGCACAAAATAAGCTGACTTGGGACTTGGTTGTGTTCGTAAGAGATTGTCAATCTTGATAGCAAGGGTAACGAACTGGGAGAAGTCAAGGGAGTCATCTTTGCAAAGCAATTCTGCTTGTAATTTAGCAGACAGACTTGAACGAAAAATGTGCTTCAAAGCAACATCATTAAACCCACTTTGGGCTGCAAGGGTGCGAAACTGGATAGCATAGTCAGAAGCAGATCTGTTGCCTTGACGTAGCTGAGTTAGTTGAGAAGCTGCATCCATGCCCCCAGCAGGATATTGGAAGACATCACGAATCAATTGAGTGAAATAATCGTATGACTGTTTGATACGAGTGTCGTGATCCCAAACAGCTGTAGCCCACTCTAAGGCCTTCCCGGTAAGCAAAGTCATGATAAAGGAACACTTGGTATGGTCTTGGCTAAACTTTTCAGTTTGATTGGAAAAATAAATAGAACACTGTCGTAGGAAACCAGTACAGTTGTCAGGAGAGCCATCAAACTTATCGGGTAAAGCGAATCTTACCGGGTCAGGACGTGGGGCAGGAAGAGAGTGAATATACTGTGTCAGATGCTCGTTTGAGGCTTGCAGTGTCCTTAACTGGTGTTGAAAACCATTGAGCAGATCCTTTTGATACTCAATGGTAGCCAGGAGTTGAGAGACTTCCGCTGGATTCGTGCCAGGCGAAGTATTCTGTAAGGAGGATGTAGGCTGAGTAGAATCCATAAGCGGGTCTTTATTAAAGGATCTGAGCATAAAATCCAAACAATAGTCACAACTCGTAGTCAGGTCACAGGCCTTGGTCGAAGCACAGGTAAAACAATCCAATAGCAGACAAATCCAAAAAACAGCAATCCAAAAGCATGAGTCAAAAGGCAAAACAATGGACATAACTGTAGTCAACAAAAAGAGAATGGTAGAACGCTTAGTAAGGCAGAGAACTGGCAATACTTCGCAATAAGGCAGTGATAGCACATGGCTTAAATACAGGGTGACAGGAAATGACAAGACAGGAAATGATGTGGCAGGAACAGGAAGTAACAGAGTTCAATATTCAGGTGATGGCTCCCTCTGATGGACTGGTGCCTGATCAAATGTTACAGTCTGGGTATTCATTTCATTTTATTTTATTGAGTGGCCACTTAGTCATTTGCCGGCTTAGCTTTAATTTGGGGGAATTGAGTGTATTTGTATAACTGGTCATTGGACTGAACTGTGTTTCATTTGAATTTCACTTTTGATATTTGAACTGTATATATGTAAATACTATATTTTTCAGTAAATAGTTTAAACGTATTTCTGTTGCAGATTTTCATTACATTGGGTTTATGATATTGATAATTTTGATACTTAAAGCAAGATAATATTATTGAGTTTACAGTAGCCTGGTTTAAAGTGAAAGTTGAAAAGTCTAATAAACTAGCGTTAATAAACTGATTAGATAAGTGACTTTTCAATTGATGCTTATTGCACTTATAGTATTGATAGCCATTTAAAACGGGTAGAATATTAATGTAATTTAAAAAGTTAATGCTTATTTAACTAAGCACTTGAGATAGCTGCATACAATTAGTGTTTCACTTTCATTTAGCTATACAGACACTGTAGTGCCATTTTGCATTAAGTTAAAAACTACCATTAAGGTAACTGCTAACAACTAAATAATAATTAGGGAAATATAGTAAAACATTAATTAATATTAGGGAGAGAGATCTCTCGCTACATAGGAATTCGGGGAGCGCACTCCGCACTAATAGCTAGACACGCTAGGGGGCGCTACATATGGATAGCTGTCTCCAAGATGAGTAAAAATACATACATTCTGTTTTCTTGATATTAAGTGTTAAATGGTTATCTTGCAGCCAATTATGTAAATGCTGCAGATCAGTGTTAAGTTTATAATTAATTGTGTCAATGTTTGGGCCAGACAGAAAAATAACAGTGTCATCCGCATATAACAAAGAACTAGAAAAATTAAGCACATAAGGAAGATCATTAATGTACATAATGAAAAGTAAAGGACTTAAAATGCTGCCCTGTGGAATTCCCATAGAACACACTCGTGGCTGTGATGTTACTGAGCCGATTCTTACAGTCTGAGATCTATCACTTAAATATGATATAAACATATCTATTGCGGAGGTGGACAAATGAAAAGAAAGAAGTTTATTTAACAAAATTTGATGATTAACTGTATCGAAGGCTTTTCGAAAATCTATGTATATAACTCCGGTAACCTGACCCTTATTTAAAGACGCACGTATCTGCTCAGTAAAAAGCAGCAAAGCCGACATGGTTGACCACAAGGGTCGAAAGCCATGCTGGCAATCACTGAGCAGGTTATTGTTTTCAAGGTAATTGATTAGTTGATTATATAATGTTTTTTCAAGTAACTTGGAAACAGTTGGGAGAACATGTTCACAATAACAGTTTAATAAATAAAATAATGATTTAAACTATGTTTTATTTCTGATATTAACATTTAGATTAAATATGCCATTCTCATTAATGGAGTTGATTATTACTGAGAAGCTGCAAAAAATTGTATATTCAATAAATAGAAATATGTGTAGTGGATGAGATGCTTTTGAACACTTTTCCTCTGGCATGCTGTGTTTTAATGTTTTAATAATTGAGAGATAATTGCTTATCATGATAACAGCAGATTGTTGGAGAAAATATTTTCGTACAAATAATGCACAACAAGGTCTATCTGTTTCCATTAAAAATATAAATCAATTAAAAATACTATTTGGGCAGCGGAAAAGATTGAGAAAAACTCAAATGTACTGAAATGTATTTTACACTATATGATATTTTTTAACAAGGTTCGGGAGGAGCAGGTGCAGATAATTAACCCAATTAGCACAAGTGGAGATCAATCAGTAATCAACTCAGGACAAGATAAATAACAGCAGAAGCCACCTCTGTTCCTTGACAGTTTATCAGCATCCCACCTCCACCCCATCTCCTCACTTCTAGTTCCATCTCCTCACTTCTAGTTCCATCTCCTCACTTCTAGTTCCATCTACTCTTACCAACGGGGGGAGTACTCTGGGTTCGGGCAGAAATTCTGAGATCAGAGCCCTCCACCCGGACAGCACGCCAAATACGCATAACCTTTACCGTAATAATTATATGTAGATGTGAACTCATGAATTGATTTAATTATTCAAAAATGGGCTACTAAATGATTTGTATTAATGTAACATGTTATCACGTGGATGAAAAATCATATTTAAATGATATGCAGATGAGGATATGCACTGTAAAACGAGGCGTTGTCAGCTCCACATATGGTTATTTCGGGGATGAGACGCATGTTCACAGTCTTCTGCTGACTGGGATTTATAAAGTGAATTCTGCACAGGTTCCTGCGTACGTGCGGTTTTATAAGTCTGAATATTTTTTGGCGTACGCCATTTTTGGCTTTCGGGCGCACGTACACTTTTAGTAAGAATCCTACGCATAATTTTATAAATGAGACCCCAGGTCTGAGCACGTCCCATGCTTTATTCTCTTATGCATGTTTCTTTGTCAAGCGCTGCGAGTGTATTTTACTGTTCTGCTTCTGTTGTAGTGAATGTAAAGAGTGGAAGCAGAGGACACACACCCTGACTCCGGCTCACACATCCACGCAAATAAAGAAATACTGCTCTTATTATTTAGAGTGCTGTCACTCTTAGAGTACTGGTACTAATAAAATGATATATTGTACCGTTATTAATAGCAGTGTATTGTGAGACCTTTCTAGTACCAGTATGTCGTGCAAAACTATTTTTCCCTAAACCTTCAAGAGCGTGAATAGCGGTTAGCGCTCTTCCTTTATAAAGCGGCATCGAGCGGCAAAAATACACTGAATCGTTAAAATCATCTTCTTCAGACAGTCTGAACAAGACCAACATAGAAGTTTCTCGCCATAGAAAAGCACCTGTTCAGCGTCCCGAATCAGAAGCTGCTATTATTGTGAACGCGCCACTGCTGTGTGTGTTCCGGTGAGAAGATGAACAAGAAGCTGAGCTCGTGATGCGCTGTCAAAAGCTGTTATATATTGACGTTTTTATATATTGTTCATCCAAAGCATCACTAAAATATTTTAATGTTTTTGTTTGTTTAAATTAAAAGTTAAGATCTGATCTATTATTCTCTCTTACTGTTTTATGATTCAATAACATTACAAAGTGAAACTATTGCAGGTGTTTTTCATTGCACGTTTATCAATGTAAAAAAATCTTTCAGTTTTTTATCATTTTTTTGTGAAATTATTTGGTAGTCAGAGGTGTGTGTGTGTGTGTGTGTGCATGTGTGTGTGTGTGTGTGTGTGTGGTTGGGGCGAGATTTGTTTAATGGTTTAAAGGGGAACGTGACCAAAAAAGTTTGAGAACCACTGATTTAAGCAAAGTGTGTATTCAGAGGTTGGAGGGCGAGATCTGGTAGTTATCACTGTTCTTAAGATTATATGTGACAGGATTCATGTATTTTATTGTTTTTGAAGGAGCTTCGTATCTTTGATTCTGCTTTCAGCTTTGCAGATGATCTCTACTAAACACTTCCTGTAGTTGTTTGAGTGTTTTACATCACTATTTTATCTACATTATAATTGATTTTAAGGATTTATATGGTTCTGGTAATGTTAATAATAACTGATTAATCAGCTGAATGTTAAATTTTCCTCTCTGTAGACTCTGTGAGTGCAGTGTAACAGAAGAAGGTTATAAAGCTCTGGCTTCAGCTCTGAGATCAAACCCTTCACACCTGATAGAGCTGGATCTCACAGGCAATGATCCTGGAGAATCAGGAGTGAAGCAGCTCAATGATCTACACTGTCAACTGAAGACACTGAGGTGAGACAGGGTCTAATAATTAACTAAATCAATCATATGCAGGAGAATTATTTATAGAAATATTATTTCAGTAAAACAATAAGCTGTTCAATCTGTTGTTGCATCAAAGTTGACAGTGATTTCAAGACACAAATCCTATAAAATGGTTTTCATCAGCACCAACTGCTGGATGTTTTCATTACACCAGGTTTAGTTGAGAACTGAACTGAATCTGCTTCATCTTCTCTTCTGCAGGTTTTTGAGTCCTGCTGCAGATGAAGCCTGTCAGTATGTGAATAGAGTTGTGGGTAAACACCCGTTACTCCTGAGAGAGCTGAATCTGAGTGGACATGAACTAGGAGACACACGAGTGAATCAGCTCGCTGCTCTACTGCAGGATAAACACTGTCAACTCAACACACTGACGTGAGGATTGCTCATTTATTCATAATCTTACATTACTTTTCATAGTCATGTTACTGTATCTGATGTAATATTTCCTGAGATGAGCCTGAGTTCACATTATATTTGTGTAACATTTCCACCTTATTATTTTGTGATCTGGTGAAATGAAGATGATCTCACTTCCTGTGTCTGTTTTATTTCTTTATGAAGATGATGCGACTTTACAGAATAAAGAGTTAACTTCTTCTTCTTCTTCTTCCCCCTCCCCCCTCTCCCCCCTCTCCCTCCCCCTCCCCCTCCCCCCTCTCCCTCTCCCCCTCCCCCCTCTCCCTCTCCCTCTCCCTCTCCCCCCTCTCCCTCTCTCTCTCTCTCTCTCTCTCTCTCTCTCTCTCTCTCTCTCTCTGCTAATGTAGGTTAAGCTGCTGTTATATGACAGATGAAGGTTGTTCTGCTCTGACTTCAGCTCTGAAATCAAACCCATCACACCTGAGAGAGCTGAACCTGAGCGAGAATAAACTAGGAGTCTCTGGAGTGAAAAACCTCAGTGATCTACTGATGATCCCACAATTCAAGCTGGAGAAACTACAGTTAGTATCATTATACTGTACATGTTGCACACTTAAAACAGACTGTGTCTTCTCTTTTGCAACTTTATTTTGCCAGTTCTGTTGGAATTATCTTTAACACGAAGTAGACTTGTAGTCAAGACCACCTAAACCAAGACCAAGACAGACCAAGTCAAGACCAAGACCAAGTCGAGACCGGAGGGGAAAAAAAAACAGACTAGTGTTGAAGCTAAGCAATAACTTGTATGAATTCAAAAACAGCAGCATACTAGGTTTCAGCTGCAGTTTACATTCAATACATATTAGACGGTATTACTTCAACTACACAGGCAGAACAATACAGAGACAGACCATGTCATGTGTCGTCTCTGTATGCCATGACCGTGTCATATGGGGCGGCAGTGGTTCATGTAGGTTGTCTACAAACCGAAAGGTTGGTGGTTCAATCCCCGGTTCCACCTGACCAAGTGTCCATGAGCAAGACACCTAACCCCGGCTGCTCCCGACGAGCTGGATGGCGCCTTGCATGGTTGACACCGCCGTCGGTGAATGAATGGGTGAATGAATGGGTGAATGTGAGGCAATATGTAAAGTGCTTTGGTGGCCATAGGTCTGTGAAAGCGCTATATAAATGTAGTCCATGGTCCATTTACCATTTACCATGTGTGTGACTGTGAGCTCACTGCAGACTGGGTGAGATCAACTATGTGTAGCAATTGCATGACGGCTGTTTCTGCACTATTAGAGGATTGAGACTCCCTTAACTTTTGTGTACTGTTGAGGACTGACATGACTGGTACTGACTGGTTCATCTGACAAAACATCAAACACCTCCAACACCATCTTGCTCCTCCAACAACTGTCTAAAGAATGAGAAATATGTAACCAATTGAAATTATACTTAATGTGTAGATGAAATCGTAACATCAAATTAAAGATACACAATTATAAACTTGGTTTAGGCCTAATGTTTAGTCAACACAACGGAGATATGCAGATTATATTTAAAAGACCTTTTATTTAGTCTAACACCATCATAAATACAATACTGTAATCAAACAACACACACACACACACACACACACACACACACACACACCGTGGGCGGTGCGCTCAAAGTCATCTGTCAGTTGTGCAGTAACCCAAAATCTCCTGAATGAAGTTAAAACCCATCATGTCACTGATATGTGTTTTTTAAATCAAGTGATCAAAGTGCTTGTTGCCGCTGCGATCAGTGGCGCAGATACAGTGTTTTCTCGTGTGGCTCGCGCATACGCCGCACTGTCTTCACTCGAACGCGCGCTTCAATCCGTTGCGGATACTCTATTCGTTCTGGTGAAATCACAAAACATAATGCACACAAACGTGTCCCTGCTTGATATACAACCACTGATGAACATAATCAGTTTTGATGAGAAAAAAAAAAAACTATACGAAAAAAAAAAAACTATACGAGTGCGGATTAGAACCCAGAACCTTTGACACGGTTGGCGAAAGTTCTACCACTGGACCATTAAGGTATACATCGTTCAAATAGGCAAAACGAGTCACACTCACTCATTGAGGCATAATGTTACATGGATGGATGAGCGCCAACGGCTGTGCCACAAAAAAATACATGCATGTGATTGGTTGCATTTGAAGGGTGCGAAATAATAATAATGTTGCATTATTGAATGTTGTTTCGTCGTGGATATTGTAGTATTGTATTGCTAAATCCCCCGACCACTATGTCAGTCTGAGACAGCGAGACCTAGACAAGACCAAGAGGTCCGAGACCAAGACAAGACCAAGACCAAGACCAAAGACCGTCAAGACCGTGACAAGACCGAGACCACGTAAAAGTGGTCTCAAGACAGGTCTCGAGACCAAGACCGGTCTCGAGACATACATCACTAACACGAAGCAACACAACATCTTCTAACATCAGCGATATAGCCTGTGTTCACTTCACCTGGCTCAGTTTTTTCCCCGACCACACTACTGCGCTGGCTTATGACATCATCATAACTGAACTTTCACCTTTCAGGAACATAAATCAGAATAATATCCAGAATATTTATCAATTGAAATTGCAATGAAATATAGTGATTTCCCTTACAGAATTCTAAACATATCCCCATTCTAGGAAATTATGAAATTATAAAATAATACTTCTAGGTCGCAACATACAGCAGTTACAGTGATATTAAAGTGTACTGTTTATTTTATTTAAAGGCAACTGGACTCAAGTCTCCTCATTTATAGCACTGCACTTTCTGGTGTTTCTCCATCTGAAGAAAGATTCAGAAACACTATTAGAGAACGGCTTGTTATGTGTATCAGTAGAAAGAGCATTAAACTGTGAAGCATTTGAAACTTTGTGGCTATAAAATTGTTTCATATACTGAAATCTGACAAATCTTTGCTTTGAAACAATACAGAAGTGAGAACAGACTAACAACAGCGTAACAAATGACAGTAGATTATTCTGACAGAGTTACAGTTATACTGGACTAATGGTGCTTTACACTAAATCTTAATTTATTAAGCAAAATGTATTCAGAGGTTGTAAACTACAAAACTGACTTTGAATTAATTGTGAGTCATGTACAAGATTTTCTGATTATGAAAATGTGAAATCAGTCCATTTAAATGTTTACTTTTATTATACTTATTTACATTATATAATTTAAATGTTTACATATTATACTGTAAAAACACATAATTATAGTTGATTTTAGTTGATCATAACTAAATTTCATTTCATGATTATAGTGGCCAACATGATCACGGTTATCACAGAATCTTGTTAAAAAACACTAATACTACACAATGAAATTAATTCACAAAGTTTTATGTCGAAAACCAGCAAGTAACAAATAAATTAGCATCAATATGCACTTTTTGTTTACATAAACATTAAAATCATGACATTAAAGATGATGGCCAGATTTTAAAGTAGTGTCTTGCAACATTATATCTACTAACATGTACAAGTTCAAATAAAGTTTTGACAAAAAAGGTTTTATAAAAAGATAAACCTCACATATTTCAGCCTTTAAATCATTTTTATAAAAAGAATGAGTCAAAAAAGATAAATTACTGACATTTACAATGCACTTTAGCTTATCTTTTATTATTAATAGTAAAATTCGGTCCGATTTTCCTATGCAACCATGCACTGCGCTCTCCACAACACAAAGAAGTTTTAGTAGCTATGGATTTCCACCTCCGAGAAGCGCTTGCTGTACAAGATTTATTTACGGAGAAGAGAAAAACACCTGTAGTGTTTGGGTGCACCCCCATACTGAAAAGTTTAGTTTTTTTCATCTGCTGCCCCTGGAAAAAATTTTCAATTATGTTAGTATTACAGTTAGTCGCCTATCATTATACTGTATAGCAGTTACAGTGAGATTAAAGTTGCTGAATTAATTGTGAGTCATGCACAAGACTTTCTGATTATGAAAATGTGAAATCAGTGTGTGACGTACTGAAGGATTCACACTGTAAACTGGAGAGATTGAGGTCAGTCACATTCACAGACAAGAGAGAAAAAGTGTTTTGATATTTGAAAGAGAATAAAGAGTTTGTTTTTCTCATTTGTCCTAATGTAGGTTAAGGTGCTGTCGTATGACAGATAAAGGTTGTTCTGCTCTGACTTCAGCTCTGAAATCAAACCCATCACACCTGAGAGAGCTGAACCTGAGCGAGAATAAACTAGGAGTGAAAAACCTCAGTGATCTACTGATGATCCCACAACTCAAGCTGGAGAAACTACAGTTAGTATCATTATACTGTACATGTTGCACACTTAAAACAGACTGTGTCTTCTCTTTTGCAACTTTATTTTGCCAGTTCTGTTGGAATTATCTTTTTAACACGAAGCAACACAACATCTTCTAACATCAGCGATATAGCCTGTGTTCACTTCACCTGGCTCAGTTTTTTCCCCGACCACACTACTGCACTGGTTTATGACATCATCATAACTGAACTTTCACCTTTCAGGAACATAAGTTGCACTTTTTTTCATAGTTTGGCTGGTCCTGCGACTTATAGTCAGGTGCGACTTATATATCAAAATTAATTCAGACTGAGATGAGTCTGACTGAGATTTGTTACTGTCATCAGCGTAACAAATGACAGTAGATTATTCTGACAGAGTTACAGTTATTAAGTTTCATATACTGAAATCTGACAAATCTTTGCTGTGAAACAATACAGAAGTGAGAACAGACTAACAACAGCGTAACAAATGACAGTAGATTATTCTGACAGAGTTACAGTTATACTGGACTAATGGTGCTTTACACTAAATCTTAATTTATTAAGGAAAATGTATTCAGAGGTTGTAAACTACAAAACTGACTTTGAATTAATTGTGAGTCATGTACAAGATTTTCTGATGTTTAAAATATGAAATCAGTCCCTGATACAAACAGCAGGAAAATGCTGGGAGTGCTTCTTGGGTGTAAAAATATGTAAATACCTCCGGTGCTCTTCAGTAAAGGGATCCAGATATATCTTGAGAAAAAGATCTGAGGCACTCAGGAGGATGAAGATTAAAAAGCCTTTATTAATCCATGGCTAGTCTCATAAAAATAAAAACATGCCTACGCGTTTCAGCCAACAAGGCTTTCGTCAGGGCTTGAAATGTTTGACAAACAGCTCACTTCCTTATTAAGACCAGTAATCAATAACAGCTGCTTAGGTTGAACAGGTAGGAAGTCACATGATTAAATGACTAGTGTCACAAAAAATTAAAAATCAGTTCCATTAAATGTTAACTTTTCTATTGTTTCTATATTGATCCTATATATTAATCTACAGTGATAAATTCACTTATTTGTGAAGTGAGGACGGATCCAGACTGGGATTGTAACTAGTTTCCTCAAATGCTCCTGTCTTGGTTTGTTCATATCATTAAGTTTCCATGATTTTGCTGGTGTATTAGTGACTGTATGGCATTTATTAATGATGCTTTTAACTCACACATGAACTGAACATTGATCAGAGTCATTTTCTTTTTCTGTCTTCAGTCTGAGTAGATGCAGTATTACAGCGAAACAGAGTCTCATCCTGACGTCAGCTCTGAAATCAAACCCATCACACCTGAGAGAGCTGAACCTGAGCGGGAATAAACTAGGAGACTCTGGAGTGAAAAACCTCAGTGATCTACTGATGATCCCACAACTCAAGATGGAGAAACTACAGTTAGTATCATTATACTGTACATGTTGCACACTTAAAACAGACTGTGTCTTCTCTTTTGCAACTTTATTTTGCCAGTTCTGTTGGAATTATCTTTTTTAAAGTTTTTCTCAATTGCTAAAACACTAAAACCCATTGGCTGAACAAAGTTCTCATTTGCCTGAACTCATTGAGCTAATTGTGCAGTCTGTTGTCAATACCTTAAACCATTACACATGATAAAACACAATTTGCAGATCTCACTTAGACTTTTCAGCAAAACTCTAAACACATTCTCATTCTCTAAACACATTCTGCACTGTAATGCACATGTCATCCATACTGGTAAACACAGGTGGCAACAATCAAATACAAATAGAGAACACACGTCATTGATTGAACACAACCACTCAAAACTGATTTAACTTGTTTCAGATGATGCCCAAAGACAAGAAGCAGCACACTGATCACGTTTACTCCTTTGATTTTTGTCCATTTTAGTATCGTATACTGTAGTACAGTGGACTGTAGGCTGTATACTGTACAATGAACAAACTGTATGTCCCTGAACATTGTGCTTTCCATTTGTTAACAGCACTGACTGCTCAATTGATTTTGACTGGTTGCAGGTTCATATCAACAAAGAACAATAATTACAGTATCACAGAGAGGACAAGTGTGTGAGATGCAGGGTACATTACTGTAGAAATAGGGGTACAAGGAGGAGGGAGAACACACAAAAAATTGCAAAGAGCAAAGCAGAGGAGTAATGTCTGATACATTTTGAGCTACTATGATAGAACATGTTTCCGTTCATCAAAAGACAATGACGGAAACATGAAATTTGTTTTGAGATTAAAAATGTACTTCTCCCTGAACTCTTTGATGGTACAGTAAGGTGTCACGGGTAAGTCTACACAGAATAGCAGTCCATAGATATCTTTCGAGAACTATATGTTTTGAACAATGTGTTTTCTATTTTTTGGTGTATTGTTTACTGACTGCTTGATAGTGTGTATCTTTTTGATCACTTTGTTTATGATTTGAGAGCAGTGTTTGATTTTGAACACAGGTAAAACTGTTTTGAGGGGAAAGTTTCATTTTGCAAGAGGAGTCAGAGGTTTTGTGAATAGTGCTTGAAGATGAGGTTTTGTGTTTAACGTTTTCAGAAAATGGAGCAAGGTTTCAGAAATTGTGTTTTAGCAATTGAGAAAAACTGTAACATGAAGCAACACAACATCTTCTAACATCAGCGATATAGCCTGTGTTCACTTCACTTGGCTCAGTTTTTTCCCCGACCACACTACTGTGCTGGCTTATGACATCATCATAACTGAACTTTCACCTTTCAGGAACATAAATCAGAATAATATCCAGAATATTTATCAATTGAAATTGCAATGAAATATAGTGATTTCCCTTACAGAATTCTAAACATATCCCCATTCTAGGAAATTATGAAATTATAAAATAATACTTCTAGGTCGCAACATACAGCAGTTAAAGTGAGATTAAAGTGTACTGTTTATTTTATTTAAAGGCAACTGGACTCAAGTCTCCTCATTTATAGCACTGCACTTTCTGGTGTTTCTCCATCTGAAGAAAGATTCAGAAACACTATTAGTGAACGGCTTGTAATGTGTATCAGTAGAAAGAGCATTAAATTGTGAAGCATTTGAAACTTTGTGGCTATAAAATTGTTTCATATACTGAAATCTGACAAATCTTTGCTGTGAAACAATACAGAAGTGAGAACAGACTAACAACAGCGTAACAAATGACAGTAGATTATTCTGACAGAGTTACAGTTATACTGGACTAATGGTGCTTTACACTAAATCTTCATTTATTAAGCAAAATGTGTATTCAGAGGTTGTAAACTACAAAACTGACTTTGAATTAATTGTGAGTCATGTACAAGATTTTCTGATGTTTAAAATATGAAATCAGTCCCATTTAAATGTTAACATTTCTATTGTTTCTATATTGATCCTATATATTAATCTACAGTGATAAATTCACTTATTTGTGGAGTGAGGACGGATCCAGACTGGGATTGTTACTAGTTTCCTCAAATGCTCCTGTCTTGGTTTGTTCATATCATTAAGTTTCCATGATTTTGCTGGTGTATTAGTGACTGTATGGCATTTATTAATGATGCTTTTAACTCACACATGAACTGAACATTGATCAGAGTCATTTTCTTTTTCTGTCTTCAGTCTGAGTAGATGCAGTATTACAGAGGAACAGAGTCTCATCCTGACGTCAGCTCTGACATCAAACCCATCACACCTGAGAGAGCTGGACCTGAGCGGGAATAAACTAGGAGACTCTGGAGTGAAAAACCTCAGTGATCTACTGATGAACCCACAATTCAAGCTGGAGAAACTACAGTTAGTATCATTATACTGTACATGTTGCACACTTAAAACAGACTGTGTCTTCTCTTTTGCAACTTTATTTTGCCAGTTCTGTTGGAATTATCTTTTTAAAAGTTTTTCTCAATTGCTAAAACACTAAAACCCATTGGCTGAACAAAGTTCTCATTTGCCTGAACTCATTGAGCTAATTGTGCAGTCTGTTGTCAATACCTTAAACCATTACTCATGATAAAACACAATTTGCAGATCTCACTTAGACTTTTCAGCAAAACTCTAAACACATTCTCATTCTCTAAACACATTCTGCACTGTAATGCACATGTCATCCATACTGGTAAACACAAGTGGCAACAATCAAATACAAATAGAGAACACACGTCATTGATTGAACACAACCACTCAAAACTGATTTAACCTGTTTCAGATGATGCCCAAAGACAAGAAGCAGCACACTGATCACGTTTACTCCTTTGATTTTTGTCCATTTTAGTATCGTATACTGTAGTACAGTGGACTGTAGGCTGTATACTGTACAATGAACAAACTGTATGTCCCTGAACATTGTGCTTTCCATTTGTTAACAGCACTGATTGCTCAATTGATTTTGACTGGTTGCAGGTTCATATCAACAAAGAACAATAATTACAGTATCACAGAGAGGACAAGTGTGTGAGATGCAGGGTACATTACTGTAGAAATAGGGGTACAAGGAGGAGGAAGAACACACAAAAAATTGCAAAGAGCAAAGCAGAGGAGTAATGTCTGATACATTTTGAGCTACTATGATAGAACATGTTTCCGTTCATCAAAAGACAATGACGGAAACATGAAATTTGTTTTGAGATTAAAAATGTACTTCTCCCTGAACTCTTTGATGGTACAGTAAGGTGTCACGGGTAAGTCTACACAGAATAGCAGTCCATAGATATCTTTCGAGAACTATATGTTTTGAACAATGTGTTTTCTATTTTTTGGTGTATTGTTTACTGACTGCTTGATAGTGTGTATCTTTTTGATCACTTTGTTTATGATTTGAGAGCAGTGTTTGATTTTGAACACAGGTAAAACTGTTTTGAGGTGAAAGTTTCATTTTGCAAGAGGAGTCAGAGGTTTTGTGAATAGTGCTTGAAGATGAGGTTTTGTGTTTAACGTTTTCAGAAAATGGAGCAAGGTTTCAGAAATTGTGTTTTAGCAATTGAGAAAAACTGTAACACGAAGCAACACAACATCTTCTAACATCAGCGATATAGCCTGTGTTCACTTCACTTGGCTCAGTTTTTTCCCCGACCACACTACTGCGCTGGCTTATGACATCATCGAAACTGAACTTTCACCTTTCAGGAACATAAATCAGAATAATATCCAGAATATTTATCAATTGAAATTGCAATGAAATATAGTGATTTCCCTTACAGAATTCTAAACATATCCCCATTCTAGGAAATTATGAAATTATAAAATAATACTTCTAGGTCGCAACATACAGCAGTTACAGTGATATTAAAGTGTACTGTTTATTTTATTTAAAGGCAACTGGACTCAAGTCTCCTCATTTATAGCACTGCACTTTCTGGTGTTTCTCCATCTGAAGAAAGATTCAGAAACACTATTAGTGAACGGCTTGTTATGTGTATCAGTAGAAAGAGCATTAAACTGTGAAGCATTAAAAAAACTTTGTGGCTATAAAATTGTTTTATATACTGAAATCTGACAAATCTTTGCTGTGAAACAATACAGAAGTGAGAACAGACTAACAACAGCGTAACAAATGACTGTAGATTATTCTGACAGAGTTACAGTTATACTGGACTAATGGTGCTTTACACTAAATCTTCATTTATTAAGCAAAATGTATTCAGAGGTTGTAAACTACAAAACTGACTTTGAATTAATTGTGAGTCATGTACAAGATTTTCTGATGTTTAAAATATGAAATCAGTCCCATTTAAATATTAACTTTTCTATTGTTTCTATATTGATCCTATATATTAATCTACAGTGATGAATTCACTTATTTGTGGAGTGAGGACGGATCCAGACTGGGATTGTAACTAGTTTCCTCAAATGCTCCTGTCTTGGTTTGTTCATATCATTAAGTCTTCATGATTTTGCTGGTGTATTAGTGACTGTATGGCATTTATTAATGATGCTTTTAACTCACACATGAACTGAACATTGATCTGAGTCATTTTCTCTTTCTGTCTTCAGTCTGAGTAGATGCAGTATTACAGAAGAACAGAGACTCATCCTGACGTCAGCTCTGAAATCAAACCCATCACACCTGAGAGAGCTGGACCTGAGCGGGAATAAACTAGGAGACTCTGGACTGAAACACTTATGTGACTTACTGAAGGATTCACACTGTAAACTGGAGAGACTGAGGTCAGTCACATTCACATACAAGAAAGAAAAAAGTCTTTTGATATTTGAATGAAAGAGAATAAAGAGTTTGTTTTTCTTATTTCTGCTAATGTAGGTTAAGCTGCTGTTATATGTCAGATGAAGGTTGTTCTGCTCTGACTTCAGCTCTGAAATCAAACCCATCACACCTGAGAGATCTGAACCTGAGTGTGAATAAACTAGGAGTCTCTGGAGTGAAAAACCTCAGTGATCTACTGATGAACCCGCAATTCAAGCTGGAGAAACTACAGTTAGTATCATTATACTGTACATGTTGCACACTTAAAACAGACTGTCTTCTCTTTTGCAACTTTATTTTGCCAGTTCTGTTGGAATTATCTTTTTAACACGAAGCAACACAACATCTTCTAACATCAGCGATATAGCCTGTGTTCACTTCACTTGGCTCAGTTTTTTCCCCGACCACACTACTGCGCTGGCTTATGACATCATCATAACTGAACTTTCACCTTTCAGGAACATAAATCAGAATAATATCCAGAATATTTATCAATTGAAATTGCAATGAAATATAGTGATTTCCCTTACAGAATTCTAAACATATCCCCATTCTAGGAAATTATGAAATTATAAAATAATACTTCTAGGTCGCAACATACAGCAGTTACAGTGATATTAAAGTGTACTGTTTATTTTATTTTAAGGCAACTGGACTCAAGTCTCCTCATTTATAGCACTGCACTTTCTGGTGTTTCTCCATCTGAAGAAAGATTCAGAAACACTATTAGTTAACGGCTTGTTATGTGTATCAGTAGAAAGAGCATTAAACTGTGAAGCATTTGAAATTTTGTGGCTATAAAATTGTTTCATATACTGAAATCTGACAAATCTTTGCTTTGAAACAATACAGAAGTGAGAATAGACTAACAACAGCGTAACTGTCACGGATTGGCCAGGTTCATCCACCACAATCACCCAGCGATCACAGTCACCTGAGTTTTAATAAGTCACACCTGCACCCCATCAATCACCACTGCTTCATAAGCACACCTCACGCACCTCTCATTGTCCGGGCTCGTTTATCCGAAGCGGACTCATAGTGCTTCTCTCTATGAGTTTCACTACTAAACTTACCTGTGTTTACTTACCAGTTCTCTACGACGATTCCAGTCTGTTCCAGTCTGTTCAGATCTCATCTCGAGTGGTGTCCGAGCCGTAAGCCTGTCTGTCCCATCAAGTGGTGCGTGAGTGTGTGCTATCACCTGTCATTCTCTTCATACGAAGTTCATCTCCACTCTGAAGTCTCATCCTGCCGTTCCTGCAAAAGATACAGCGATCAGTCATTCACGAATTACATTCAAGAACTCTGCACTTCTGAACTCTGATACTTACCTAAATTCAGCACGTTGAATCTTCTTGACACTCATCTGTTTAAATAAACATTACATCACTACTTACCTTGTTGTCCGTCTGCTTCCGTAACAGTAAGCCCGGACCTAAAAGACAGCGGCAGCATGAGTGTTCCAGATCCCTTTCAAGAGCTGGTGGATTCATTGAAGAGGGTATTAACACTTCATCCTACCATGGCGGTTGGATGGCTACTCCAACCTTCACGCCTTCCGCACCACCAGCACCACCACCTTCGAGCACTTCTTCGTCCACCGCATCTTCCAGTCCCATGGCCCGACCAGCGCCCTACTCTGGCGGGGCGGAGGAGTGCAACGGATTTTTGCTTCAATGTTCTCTCATATTCACCATGCAGCCCACATTATATCCCACCGATCAGTCAAAAATTGCATTCATTACATCTCTTCTCACCGGTCCAGCTCTCCAATGGGCTGAAACAATTTGGAAGCAAGCTGGTCCCGCCATTAGTTCCATTCAAGCCTTTGTTTCCCACTTCAAAGAAGTATTCGGCCGAACAGATGGAGAGATATCAGCCGGTGAGCAACTCTATCATTTGTCTCAAGGAAATATGTCTACTCATGAATATGCCCTTCGCTTTCGCACTCTAGCGGCAGCCAGTGGATGGAACGAATGGTCCTTACTGACCACCTACCGGCTTGGTCTCACACCTCAACTCCGTTTGCAGCTGGCCGCCTTGGGTGATGCTATGGGGCTCGAAAAGTTCATTCAACAATCCATCCGATGTTCAGACCGTATACAATCTTATCAGTCCCATTCTAACTCTACTGCACTCCTCCGCCCATCTGAAACCGCCAGCCCTCCAGAACCAGAGCCCATGATCATCGAGGCTGGTAAACTTACCGCTGCTGAGCGACAGAGGAGGCTGACCCGGGGTCTTTGTATGTATTGTGGAGCCAGTGGGCATGTTCGGTTGAACTGTCCAACTCGTCCCATACGAACATCGGTGAGTGTATTCCATATTGATGAAGAAAAAATGCAACCACTCACTTCTTGTGTCCAGTTAACCACCCAGACATCATCTGTTTCAGTTCATGCCCTCATCGACTCCGGGTCAGCTGGAAATTTCATCTCGGGGACCCTCTGTCGCCAGCTCCAGCTCCGTACCGAAGCCTCGTCAATAGTTTACCAGATTCAACCCATATCCAAGTTCATCACTGCACGTCCTCGTATTCACCGGAAATGTGAACCCATTACGCTTCATGTCGGAGCCCTACAGCAAGAGGATATCCAGCTGCTGGTTCTGGAGGGGGCCAATGCGGATATTATACTGGGACGTCCGTGGCTGGTGAAGCATGATCCCATCATCTCTTGGGGCTCCGGGGAAGTGATGAAGTGGGGCAAGGATTGCTCACCAAAATGTTTTCCATTTCTTCCACGTCCTGTTTTGAATCCTGTTCCAGTCTATGTCACATCAGTCGAAAGTCCACTCGAAAAACAGTCCACGAAGATTCCTGATATCTACTCATCTTTCCAAGACATCTTCTGCCCCAAGAGAGCTTCCCAGTTACCACCTCATCGGCCATGGGACTGCGCCATAGACCTGATTCCTGATGCTCCTTTGCCCAGAGGTAAGATCTACCCGTTGTCACTTCCAGAGACCAAGGCCATGGAGGAGTACATTCAGGAAGCTCTCGATCAAGGGTATATTCGGCATTCTACATCTCCCGCAGCATCCAGCTTCTTCTTTGTGGCCAAAAAGGATGGAGGGCTGCGGCCATGCATTGATTACCGGACCCTGAACCAAGGAACCATCAAATTCAAATATCCTCTTCCTCTCGTCCCTGCGGCCCTCGAACAACTCCGTTCAGCGACCATCTTCACGAAGTTGGACCTCTGCAGCGCTTACAACCTGGTGAGAATACGAGAAGGGGATGAATGGAAGACGGCTTTTGTGACCCCTACTGGCCACTATGAATATCTGGTTATGCCCTATGGTCTGGTCAACGCCCCTTCCGTGTTTCAAAACTTCATTCATGAGGTCCTCCGGGAGTTCCTGCATCGCTTCGTGGTCGTCTATATAGATGACATCCTCATCTACTCCCGGAGTGAAGCCGAACATCGTCACCACGTTGCGGAGGTCCTTCTTACACTCAGAGCTCATCATCTCTTCCTGAAGGCCGAGAAATGTTCTTTCCATCTTCCATCAGTCCAGTTCCTAGGATACCTCATTGACCGTCAGGGGGTCCGCATGGACGAGAGGAAGGTCACAGCAGTAACCACCTGGCCAGAACCCACCACGATAAAAGAACTCCAGAGATTCCTTGGTTTTGCCAACTTTTACAGACGTTTCATACGAGGTTACAGCATCATCAACACTCCACTCACCAACTTACTCAAAGGTAAACCCAAAAGTCTCCTCTGGACTCCTGAAGCGGCCGCAGCCTTCCAATCCCTCAAGTCTGCCTTCACTCAAGCACCTCTCCTGACTCACACTGATCTTGAGCTTCCTTTCGTCGTGGAGGTGGATGCCTCAACCTCCGGAGTTGGAGCCGTCCTTTCTCAACTTCATGGGACACCAAAACTACTCCATCCAAGTGCCTACTTCTCTCGGAAGCTCAGCCCGGCGGAGAGGAATTACGACATCGGCAACCGTGAACTCCTGGCCATCAAGCTCGCCCTAGAAGAGTGGCGACATTGGCTGGAGGGCGCCATCCACCCATTCCAAGTCATCACAGACCATAAAAATCTCCAGTACCTCCGTGATGCAAAACGTCTCTGTCCCCGTCAGGCCAGATGGTCATTATTCTTCTTGAGATTCCATTTCACCATTACCTACCGTCCTGGTCCTAAGAATGTCCGTGCCGATGCTTTGTCCAGACTACATGATACTCCAGAGACTCCCGAGACAACCACCAACATTCTACCCGAAGATATCATCATCAGTCCCATCGAATGGTCTGCTCCTCCAGCCGTCGCCACTCCTGATCCTCGTCCTCCTCCGGGCTGTCCACCTGATCGCCAGTTCATCCCTAGGACACAACGGGTAGATCTCATCCACACTATTCATACCTCTCTGGGCACTGGACATCCCGGGGCCAACAACACTCTCTCGCTGCTATCCGATCGCTTCTGGTGGCCGGGTATGGCAAGGGATGTGAAGCGGTATGTCCAAGGCTGTAAGGAGTGTGCCATGTCCAAAAGTCCCAGACATCTTCCTGCAGGAAAGCTCCATCCCTTGCCAATTCCAAACCGCCCCTGGTCACACCTAGAAGTTGATTTCATGACCGATTTACCATCATCGGATGGAAACACCTGCATCTTCGTCATCGTCGATCGCTTCTCTAAGTTCTGCAGACTATTACCACTAAGAGGTCTTCCCACTGCCCGGGAAAACCGCCGAACTCCTCTTCCATCATGTCTTTCGCTATTATGGGATCCCGTTTTTCAAGCTCCTAGCTGTGACAGTCAGCCTCTCCTCTGGCTACCACCCTCAGACCAACGGCCAGACGGAGAGGAAGATCCAGGAAGTGGGGTGGTTCCTCAGGACCTTCTGCCACGGCCACCAGAACTCCTGGAACCAGTTTCTGGGCTGGGCAGAGTATGCCCAAAATTCACTGCGGCAACCCACGACAGGCCTCACACCATTCCAGTGTGTTCTCGGATTCCAGCCTCCTCTATTTCCCTGGGATGGTGAACCATCTGAGGTCCCCGCAGTGGATTACTGGTTCCGGGAGAGCGAGAGAGTCTGGGACGAAGCTCACCATCATCTGCAGAGGGCAGTTCGCAGATCCAAGACAGTCGCTGACCGGAGGAGGATTTCGGGTCCAGTCTACGTTCCAGGAGATAAGGTTTGGCTCTCCACTCGCGATATTCGTCTGCGACTGCCCTCCAAGAAACTGAGTCCCAGGTTTGTTGGCCCCTTTACCATCCTGAAACAGGTCAATCCCGTCACTTTCAAACTCCAGCTACCACCACAGTACAGAATTCATCCCACATTTCACGTCTCCTTGCTCAAACCCTTTCACGAACCTCTTGTTCCCTCCACAGAACCTGGCCATGAAGAGGAACCTCCTCCCCCCTTGATGCTGGAAGAAGGGTCCATCTACTCCGTTCGTGAAATCCTGCAGTCCCGACGTCGTGGTGGTCAGTTGGAATATCTGGTCGATTGGGAGGGATACGGACCAGAGGAGAGATCATGGATCCCAAGAGTCGACATCCTAGATCCCACGCTCATGGAAGAGTTCCATTCCAGTCATCCTCAGTACCCTGGACCTCGTGGACGTGGAAGACCACCACGGCGTCGGAGACCTCGGCCCTCAGGAGCGGGCCCTGGGGAGGGGGGTAGTGTCACGGATTGGCCAGGTTCATCCACCACAATCACCCAGCGATCACAGTCACCTGAGTTTTAATAAGTCACACCTGCACCCCATCAATCACCACTGCTTCATAAGCACACCTCACGCACCTCTCATTGTCCGGGCTCGTTTATCCGAAGCAGACTCATAGTGCTTCTCTCTATGAGTTTCACTACTAAACTTACCTGTGTTTACTTACCAGTTCTCTACGACGATTCCAGTCTGTTCCAGTCTGTTCAGATCTCATCTCGAGTGGTGTCCGAGCCGTAAGCCTGTCTGTCCCATCAAGTGGTGCGTGAGTGTGTGCTATCACCTGTCATTCTCTTCATACGAAGTTCATCTCCACTCTGAAGTCTCATCCTGCCGTTCCTGCAAAAGATACAGCGATCAGTCATTCACGAATTACATTCAAGAACTCTGCACTTCTGAACTCTGATACTTACCTAAATTCAGCACGTTGAATCTTCTTGACACTCATCTGTTTAAATAAACATTACATCACTACTTACCTTGTTGTCCGTCTGCTTCCGTAACAGTAACAAATGACAGTAGATTATTCTGACAGAGTTACAGTTATACTGGACTAATGATGCTTTACACTAAATCTTAATTTATTAAGCAAAATGTGTATTCAGATGTTGTAAACTACAAAACTGACTTTGAATTAATTGTGAGTCATGTACAAGATTTTCTGATGTTTAAAATATAAAATCAGTCTATTTAAATGTTACTTTTCTATTGTTTCTATATTGATCCTATATAGTAATCTACAGTGATAAATTCACTTATTTGTGGAGTGAGGACGGATCCAGACTGGGATTGTAACTAGTTTCCTCAAATGCTTCTGTCTTGGTTTGTTCATATCATTAAGTCTCCATGATTTTGCTGGTGTATTAGTGACTGTATGGCATTTATTAATGATGCTTTTAACTCACACATGAACTGAACATGGATCTGAGTAATTTTCTCTTTCTGTCTTCAGTCTGAGTGGATGCAGTATTACAGAGGAACAGTGTCTCATCCTGACTTCAGCTCTGACATCAAACCCATCACACCTGAGAGAGCTGAACCTGAGCGGGAATAAACTAGGAGACTCTGGAGTGAAAAACCTCAGTGATCTACTGATGAACCCACAATTCAAGCTGGAAAAACTACAGTTAGTATCATTATACTGTACAACAGTTACAGTGTGATGGTTTGAACAGAAACAGAAAGTTTGCTGTTTGGTTTATTTTAAAGGTACACTGTGTAGTTTTAAAGTATTTTATTAGCTAAAATCATTGTCTTTATTCATAAATATGTCCTCATTGTTGTAAAATTTCCTCTGCCAATGATCTGACTTATCCTCGTAAGCGAAGAATTTCTTATCTTTATTTACATTAGACGGGTAAGTCCAAGGAGGCCTCCATGGCGTTCCAACATTTTGAAAAACTATAATAGCAGAGAGGGACAAAAAGCTCTAGCCTTCCTCAACGCCTTTCCTCAACTCATTTTCGTTTAGAGCCACCGTCACGTGACTGAAACCAGCTGAAACAGACAAGGAGAGCAGTGAGAGGCGCTTGTCACTGCCCCGGTAAATCTGAAAGGCTGCACTGCACGGTACTTCATAATGCAGGATCTTACTTATGCAGAGCCACAGGAGATGCTTTTTACAGTCTGTGATTCATACTGTAACATTCGTTTGTTCGTTGTGTGTCAAGTTGCAGTTTGGAATAACGAACCTCATCACCAAGAAAAACTCGATGAAGTGCTATTGGAAGACATGTTGTCAGCTTCTTGGTACATAACGGCTACCGTAGTTGCAACACGCATTTGAAAAGGCGAGGCGCTAGAGAGCACTATTCGTTTGAATGCAAAATACAATTACACCACTAAATGGGAGAAATTCCTACACAGTGTACCTTTAAGGCAGTGTTTCCCAACCCTGCTCCTGAAGGACCCCCAACACTGCACGTTTTCTTTATCTCCCTAATCAAACACCTGATTCAACCCATCAGCTCATTAGAAGAAACTCTGGGACCTGAAATGGGTGTGTCAGAAAGAGGAGTCTCATCTTTCTGACTCCTTCAGGAGCAGGGTTGGGAAACACTGCTTTAAGGCAACTGGAGCATCATCATTTATAGCGCTGCACTTTCTCAAGCATTGGGTGATTGTCTATTTTCTTTTGTTGTTTGATTAACATTAATCACACAGAATATTAGCCTGCTGGTCCGGCCCTTTAAGACCTGCAAGAAAACATAAGATTTATTTTTATATATGGTGTTTACGTTCACTAAAGACATACCCGACTGTGTTTATGTGAATACTTGCCAGGATGTGCATTTTTACATATAATTTTGACTATTCAAACCTAATAATCCATGAAAGAGAACTGAAATCTCGATTGCATGCTGTGAAAGGTGTGTGTGCGCTTCAGGGGCCTCATTTATAACCGCTGCACAAAACAGGCCCTGAAAGAGGCGTACGCCACTTCCGACGGATAAGTTGTAATTTATAAAAACAAACTTGACGGGAAAATTTGCCCACCTGCACGCAAACCCAGACCCATGCGTACAAACGTTTTGGAGACGGAGCAGTTTGGCGACACCGATGGTGAGCTGGAGTTAAATGTCTTTTTGGTCACTTTTAGACAGGAAAATCTAAAGAAAATTATACATATAGGCTTACAGAAAGATAATACAAATATAATTTCACTCACCAAGCCTATCACTTGAAGGGAGGGCGGGAGGCCTGGAATACACATATGTACTAACTATTTGGGGTAGTGAAACATATGGCAGTCCCTGAGGTAGTCCCAATCCGAGGGAAGTGGGAGCGTACTCAACAGGGACGACAGAACAAGTCTGTCAAGGGGAAGACACGGCTGAACTGCACGTGGCATCATGGGTCACCGTAGAAACCACTGGAAAAACACCCAGTCTACTAGCAACTCCTTACTAGAGGTAGCAGACCTGGCGCCAGGCGGTCCGCCACGCCTGGCACCGGAGGGGTGATGGAGGAACTCACGAGGCTCACCGACGTTGGGCGCCAACGGAGCAAAGACGCACGTATCCGGCCGAGGCACGGAGTGGCGTAGCAAGCCGACACAACCTATTCCCTCGCACCACTGGCCGTAGCGAGTACTCGGGAGGAAACAGGTTCTACACGTAGGCTATAAACCCTAGAGAAAGTGTTAGGTGTCGCCCAGCCCGCAGCTCTACAGATGTCTGTCAGCGAGGCGCCTTGAGCCAAAGCCCAGGAAGCGGCAACACCTCTAGTAGAGTGAGCGCGCAACCTGGGAGGACAAGGCTCACCCAGAGACTCATACGCTCGGGTGATAGCATCCACTAACCAGTGGCTAACCTCTGCTTGGAGATAGCCTTCCCCTTCTGCTGGCCTCCATAACAGACAAAGAGCTGATTAGGCATGTGCCGGTATCACATTTTCATGCTGCCATTAATTGAGTTAGCTTTTATCACGGTATACGGTATTATCACAATATTTGAATTGCACATGAGAAACAGATGGATTAGGGGGGTGATGTAAAAAATAAATAAAACTTGCATCACAAGGTGTAATTGTGATTGTCAAAACATTTGGTAACTAAACTGAATTTTATTAAGTTCGATTGCTTAACACAAATTTAACGATTTCAATTCAATACTTGGGATTTGATTTAAATCTTGATTCAATATTGACTAATTTTGGATAAATTTTAGGAAGGCTACATAGATAGCCCACGTTATTTTTTTCTCATGAAAAAAAATATCTCACATAATGCTATGTAACCATATAGAGCCCTATCAGCTGGTATTGTTAAAGGTTACAAATAACGAATTAAATCAAATATAATGTGGTTTTCATTATAATAACAATTATGTAATGACACAAGTAAAAATATAATAAATATGTAAAAAAGTGCAGTGCACATATTCAGCAAAATACTCCTCTTTATCTATTTGTTTTAGTCATCTAACATGCTGCTGGTCATTAAATGGTTTAAATGTAACGTTCTGTGACACAATTGTTCTCCTGTTTCATATCAAAAGTAACCTGCTCTGTCTTGTTTGACGGTCTTCGTGTCCTCTTTGCTCCGCGATTTTTCTCTGCGTGAGAAAACGGATGTGTGGCGTGAGCGTGTGAAGAGTCTCGCGCTGAATGCGTAGAGTTGGCAGCTCTGCTTTTAGAAGCGGGATGGATCCGGATAGATCGGCGGCGGCCATAGACTGTAGGCGGCGGCGGCGGCGGCGGCGGCGTTCCTCCTTCCACCATGCTGCTTCTCCATGTGAGGACTGTTTACATTAGACTAGAAGTGCGCACCGGCCGCATGCTTATACACGTGGCGATTGTTTACATCAGAATGCGCACGTGATTCGCGCAGCATATACGCAGTGTTTAAGCGGTTGATGGAAAATACGCTATAATGCGCGTTCTAAAAATCTAAATTCGGATCTATAATTTTTCACGGTATTTTGAAGTGCCCGCGATAACAATATTGTGCATATTCATTACCGCGATTTATCGCATTACCGAATACCGGCACATGTCTAGAGCTGATCTGAGGTTCTGAAGCTTTGCGTTCTGTCAATATAAACGCGCAGGGCGTGGACGGGACAGAGAAAAGCTAGGGCTGGGTCTGCCTCCTCCTGGGGCAGCGCTTGCAGGTTCACTACCTGATCCGCGAAGGGAGTGGTAGGAACCTTGGGCACATATCCGAGCCGGGGTCTCAATACAACATGAGAAAGGCCTGGCCCGAACTCTAGGCACGATTCGTCGATCGAAAAAGCCTGCAGATCCCCAACCCTCTTGAAAGAAGCCAATGCCAACAGGAGCGCTGTCTTAACCCTCTGGGGACCAAGCTGTTTTTGGGGTCCTTGAGATGTTCTGACATGCCTTGACATTTGTGCTTTTTTCAGTTATTTATAAACATGTTAATGGCTAAGGTGTAAATTCACTCTATATAGCACAAACAGGGCTACCATAATATGCGAGCAACGTGTATGTAGATGTTTGTATTTTTAAGAGAATAATGTTTATGCGTGGTTATTGGAAAAAATAAAAATGAAAGTTGCTGAATTAAGACCACAAAACACATTAAATATGTGTCCACAAGACTTTTGACTAATGGATGTTGTCCCTTTGAGTTCTAGCTTCAAAATGATGTGAAAATAGTCTTGCTTTATCGTTCACAGAAAAAAAATACATTGATTTAAATGGTGTAAAACAGGTTTTGCTTGGAAAGCCAATATGCGAGGAGGAGGAGTAGTTTACACCTTAGAGTACAATGTCCCACCCACTCTGCATAATGACTCTGCCTAATGAGCCAGGTGTGACACTGACTGAGCCACAATGCAAGGACAAAAGATGTATTTAGACTTACATTGACCATTTAAGATTTCGCTTACATCTCTCTTGTAAATATGTTTTGCTATTTTATTAAAAATGTTACAATTACAACAATAATTACAATTTCAACAATATTTCAAGTATACTCTTTCTTTGTAAAACAAACAAAAAAAGATTATAGGCCTACATTTTATCATATGTATTCATTAGTTTGAATATAGCCAACATTGGAACATCTAACATCTTAGTCTATGACTTTATTTTTGACAAAAATAGTAGGCTATTTTATATATATATATATATATATATATATTAGGGTGCATCAAAAAACACAATTCTTGAATTTTGATATGGCTGGGTGCTAAAAATGTTCCAATATATGTAGAAACAACACATGCAAAATATTTTTCCAGTACATGATGATTTAGGGGTGCCACCACACATCTGTTTTTGTTGGATAAAGTGCTTAACAGTGCTCAATGGTCACAATGGAGATTTGAGGTAAACAATACTACAGCTCAAGAAAACTGAGGTGATCTTTCTGTTTGAGGTGATATTTCTGTGTTGGGTATGTATTATTACATAATTATTATCATATCTGTAATTGTGTCTTTGTATACTTATTTATCATAAGTCATTTAAGTCATATTTATAGGTATTTGGTGCTCATTACATCTAGCTAACGTTCTTGCTTTGGCTCTCAACGAAGGCGGTCGCATTTTCCTACCCTCCTCTCCCTTATCTTCCCTGCTTTGCTCCTCTCGTCTCGTCTACTGTCTTGTACTTTGAGAGACTCTCTCCGCACTGCTCTCCAAACTAAGAAATTATGGATTTGATCAACTGGTCTCTCAACGCAATTGACACCATCTTCTCGACGAGAAGCTTGGGTTCGGGGGAACCTGACTGCCCTGCCGGAACGTTCGCAGCTGGCTACACGATGGACGCATGGGAGAGGTGGCGGGTCGTGTGTCTGGCGGCTCTTTCCGTGGAGGACGCTGAAGATATTTACCTATTCGGAACCATGATAACAGGTTTTCTGCTGTTTGGATTAGGCATTGCCCTGGTTTATCGAGGAATTAAGAAGACGGTGACAGCTGTCCAAAGCCCCACAAGGCTGCCCGTTATGATTTAAGCAGTGGGCAGAGCTGTTGGCACTCAGACTGTGACTATGAACCACAATATGGATAACATCACGGAGAAGCTCACAGCTTTGCAAAGGCAAATGGATCGTTTCGGAGACCCAAACGGACCAGGAGCTGTGTAAATTGGAATGCGGCTACTCGTCCCAAGACCAAACAACCACAATCTTATCTGCTTTCGGCCCCCCTCTATCAGCACTGGCCTTGGCCGAGGCCGTTGCTGGAACAACAACTCCCCCTGGAGAGAGCACTGCAAAGAGACGCTCTTGCGTTCCTTCCCCGACTCCACACTGACACCTGCTGATTGTTGACTCTGTCTGGGACCTGATCAAGGTTGTCTCCATGGCAACTGCTGTGTTTCGCTATGACATCCTGCGGACTGAGGCACCTAGATTGGGATGCCAGGCGTAGCGACTCTTCAGGCCCACACATACAGAAACTCTTACATAGATACAGATATGCAATCACCCTCCCCCACCCCCCATCCCACGCCTTCGACGCTTTTTACCACCAGTTTGTCAGGCGGGTCTGTGACCAGCGCCGAAATGGCTGCAGGACCGGATGGCTGCTTGCCTGTGCTGGGTTACCTCCAACCCCCTCTCCCCTCCCCCCTCCCCTGTTGCAAGTCTTGTGTGTTCATGTTGTGTACTGATTATGTGCAAATTGCTGAGGTGTTTTACTGTCCCCAAACTGTACTCCCTATTGGAGCATAGTCTGGGGGTTGCCTTTTTTTCTCCTCAACTCTCCTCATGTTATGCTGTATTCTTACTAACTTCAGGTCGGTCCTAAATTGCATTTCGTTGCCTTGTACCTGTACTTGTGTAATGACAATAAAGTTGAATCTAATCTAGCAACAGTTTGCTAACCATAGTTAGCTATCTATGTTAGCTAAGCTATTAAGCTTAACATCAACAGTATTCTAGAGTGAACAATGTCATATTCAGAGTATACAGTGAGGAGAACAAGTATTTGGTACACTGGCGATTTTGCAGGTTTTCCCACTTACAAAGCATGTAGAGGTCTGTAACTTTTATCATAGGTACACTTCAACTGTGAGAGACGGTATCTAAAACAAAAATTCAGAACCGGTATAAAAGACACCCGTCTACTCACTCAATCAAACAGACTCAAACCTGGCCAAGACCAGAGAGCTGTGTAAGGACATCAGGGATAAAATTGTAGACATGCACAAGGCTAGGATGGGCACGATTATTAGAAAATGCAATAAGGTGACGGTCAATCTCCCTCGGTCTGGGGAACCACGCAATATCTTACCTCGTGGGGCATCAATGATCATGAGGAAGGTGAGGGATCAGCCCAGAACTATACGGCAGGACCTGGTCAATGACCTGAAGAGAGCTGGGACCACAGTCTCAAAGAAAACCATTAGTACTACCACACAACGCCGTCATGGATTAAAATCCTGCAGCGCACGCAAGGTCCCCCTGCTCAAGCCAGCGCATGTCCAGGCCCGTCTGAAGTTTGCCAATGACCATCTGGATGATCCAGAGGAGGAATGGGAGAAGGTCATGTGGTCTGATGAGACAGAAATAGAGCTTTTTGGTCTAAACTCCACTCGCCAAGTTTGGAGGAAGAAGAAGGATGAGTACAACCCCAAGAACACCATCCCAACCATGAAGCATGGAGGTGGAAACATCATTCTTTGGGGATGCTTTTCTGCAAAGGGGACAGGATGACTGCACCGTATTGAAGGGAGGATGGATGGGGCCATGTATGGCGAGATCTTGGCCAACAACCTCCTTCCCTCAGTAAGAGCATTGAAGATGGGTCATGGCTGGGTCTTCCAGCATGACAACGACCCGAAACACACAGCCAGGGCAACTAAGGAGTGGCTCTGTAAGAAGCATCTCAAGGTCCTGGAGTGGCCGAGCCAGTCTCCAGACCTGAACCCAATAGAGAATCTTTGGAGGAGCTGAAAGTCCGTATTGCCCAGCGACAGCCCCGAAACCTGAAGGATCTGGAGAAGGTCTGTAAGGAGGAGTGGGCCAAAATCCCTGCAGTGTGTGCAAACCTGTTCAAGAACTACAGGAAACGTATGATCTCTGTAATTGCAAACAACGGTTTCTGTACCCAAAATTAAGTTCTGCTTTTCTGATGTATCAAATACTTATGTCATGCAATAAAATGCAAATTAATTACTTAAAAATCATACAATGTGATTTTCTGGATTTCTGTTGAAGTTGAAGAGTACCTATGATCAAAATTACAGACTTCTACAGGCTTTGTAAGTGGGAAAACCTGAAAAATCTGCAGTGTATCAAATACTTGTTCTCCCCACTGTAGATGTCTCATGTGTATTGAGAGTAACATTGTAGTTGTTACAGTAAATTAACAGGGTAAGGCCATGTGAACATGTCCCATTGACCTCCATTCATTTTGTCTATAGGACAAATGAATGGAGAATCTTGAAAGTTGAATTCTGAGAAATGCCCAAGTTGCCCAAAGGGTTCAAACAAACAACTTTGACTTTGTTAACCCTATAGAACATGTTACTGTATAAAAGTTTACTGTACTCAACATTTCCAGGTCAACCTTTTGGCAATTAGACTAAAAATTTTTGGAAATTTCGCCAAAGTTCATGTGTTAGGTGGCACCCCTAAATCTCAATGGAATTCCTCAAAACTTTGTTAAAGTCATTTTTATGTTAATTGGAACAAAACCCAATGCCAGCCAAATTGATATTTTGAAATTAAAATTTCCCATTCAAATTTGATGCACCCTAATATATATATATATATATATACGTATATATATATATATATATATATATATATATATAACGTTAGATATGAGCAGAAATTGCTAAACAAAAGCTTATTTGATGTGGCAGTATATTCTACAGTAGCCTAAAAACTGTTTAATACGTTGCTTATACAAATATATTTTATTTCAACATATTTCAGTCGATTTTTACTCATCTCAGTAGGCTATAGCAAAGCAGTTTATTCTTTCACACACAGACGCGCAATTCATATTTAGGCTAAACAGTCTTTACAAATATGTACCCTTCATTCATCTCACAGAAAGGCGAGTCATATTATAGAAATGCGATTCATCTTTTTGCGGTTTACATAGGCCTACACTAACGTTATTCCATAACGTTATTCCAAATCAACACTTGAGAAAAGAAAACAGCCTACCTCACTCCTCAGCGGGATCTGCTCCTCATATCAGGAGATATTGCTCCTCATATCAGCACTGTTCTGAGGAATCTTTTCTCCATAAGGTAGGCTATATTATGCCTCACTCGCGGCGCTTTGTTTACAGCTGATGTGGGGGCGTTTCACAGACTGAAATGGTTCTCAGAATTTGCATTTGAATAGCACGCGCTCTCCGGGGAGTGGTCAAATTACTTTTGAATGGCTCGTAATGAGCTCGACTGGAGTCGCTCTCTTTTTATACAGATTACAGAAGCTGAGAATATTTGTTTTTTATATAAATTACTTCATTTAAAAGATGCGATCTCAAGCTTTATGCCCGTGGGTCTGTTTGCCTGTTTGACTGAATTTTCGCGGAGTTATAGATAATTTTCGAACGCGTTTCAAATGGGAGTTTACTGACAGGGGAGAAGGCAGAAATCGCATCATGTTAATTTTTCTTTATTTGTCAAAAAGCAAAACACTTTATTTTTATTGTGAGTATACAGAAAAAAAAAAGAAACTGAACAGGATCGATTGATGTATTACACGAAAATGAAAGATCAAAATTAACAGAGCATTAAGTGTTTATTTTTCATTGCTAAAAAAAAAAAACGAGCAAAACGCCCGGGTCGCTCCTCTCAGCCCTCTCAGCCCCCAGAGGGTTAATGGACAGGATATTCAACTCAACTGTTGACAGGGGCTCAAAGGGAGGACTTTGAAGAGCTCTAAGAACCAGAGCTAGGTCCCAAGAGGGTACAGAGTGCAAAACACGAGGTGGATTTAACCTCCTAGCACCTTTAAGGAATCTGATGATCAGGTCGTGCTTCCCCAAGGACTTACCTTCTACTGCATCGTGATGCGCTGCTATTGCAGCGACATACTTTGAGGGTGGAGGGAGACAGCCTTCACTCCAACCCATCTTGCAGGAAAGAAAGCACGACTCTGATCGGGCAAGTTCGGGGGTCCTCCTGACGGGAGGAACACCAATCGACGAACAGGTTCCACTTCAACGCATAGAGGCGCCTCGTAGAGGGGGCTCTAGCGGAAGTGATGGTATCTACCACTGCCTGTGGCAGGCCATCTAGAACCTCCGCGTCCCGTCCAGGGACCAGACATGGAGTTTCCAGAGGTCTGGACGCGGTTGCCATAAAGTGCCCCGTCTCTGAGAAAGAAGGTCCTTCCTCAAGGAGGGACTGTCGCGAGGAGCATGAGTTCCGTGAACCAAGTCCTGGTGGGCCAATACGGCGCCACTAACAGGACCTGCTCCTCGTCCTCTCTGACCTTGCAAGAAGGCTCACTGGGGGAAACGCATACTTGCGCAGGTCCCGGGGCCAGCTGTGAGCCAGGGCGTCCGTGCCGAGGGTCCCCTCGGTCAGGGAGTAAAACCACTGGCAATGGGTCGTGTCCGGAGAAGCAACAGGTCTACCTGTGCGACTCCGAAGACACTCCAAATCAGCTGGACCGACTGGGGATGGAGTCGCCATTCTTCTGGCAGGGGAGGCAACCGTGAGAGCTCGTCTGCCACACGGTTGAGCTCCCCTGGAAGATGAACGGCACGAAGCGACCTCAGATGCTTCTAACTCCATAGGAGGAGGTGGGAGGCGAGTCGCGACATATGACGGTAGCGTAGACCACCCTGATGGTTGATGTACGCAACGGTCGCAGTGCTGTCCTGTTTGGACCAGTACATGCTTGTGTCTGAGAAACCCCTTGAGGCGACACAAAGCTAGACGTACTGCTTGCAACTCTAGGCAGTTGATGTGCCAATGCAGCTGGGGCCCCGTCCACATACCCGAGACTGCATGCCCGTTGTACGTGGCCCCCCAACCCATGGCAGAGGGATCCGTGAACACCACAGCATGCCTGGAAACCTGGACTAGGGGCACTCCGGCCCGTAGAAACACAGGGTCCGACCATGGGAAGAAGGTTTGGCGGCAGCGCGGGGTAACCTTGACCCGGAGCGTACCGCTCTGCCACGCCCACCTCGGGACTCGATCGTGAAGCCAGCGCTGAAGCGGTCTCATGTGTAACAAGCCGAGCAGCGTTACTGCGGCTGCGGCTGCCATATGCCCCAGGAGCCTCTGAAATTGTTTCAGTGGAACCGCTGTCCTGCCTCGAAAGGACTAGAGGCAGGTGAGCACTGACTGGACGCGCTCCTCTGTGAGGCGCGCAGTCTGGGCGACCGAGTCCAGTTCCATACTGAGATAAGAGATCCTCTGCACGGGGCAGAGTTTGCTCTTGTCCCGGTTGACCTGAAGACCCAACCGACAGCCCGAAGGGTAGGACTTTGTACTGAAACGCATGACCCTCGAACGCAAACCATAGAAACGGTCTGTGTCGAGGAAGAATCGAAACGTGAAAGTACGCGTCCTTCAGGTCGATTGCTGCAAACCAATCCTGGGGACGGATGCCTTCGAAAATGCGCTTCTGCGTGAGCATTTTGAACGGGAGTTTGTGCAGGGCCCGATTCAAAATCTGCAGGTCCAGGATTGGCCGTAACCCACCGCCTTTCTTGGGTCCAATGAAGTATGGGCTGTTAAACCCGGACCTCATCTCGGCAGGAGGGACCGGCTCAATCGCGTCCTTCGCCAGCTGGACATCGATCTCTTTCCGCAAGACAGGGGCGCCCACTGACTGCACACGGGTGAAGTGGACGCCCCTGAACTTAGGAGGCCGGCGCGCAAACTGAATTGCATAGCCGAACCGAATGGTGCGGATGAGCCATCGGGACGGACCCGGAAGCACTAGCCAGGCTTCCAGATACTGTCCCAACAAACCCACCCGAACCACCGGCGTACCCGCGGAGGGGCAGCGAGGTGGAAGACAGGGACCCGGCTCTGGTGGCATTGTAGCGACCGAGAGCGGGGTCTGGGCGTTTTAACCCTCTGGGGACCAAAAACGCGCCCGCGCGTTTTGCTCGTTTTTTTTTTTAGCAATGAAAAATAAACACAAAATGCTCTGTTAATTTTGATCTTTCATTTTCGTGTAATACATCAATCGATCCTGTTCAGTTTCTATTTTTTTTCTGTATACTCACAATAAAAATAAAGTGTTTTGCTTTTTGACAAATAAAGAAAAACTAACATGATGCTATTTCTGCCTTCTCTCTGTCAGTAAACTCCCATTTGAAACGCGTTCGAAAATGATCTATAACTCCGCGAAAATTCAGTCAAACAGGGAAACAGACCCACGGGCATAAAGCTTGAGATCGCAGCTTTTAAATGAAGTAATTTATATAAAAAACAAATATTATCAGCTTCTGTAATCTGTATAAAAAGAGAGCGACTCCAGTCGAGCTCATTACGAGATGATTCACAGTAATTTGACCACGCCCCGGAGAGCGCGTGCTATTCAAACGCAAATTCTGAGAACCATTTCAGTCTGTGAAACGCCCACATCAACTGTAAACAAAGAGGCATAATATAGCCTACCTTATGGAGAAAATTTTCCGTGCTGATATGAGGAGCAGATCCCGCTGAGGAGTGAGGTAGGCTAAGTTATCCTTTCTCAAGTGTTAATGTGGAATAACGTTATGGAATAACGTTAGGCCTATGTAAACAAAAAGATGAATCGCGTTTCTATAATATGAATCGCGTTTCTGTGAGATGAATGAAGGGTACATATTTGTAAAGACTGTTTAGCCTAAATATGAATCGCGTTTCTGTGAGATGAATGAAGGGTACATATTTGTAAAGACTGTTTACCCTAAATATGAATCGCGTTTCTGTGAGATGAATGAAGGGTACATATTTGTAAAGACTGTTTAGCCTAAATATGAATCGCGTTTCTGTGAGATGAATGAAGGGTACATATTTGTAAAGACTGTTTAGCCTAAATATGAATCGCGTTTCTGTGAGATGAATGAAGGGTACATATTTGTAAAGACTGTTTAGCCTAAATATGAATCGCGCGTCTGTGTGTGAATAAACTGCTTTGCTAGAGCCTACTGAGATGAGTAAAAATCGACTGAAATATGTTGAAATAAAATGTATTTGTATAAGCAACGTATTAAACTGCAAATTAACATTTATAGGCTATGCCCTAATATTTCATAAAAACAACATTACAGTCAGGCGAAGTATGAAAGACAATATTTTGTTGACTAGATTTGGGTACAGTTTTTACTGTAGAATATACTGTCACATCAAATAAGCTTTTCTGCTCATATATATAAAATACTATTTTGTCAAAAATAAAGTCATAGACTAAGATGTTCCAATGTTGGCTATATTCAAACTAATGAATACATATGATAAAATGTAGGCCTATAATCTTTTTTTTTTTTTACAAAGAAAGAGTACTTTTTTGCAGAAATATTGCTGAAATTGTAATTATTGTTGTAATTGTAACCTTTTTAATAAAATAGCAAAACATATTTACAAGATAGATGTAAGCAAAATCTTAAATGGTCAATATAAGTCTTCTTCTAAATATATAGGCTATTTTGTCCTTGCATTGTGGCTCAGTCAGTGTCACACCTGAATGAATGGCTAATTATGCAGAGTCATTATGCAGAGTGGGTGGGACTGGGTAATCTAAGGTGTAAACTACTCCTCCCCCTCGCATATTGGCTTTCCAAGCAAAACCTGTTTTACACCATTTAAATCAATGTATTTTTTTTTGTGAACGATAAAGCAAGTCTATTTTCACATAATTTTGAAGCTAGAACTCGAAGAGAAAACATCCATTAGTCAAAAGTCTTGTGGGCACATATTTTGTATGAGTTTTGTGGTCTTATTTCAGCAACTTTCATTTTTATTTTTTTAAATAACCACGCATAAACATTATTCTCTTAAAAATACAAACATCTACATACATGTTGCTCGCATATTATGGTAGGCCTGTTTGTGCTATATAGAGTGAATTTACACCTTTGCCATTAACATGTTTATAAATAACTGAAAAAAGCACAAATGTCAGAGCATGTCAGAACATCTCAAGGGCCCCAAAAACAGCTTGGTCCCCAGAGGGTTAACTTGACACCAACCTGCTTCCACCTGTGGGCAGACGGCAGAGAAGGCCCGTGGGCATTCTGCTGCGGGCTGCCCGGTGGCGAGGGGAGGGGGAGAGACGAGGAACGAGGCCCTGACTCCTCATGACCTGGTCTCTGCGCCTCCGGGCCCAGCTGCAGACAGGAGCGACGCAGCCGAGGCTGCATCACTGCTATCCGCGAGCTGGAGAGAGGGGAACGGGAGTGGCGCCGTTCGTGGGCGGCGCGCACTGCCATTCTGACCCTCTCAGACGGAGGAGACTGGTCTTACTGGTCTGCCAGACTCGACCGTGAGGGGAAACGAGGAGCGAGGCCCGGGGGCATCGAGTCCTGGTTTCCACCTCCTCACCCAGCGAGAGACGAGAGTGACAAGGCTGAAGCCCTCACTGTCATCTGAGCACTGGGGGCCCGTGAGTGACTCAAAGGAAGTGGACTGCTCAAATTTGGGTACCGCTGACTGGATGACCAGCGGCGGAACAGAAATGAAATTCTCCACCCGGCCCTCCCCCGGGGGAAGGAGTGGTGATGACACACACTCCCGAAGAGCAGACATCACATACTCCGGGTCGCTCCTCTCAGGGTCGTTTCCCCTACCCTTTGCGGGGGGGAAACGAACTCCGAGCGGGCGATTTTGAGGCGCTTCTGGACCACCAGTGTGGACATCGTCTGACCGAGGGCCAGCGCTGTGACTAATCACGGTCAGTCACTAAGCACAGCTCCACCCCGAATCAGAACTACCCACATGCACTGAATGTGCAGGGGTAGTGAGAGAGGAAAAACTTCTGCAGATTTAGGCATGTTTGGCTTGCCATACTGGCACCAAAATGCTTCCATACTGCCAACATTTTTCACACGCATCTAGGCACTTTAGACCCAGGAAGTGTGGCTGTCAAGTCTGAATCTTCAGCATGAGAACACACCATTACAGTAGGAACTCAGCATCATTTTCAGAATATAACAGCCCTCTCTCCGATGTAGCGATCAACATCTGTCCTCCCCTGGGGCCCCGAATGAAATGCTTGGTCCCTCATGAGAAGGACCAAAATCCCATTAAAAGCCTCGACGGCACACGGCACGCTGAGCGGCTCAAGCCTTTACGAGAAAGGGGAGACGAACAACGTGCCGACGTGGTCATGCACTCATGAGAGAACATGAACCACCCATGAACGCAGTCTCAACACACTGATTAGGCATGTGGAACAGGGATCATGGCCGTCAACCAGGGATGCAAGACAGTGAACGTGGCCATCGCCTCGATGGCACATGGCACGCTGAGCGTTCAAGCCCTCAGGCAAGACGAACAACGTGCCGACGTGGTCATGCTCTCATGTAGAGAGCACAAACCACCCACGAACACAGTCTCAGCATGTTTGTGATGCGCTAGAGGAGTGAGTGGTTCGTGCTCACTGTAACCCTCAGATCACCAATGTTATTCGCCAAAGTAGCCCTCCTCTGGTGCACCAGAAGAGAAACTAGATAGGGAAATAAGCAAAGGGACTCACCTCATAGAGGCACGCGAGTCTTGATCTTGACCACGCATCTTGAGCGCCGAATGACGCGCGCTGGGTTGCCGTGACAACCCGCACTGTCAACCGGCGCTCGACGGCATACGGCAGGCTGAGCGGCTCGAGCCTTTAACCCTCTGGGGACCAAAATAAACACAAAATGCTCTTTTAATTTTGATCTTTCATTTTCGTGTAATACATCAATCGATCCTGTTCAGTTTCTATTTTTTTTCTGTATACTCACAATAAAAATAAAGTGTTTTGCTTTTTGACAAATAAAGAAAAATTAACATGATGCTATTTCTGCCTTCTCTCTGTCAGTAAACTCCCATTTGAAACGCGTTCGAAAATGATCTATAACTCCGCGAAAATTCAGTCAAACAGGCAAACAGACCCACGGGCATAAAGCTTGAGATCGCAGCTTTTAAATGAAGTAATTTATATAAAAAACAAATATTATCAGCTTCTGTAATCTGTATAAAAAGAGAGCGACTCCAGTCGAGCTCATTACTAGCCATTCAAAAGTAATTTGACCACGCCCCGGAGAGCGCGTGCTATTCAAACGCAAATTCTGAGAACCATTTCAGTCTGTGAAACGCCCCCACATCAGCTGTAAACAAAGAGGCATAATATAGCCTACCTTATGGAGAAAAGTTTCCGTGCTGATATGAGGAGCAATATGAGGAGCAGATCCCGCTGAGGAGTGAGGTAGGCTAAGTTATCCTTTCTCAAGTGTTAATGTGGAATAACGTTATGGAATAACGTTAGTGTAGGCCTATGTAAACAAAAAGATGAATCGCGTTTCTATAATATGAATCGCGTTTCTGTGAGATGAATGAAGGGTACATATTTGTAAAGACTGTTTAGCCTAAATATGAATCGCGTTTCTGTGAGATGAATGAAGGGTACATATTTGTAAAGACTGTTTAGCCTAAATATGAATCGCGCGTCTGTGTGTGAAATAATAAACTGCTTTGCTATAGCCTACTGAGATGAGTAAAAATCGACTGAAATATGTTGAAATAAAATGTATTTGTATAAGCAACGTATTAAACTGCAAATTAACATTTATAGGCTATGCCCTAATATTTCATAAAAACAACGTTACAGTCAGGCGAAGTATGAAAGACAACATTTTGTTGACTAGATTTGGGTACAGTTTTTACTGTAGAATATACTGTCACATCAAATAAGCTTTTCTGCTCATATATATATATATATATATATAATACTATTTTGTCAAAAATAAAGTCATAGACTAAGATGTTCCAATGTTGGCTATATTCAAACTAATGAATACATATGAGAAAATGTAGGCCTATAATCTTTTTTTTTTTTTACAAAGAAAGAGTACTTTTATTTTAGAAATATTGCTGAAATTGTAATTATTGTTGTAATTGTAACCTTTTTAATAAAATAGCAAAACATATTTACAAGATAGATGTAAGCAAAATCTTAAATGGTCAATATAAGTCTTCTTCTAAATATATAGGCTATTTTGTCCTTGCATTGTGGCTCAGTCAGTGTCACACCTGAATGAATGGCTAATTATGCAGAGTCATTATGCAGAGTGGGTGGGACATTGTAATCTAAGGTGTAAACTACTCCTCCCCCTCGCATATTGGCTTTCCAAGCAAAACCTGTTTTACACCATTTAAATCAATGTATTTTTTTTTTGTGAACGATAAAGCAAGACTATTTTCACATAATTTTGAAGCTAGAACTCGAAGAGACAACATCCATTAGTCAAAAGTCTTGTGGGCACATATTTTGTATGAGTTTTGTGGTCTTATTTCAGCAACTTTCATTTTTATTTTTTTAAATAACCACGCATAAACATTATTCTCTTAAAAATACAAACATCTACATACATGTTGCTCGCATATTATGGTAGGCCTGTTTGTGCTATATAGAGTGAATTTACACCTTTGCCATTAACATGTTTATAAATAACTGAAAAAAGCACAAATGTCAGAGCATGTCAGAACATCTCAAGGGCTCCAAAAACAGCTTGGTCCCCAGAGGGTTAAAAAGGGGAGACAAACAACGTGCCGACGTGGTCATGCACTCCTGAGAGAACATGAACCACCCACGAACGTAGTCTCACACACTGATTAGGCATGTGAAACAATGAACGTGGCCGTCTTATGAGGACGGGAAACGATCGCATCCAGAAACACACAAGTGAAACGTCATCCTGAAAAGGACGCGATCTTCACTCATGTTGCTCTTTCAGGAAGAAAGTACTCTCTTTATTGTGCTGAAGCACACAGGGACCCAACGCGGCAACACAGCGGGGAAACTGCAAGCCCGCTGTGCGCACTCAACCGTTTACCAGCTGTGAAAACAGCTTTTGAATTAACAAGTGTGTAGACGTAGCCTGACGTCGTCATACTCAGATTCTAGACAGAATGTGAGTCTGATACTGCTTCATAGAGATTTGATTATGGGGCGTGTCTCAACCGAACCAGGAAAAAAAAAAAAACTCTGCACTCAATTGGATAGACCTACAACCAATCAGAGCAACGGAGTAAATGACGCATGTTCTTCATTCATATTTTCAACCAACAAAATGTCGCGGCTCTCTGTTACTCTTTTAAAATGAATGCGCTGTCGATATCTTCTATAACAGACGCGATGGCGGAATCTACACATGATGTTTCTTTTTTGATATTTTTTATTTTAGTTATTTTTCCAAAAACAAAAACAAAACAAAAAAACAGAACTGAAACAAATATTCAGTATAGAGAAACACAGACATTATCAGTGTAGTATACTAAGATAATCACAAAAAGGATATTCTTAGTTACATTAAAGTATTGAATCACTTGAAACCAAGGAATACATTCTTATACATTTGAAGAATAGATCAAATATAATCCCTATATGAAAACAATAAAACAAAATAAAGTCAGCCAAGAATTATTAAAGAAGCCCCCCCCCAAAAAAAAAAAAAAAAAAAAACACTGCTGCAACACATTGACCCAAATCTTGAGGTGTCTGCCCTAAATCGCTTAATCGCGACTGTCTTTATTTTATTCAGTTAACCAAAATCTGATCATATAGGGGATATATAATCAATCCACTCTCTCCATAGTACTGAAAACAACTGGGACTTTAGTCTTAGAGCATAGGTTAGCTTCTCCATTGTAAAAATATCATGTACTATGTTCTTCCAGTCCTCGAGAGTGGGCAAATTTGGTTGCAGCCACTTTCTTGTAATTGCTTTCTTACTTGCTATTGTTAGGATTCTGAACAGATATTTGTTTGGAAAATCACTGGTAATCAAACCCAAATACATCACCTCAAAACTAAAAGGAATTTGAATCTTAAGAATAGTTTCTAAACAATTATGTATCTCATACCAATATTGATTAATAGAAGGGCAGCTCCAGAAAATGTGGAAGTGGTGTGCCTTGTCGACCCCACAACTTCTCCAACAATTGGATCTATATGACTGTTGCTTGTTCTGGGCAGGTGTGGTGAAAAATCTAGACACACCCTTCCACGCAAACTCTCTCCAAAACAAAGAATGTGTAGTTTTCCATTGCGACTCGCATATGCTTTCCCACTCCTCTACCGAAAGACTCAGATTACCTTCTCGCTCCCATCTCTTCTTTATGTATAATGTGTCTACCTGCCTAGCTTGTTGTAGCCCACTGTACAGCTTTGAGATTATGTTTTTACAGACATCTGATTGATAGGCTAAAAAAAAAACCTTTAATAACCCATTTTCTCCTTTCCTTGACACATCTCCTTTAACATGTTCTAAATAGTGGCGCAGTTGTAGGTACCTATAAAAGTCTTGGTTCTCTAGCCCGTGATTTCCTTTAAGCATTTGAAAGCTCTGGAGTTTCCCCTTGTTCATGAATGTCCAATAGGCAGTTAAGCCTTTAGTCGTCCATCTTTTAAACCTGTTATCTGTTTTATTAGGAACGAACTCAGTATCATAGGCACACCAGCGCAGCAATACCATAGAATCTTTCAAATTACATAATTTCACTATTTTCTTCCAAATGTTTAAGGATACATTTAACCAAGGATTATCTATAGTTAATAATTTATTTATCAGTCCATTATCTCCCAATGCTGCCTGAACTGGAACCTCCTGAGATATGACACTTTCTATTTCCTTCCATCTAGATTGGTATGCCGGATTACATAAACACACCAGAGGTTTAATCTGGGCAGCATAGTAATAATCACTCAAACAAGGTAGTGCCATTCCCCCCTTTCCCTTCAATAGCTGAAGTGTTTTATATCTAATTCTGGGTTTCCTCCCTTTCCAGATAAATCTTGAAAATAATTTATCCCATTCTATGAACTGCTGCATTGGTATATTCACTGGCAGAGACTGAAATAAATATAACAGTCTCGGTAGAATGTTCATCTTGACTGATTCGACCCTTGAGCTCATGCTCAAAAAGGGAATAAGATTCCATCTAGATATTTCAGTTTTAATTTTTGTAATTAGAGGTGCAAAATTAGCTTGAAATAATTGTGATATATCTTTTGATAAAATTACTCCCAGATATGTCATTGAAACTGAATCCCAGTTGAGACAAAAACTCCTGGTAATGAAACCAGGTGGCTTTTAATTAAACGTGAGAACCTGGGTTTTTTGTATGTTCACCTTGTAGCCTGAAAATGATCCATATGTCTCAAGAAGTGACATCAATTCTGGAAAAGACTGGGTTGGCTGTTTTAAGTAAACTAAAATATCATCTGCAAAGGCAGCTACCTTGTGCACTCCTGTCCCCATTTCTATACCTATAATTTTGTCATTTTGTCTAATCCACTGGTTAAGGGGCTCTATGAACAGGGCAAATAAAATAGGGCTAATTGGGCAGCCCTGACGGGTTCCTCGTTCTAGAGTAATCTGGTTAGAAAGATCACCATTCACCTTGATTCTGGCTAGTGGTTTATCATAAAGTGCTTGAATAACATTAATAATAGATTGGTGAAACCCAAATCGTTTCATAACCATAAAGAGATACTTCCACCTAACAGAGTCGAATGCCTTTTCAGCATCTAATCCTACTAATACAGCTTCAACATTGTGTTTAGTTATATAGCTCATAATATGTAGCGAACGCCTATATTTTTGTCCCCTGAGAATCTACATCTATATTCCTCTGGAAGTATAAATTCTTGTAGAATATTTCAAAATTTTTACGAATTTCATCAGAGCCATTTTCAATTTTTTTGGTATTAGGATTACGGATCTTGTAGATCGAATTATCCGCCTGTTGTTTACGTAATCTATATGCCAAGAGTTTAATAGATTTACCTCCCACTTCATAGTATTTTTGCTTAGTAAATATAAACTTTCTCTGTATTTCTTGCATGTACAAATCGTTAATTTCTTCCTGAGTCTTTTTAATCTCTTTTTTCACCTTGGAGTCCAAATTCCTCATGTGTTGTCTTTGTAACTGCTCTAGATGTTTCTGTAATTTATTAAGTTTCTCCTGCCTGGTCTTTTTGAGTAGTGAAGTGATGGCAATAATTTTCCCCCTCTTCACCGCTTTACATGCATCCCAGAGGATAGGTGGCGAAACCTCCCCATTGTCATTATTTTCCAAGTATTTGTTAATTTCTGCCTTCATCTGCTCTTTAAGTCCATTTAAAATACTAGAGTTTAATCTCCAGAGCGTAGTCCTTGCTTTGTTATTCAATTCAAAAGTCAAATAGACAGGACTGTGGTCAGAGAGATCTATTGTTCCTATCTCGCAGCACTTTATCCTGTTTCTGTCTTTACTAAAAATAAAGAAATAGTCAATTCTAGAATAAACTAAATGTGGAGAAGAAAAGTGGGAATATACCCGACTAGAGGGATTAAGATCTCTCCACACATCTGTTACTCCCAGCTCTTTCATGATCACATTCATTTTCTTACTTATAGGCTTAGACTGACTTGAAAAACTCCCAGAAGAATCCAATCTAGGATTTAACCTAACATTAAAGTCCCCTCCACAAATTGTAATCCCCTGTGCATTAGTGGCCATTAAATCAAATATATGTTTATAAAAAGACCAATCTGATCCTGGGGGAGCATACACATTGAGAAAAGTAACTAAAGTGCCCTCTAAATTTCCTGTAATCATGACATATCTACCCTCTTTATCTGTGATGGTAGATATAAGTTCAAAATGTACTTGTTTTGATATTAGTATTGCCACTCCTCTCTTATGGCCAGATCTATAAGCGGATGAAAAAACATGTTTAAAGCCTGACCTATTCAGCTTGCTGTGTTCTACCTGTGTAAGATGTGTCTCTTGTAAGAGAGCAATTTGAACATTATCTTTTTTAAGTTTTGAGAAGATTTTGCTTCTTTTAATTGGATTGAGCACCCCATTCACATTGAAAGATATCACCTTAATATTATTTAACATCTTTTCCCTTTAACATACAACTTATCCTACATCCCTTCCTATGGTTCAGCAAATGAGCAGACACCCCCCTTACTGCAGTGAACAGCAGTTGAACACTCATAACAAAATAAAAACAATGAAGAACCATTAACAAAATAAAAACTTTAAAGACTTCTAATAAAGAGGTCTCTTTTCTGACCTCGGATGAGCCGCAACAGAACGGCCCTGAGGGAAAACCTTCACAGTCCAATAGGGAAGGGCCCGCTATACTGATCACATTGGCAATACAGCTCGCACTCATGTGTCAGTTCAACAGCTGTCCTCCGACATTCATTATTACATTCCTTGTATAGGTGAAAACACCAGCGTCACTAAACTATTGAAATGGCTTAATCTATTTCCATGATGTCGAAAAAAGACAACAACAAGAAAACCATCTTAATATAACCAACTTATTAGACTCAGTGATCGGAGTACCGTTTAAAAGACTGGAGCTTTTCCTTGTAACTTGGCTTGTCTCTGGTGCGACCTCGTTCCGCTTTTTTACCACCAGCCGTGCGCCAGGTGAGACGTTGAATTCGCTCCATCAGTGTCCCAGGGGGCTGAATGACAGTGATGGGAAATCCCCTGTCGGCTAAATCCTTCGTCGCTTCTTCCGCAGTGTTGTATACCCGGATCGCATCTGGAAAACACACCCGTAGCTTGGCCGGGAAGGGGGTTTGGAACTTGATCATCTTCTCCTTAAGTAGCTTCTTTGCTTCATTATATTCCTTGCGCTTTCTAAGTACTTCAGGGGCATAATCGTGATCAATGTTCACTTTCCTGTCCTGCCAGACAAAGCCCTTCTTCCTCCACGCTGTTCGCAAAATTTCCTCCTTCCTTTTATAACTGAGAAAGTTCACCACGATTGATCTCGGTGGGGCGTTTTCCGGCGGCCGTGGAGCGAGCGCGCGATGTGCTCTCTCAATCTGAAGGGATCGCGATGTTTCCAATTCAAGTTCAAGTTTCTCCCTCAGCAAATCCTCGACAAAAGCAATCATCGATGGGGAATTGCCCTCCGCCCCTTCCACGACCCCGTAGATCCTGATGTTGTTCCGTCGCGAACGGCCTTCTTGATCTGTTATCCTCTCTTCTAACTGCGTCTGAAGTTTCAGAACCTCCGCCATTACGCTTTCGGTGTTTTGCGATCTCTCCTCCAAGCCGACGATTCGTTCCTCAGCTTCCTCTAATCGGTCATTGGTTTTTCGAATGTCTTCTTTAATGTCTTTTAGCTGATCAGAATTGTCTCTCCTAAAGTCACGCAACTCGTGGAGAATCATAGCCAGGTTAACGGTCTCCTCGGGTTCGCTGGCGCCTCCTCGCTCCAGTACCGTATCATCCAGACAGACATTTAATGGCAACTCGGCATTTTGCCCCCGTGCTTCTCGCTCTAACTTTTCGGATTGCAGTTGCTTCTTTTGTTTTCGCCTAGTGTGTACTTGAGCCCCCTCTTCCATGACGATGATAATGATAATTCGAGTTAGTTTCTCGTGTTTTGGGGCTAAATTCAATCACTTAGTCGGAGAGCTAACCTTTCAAGCTGCCATCAGTTAGATGACGTCACCGGAACCCTACACATGATGTTTCATAAACAAAGTTCGGGAGGAGCTCGTACAAATAATCAATCCAATATCAACTTGTCATCAAACAATACCATGTCTAACGTTACCCTATCTATCAGCATGAGGAAGCATATTCACTCTGTCAACTTACAGTCCAACGCGGACTGTTGAGCAGACGCGTCTCAAGCCTATTAGTGATCCAACGCTGGATACTCCTATAGGTTACTCCCGTGGATCACGGCTGAACGCGTCTTCTCAACACTCACTTACAAACATTTTTCGCCTATCGTGCGTCTACTCTACACCCGTACCACTAAAAAGACGGCTTATATCTAAAACTTCAGTCATAAATTAGTATTAATATTGATAGCATCACTGGTAGCTTCGTTGCTAACTTACTGTCCATCTGTTAAAATGGCGAATATATCAGATGAAAGTAGTCTACCTTTTGGTGCAGGTGAGGACACATTTGAGCTGCACGCACTGCAGTCTGAGCTGGAAGCTGTTGAGAAACAGATCCACAACCTTTTATTGAGACAAGCCGAGCTGATAGACCGGCGGTTAGCTCTTGAAACATCACGCGCCGATGCACACAAATCAGAGATTAACGTTACTAACCCGCTGACTCCGACTTCGTCTACTCCGTGCGTTTCTCAACATAGGTCCCGAGCGCCGAGGTCGCGATCAGCCATGGTCTCGTTCACTCCGGCTCCAACACGCCACCACGAAGCCTGGGTGGTTCCGCAGCGGAAGACGCGAGTCAGGTCTAGACCAAGACTCTCTCCGACCCTCCCGGTTTTCGAGTTATCCACACAAAACCGCTTCTCCCCTCTTCGCGAAACAGAACGTGATGCTGTGATCATCGGCGATTCCATCATTCGGCACGTACGCGCAACGTTAGGTAAAAGTAAGGTGCACAGTCACTGCTTTCCTGGTGCTCGTATTTCTGAAATCGCTACTCACGTTCCCGAGATTCTGAACGGTGACGAGCGCGTCGGAACTGTTGTCCTGCACGCGGGAGTGAACGACATCAGGATGCGCCAGACAGAGATTCTGAAGAAAGACTTCAGGAATCTGATCGATACGGTACGCAGCACATCGCCTGAAACAACGATCATAGTGTCAGGACCGCTTCCCACGTATCGACTAGGACATGAAAAGTTTAGCAGATTATTTGCGCTAAATGAATGGTTAATGTCATGGTGCAATGAGCAGAAACTGCTCTTTGTAAATAATTGGAATCTGTTTTGGGAGCGTCCTAGGCTTTTCCGTGCCGATGGCTTACACCCAAGCAGATTCGGAGCAGATCTTCTGTCGGATAACATCTCCAAAATGTTAAATACCTTTTGACTAGTAACCAAAAGTCCAAATCATAGTCTCTGCTGCACCAATTTAACTGATATAAATACTAGTGTAGAATATTGCATAGAAACCGTGTCTATTCCTCGTTTAGTGAGATCAAATAACAAATCTACTGCAGGATCTAGGAAAAATCTAATTGTTATTAAAACAGAAAATGTTGCTATTAATAAACAAAAACAATTTCTAAAGCTAGGTCTTCTAAACATTAGATCACTCACACCTAAGGCAGTTATTGTAAATGAAATAGTCACAGATAATAGCTTCGATGTACTTTGCCTAACTGAAACCTGGCTTAAACCAAATTATTATTTCGGTCTAAATGAGTCTGCTCCTCCTGGATACTCCTATAAGCATGAGCCCCGTCTGATTGGTCGTGGCGGTGGTGTTGCGACAATTTATAGAGATATTCTCAATGTTACTCAGAAAGCGGGTTATAAGTTTATTTCGTTTGAAGTACTTGTTAGATGTTAGAAAAACATCCCTATTATCTCTAGCCTTGGCTACCGTATATAGACCGCCTGGGCCTTACGCTGATTTCCTAAAAGAGTTTGCAGATTTTCTCTCAGACCTATTAGTCAATGTCGATAAAGCATTAATTGTTGGAGATTTTAACATACACGTAGATAATCCAAATGATGCGTTAGGGGCTGCGTTTACAGATTTATTAAATTCATTTGGGGTCAAGCAAAACGTCACCGGACCAACTCATCGTCTTAATCATACACTCGATTTAATTATATCACATGGAACCGATCCAACCGATATAGATATTATACCGCAAAGTGATGAAGTCACTGACCATTACATGGTAACTTGCATATTACGTACTGCTGTAATATGTCATGCGGCGCCGCGTTATCAACCAGGCAGAACAATCCTTCCATCCACCATAGATAATTTCTCAAATTGCTTATCTGATCTGTCTCAGCTGCTGCCTGAACCCAAACAAACAGATGAACTAGAAGAACTAACTAGCACTATGAGCACTATTCTCTCTAGAACATTGGATGTTGTTGCACCTATTAGATTAAAAAAGGTCAGAGAGAAAATTAAAGCACCGTGGTACAACAATACTACGCATGTTCTAAAGAGAGAAACCCGTATTTTAGAGCGTAAATGGAAACAAACTAATTTAGAGGTCTTTAGAATCGCGTGGAAAGACAGTATGTCACGTTATAAAAAGGCCCTAAAAGCAGCCAGGGCTGAGCACCTCCGCAAACTAATAGAAAATAACCAAAATAATCCAAGGTTTTTATTTAACACCGTGGCTAGACTAACAAATAAACAGACATCACCCGAACAAAATATCCCGTTACAGTTTAGTAGTAATGATTTTATGAAGTTCTTCACTGAGAAAATAGAAAGCATCAGAACCACAATTGTAAACGTTCAATCTTCAGTTGCGCCTTATAATTCAGCCTTAATTATCACCCCGCAAGAACAATTACAGTGCTTTACAACTATAGAACAAATAGAGTTAAATAAACTTATCACTTCCTCTAAAACAACAACATGTTTATTAGATCCGATACCAACTAAACTACTGAAAGAAGTGTTACCTGTAGTGGAAGAGCCTCTCCTTAATATTATTAACTCGTCTTTATCTTTAGGTCATGTTCCAAGAACATTTAAACTGGCAGTTATAAAACCTCTCATTAAGAAACCACAATTAGATCATAATAACCTAGCAAATTATAGACCCATTTCAAATCTTCCATTTATGTCTAAAATATTAGAAAAAGTGGTGTCCGCTCAATTGTGTTCTTTCTTGCAAGAAAATGATATCTATGAGAAGTTTCAGTCTGGTTTCAGGCCGCACCATAGCACTGAAACTGCGCTTGTTAAAATCACAAATGATTTACTTTTAGCTTCTGACCAAGGCTGTATCTCAATACTAGTTTTACTTGATCTTAGTGCTGCGTTCGATACTATAGATCACACAATACTCTTAGATCGACTACAAAATTATACTGGTGTTCAAGGACAAGCATTAAGCTGGTTTAGATCATACTTATCTGACCGCTACCATTTTGTCTATTTAAATGGAGAAAAATCGATCATAACTCCAGTAAACTATGGAGTGCCGCAGGGATCTGTGTTAGGCCCTCTATTATTCTCAGTATATATGATGCCACTTGGAAATATTATAAGGAAACATGGAATTAGTTTCCATTGTTATGCTGATGACACTCAAATATATATTTCATCACGGCCAGATGAAAACGCTAAATTATCCAAATTGACAGAGTGTGTTAAAGATATAAAAGATTGGATGACGCGTAATTTTCTTTTATTAAATCCAGACAAAACAGAGGTATTACTTATCGGTTCAAAAAACCGCCCACAAAACCTCTCGCAATACAACTTTAATATAGTAGGATGTCCTGTTACTTTATCCTCTACAGTAAAAGACCTGGGTGTTATACTCGATTGCAACCTGTCTTTCAAAAATCATATTTCATATGTTACAAAAACCGCCTTTTTCCACCTTAGAAACATTGCTAAGCTACGTAATATGCTATCAGTTTCTGATGCAGAAAAGTTAGTTCATGCATTCATGACCTCGAGACTAGATTACTGTAATGCTTTATTAGCCGGTTGTCCTGCATCCTCAATTAACAAGCTACAGTTAGTCCAAAATGCCGCCGCTAGAGTTCTTACTATATCAAGAAAATATGATCATATAACACCGATTTTATCATCACTGCATTGGTTACCTATAAAGTTCCGTATTAATTACAAGGTATTGCTACTGACTTATAAAGCCCTAAACGGCTTAGCTCCAGTCTATTTAACGGATCTTCTATCGCCCTATAATCCATCGCGCTCTTTAAGATCACTAAATTCAAGGCTTTTGGTCATACCTAGGATATCCAGATCCTCCCACCAAAGGAGGGAGAGCATTTTCACATTTAGCTCCAAAACTCTGGAATAGCCTTCCTGATACTGTTCGTTGCTCAGACTCGCTCTCCCAGTTTAAAACTAGATTAAAGTCGCATCTCTTCAGCCAGGCATTCATATAATATTTTTAATCTTACAGTTCAAATTACAATCCGGCCTCTAGTTAATAAACGCCAGAGGAGAACTGGCCCCCGACTGAGCCTGGGTTCTCCCAAGGTTTTTTTTTTCTCCATTGGGTCACCTGATGGAGTTTTAGGACACTATTAGGTCACTTGATGGAGTTTTTCGGTTCCTTGCCACTGTTGCCTTTGGCTTGCTCAGTTGGGGATATTCTGGGGATCTAATTTGATTTTATCAATAAATTCCACTAGAAACAAACCTTGTTGTATTATTTTAATTTAATACTGTGAAGCTGCTTTGATACAATCTGTATTGTGAAAAGCGCTATACAAATATACTTGACTTGACTTGACTTGACTTGACTTACCTAACACTCCTTGACAGTTTTTCAGCATCCCTCCACCACCCCGAATCCTCACTCTTGTCTTGTTCTCTCACAACCAGGAATACGGGGGAGTATGGCTACCGAGCCCACAGCCCTCTCCTCGGACAGCACGTCATATACGCATTTATTCTATCGACTTATTTGTGTGAAATCTTATATACGCATTTATTCTATCTGACTTATTTGTAAATGTGAACTCGTGAAATCTCAATTCTCCAGCAGCAGTCGTCTTTGTTGTAAACTAATTCAAATCAAACGCTCTTTGGTGACGTGGATGATTACGTTACCATTGCTCATCTGTCCATCATCGTATAAAGCCCGCCCTGACAATTTGATTGGTCCGAACAATTTTTGTTCGGGCATAATAGCTCCTCAACGGAGCGAGTCCAGATCGACTTCCCGACCAAAAAATTTTGTGGGCGGGGTTCGGGCTGGCACCCAGGCTAGTGTAGACGCAGCCGGCAGACAGGAAATCGCGCGGTCGCTGAAACGCCGTCACACCAACACAGAGAGATCCCTTCCCGAAACAGCAGACTCGTAGAGCGTAAGATAGATACAATCTTAAAGCTCATTCACTCAGAGAGGACACAATCGGTCGGCTCCGAAGCAAAAAGCACTATGCATGCGTTGCTTCCGCCTTTTTATACCCGCGCTGGTAGGCAGGCTGCGGAATGCAAATCCTGCATGCCAATTTCATTGGCTCGTTTTAATTCACTCGTAGGCAATTGGTCTCCCTAGCGTGATCCCAATTCGTCAGGGAACTCCCCGACGACACGTTGGAGTTCCCAGGACGAAAGGGAACTGATTTTCAGCAGGTCAGTATCAGTGGTGGTTGAGGAGAGATCCCCTGACATGATTGTAAAGCGCTTTGGGTGTACAGTAGTACATATGAAAGCGCTATATAAATGCCCGATTCTATTCTATTCTTCTTCTAACATGGGGTTCAGTGTCAGCTGATCTAGTTTTACTTACACTGTAGTTCTTGACTAGTAGTAATAGTATAGCTAAGTTTAGTGTCCCAAATGCTGCCTAACAGCCCCTCATCAATTAGCTAGTAATAGACGTAGTTAGATAGCTGCATTTGAATTGACAAGTTGTGCCAGTGCGGGAGAGCCGAGCCAAGGGTAAGCGGGGCAATATATGACTTGTTCATGTATGCTTACCTTGAAGGTGTACAGATCACACAGGACTTAAATGGCACTGGATGAATGATCGGGCTAGGTGTAGGTGACCCGTACCTAGTTGTATCCCACATAGATATCCATATAAAGGCTAGATGTCTTAAGGCCGAGTCACTTCCGGCATCACCGGTAGCCATCTTACCACAGGGAAGCTGTGCATTAAGGTGAGTGATCAGCACGCACACAAATCCTCTTATCTCACTGAAATCTTGACGGATTTACAAACGGTTTGGTTTCTTACAAACGTTATTAAAGTGGCTATAATTCTTTCATATGGAAGTCCATTGTTATAATTATTCATATGTATGCAGTATCATAACTACATCTCTGACGTTTATAACAAACCAAACCGTTTGAAAATCGGTAGAAAATTGAGCAAGTTATGGTTATTTAAAAGTACATGCACCATGTTACGAGTGAGCGATCACCCTGTGGTAAGATGGCTGCCACGTGCGGACGTCGACCTCCATTGGCCAGCAGTGCTCACGAGACATCTAGCCTTTATTATATGATATCTATTAGGGGTGTAACGATTCGTTTTAACAACGATTCGATTCGTATCGCGATTCGTGGTTGTCGATACGATTCAAGGACGATATTGGTTCATTTAGAAAGATACGATCCGAAACGATTCAGTGACTTGAAATCGATTCAGTGACTTTTTAGCCAAAAATTCTTGAAAGGGAATCAGGTATCAATCAATTAAAGAGTGCACGCTACGAGCACAGTATAACGATGACAGGACATGAGATTTCGTTTTTCTGAGGTGAGAGACTTTATTTCGTTACAAGTTATGAAAATAATGATAGAATAATGACACGGACATATAGCATGACAACATCATCTGACCGCAGATACTGAATCTGGACAACACGTTTTTTTTCTAATTTAAAACGTAACGACGTTGCATGCTTGTAGTTTATTTTGTGCTTTATATATAGTGAAACGATATAAGCCTGCAGCGCACGCCGCCGCATTTGTGCGTGCAATTGAAGAGTGCGCGCTACTGCAGTATAGCGGCTGAGAGGACAGGACAGTTTTTCTGAGGTGAGAGACTTTGCGCTGCTGCTGGCGCGTCACGCATGGCGATCATGTCACAGATAGGCAAACTGAATCGAGTAACGTTTAATGCCTTTATCATTAAAAGTGCTAAGAAAAAAAACCCCATCCTTATAAAGTCTGACGTGCTTAAATCTAATGCGTTATTTCATAGTATCGATACAATCGATTCATTACCTTTTAAAACGATGTTAGATCGATATATGTCTAGATCGATATAACTTGCCGAGCACAGATCGATGTAGTTGGATCATTAAGAATATAAATCGATACATCGATGTATTTGATGAATCGTTACACCCCTAATATCTATGGTATCCCATACCTGAATGTGTACTATGTCTATGATTAAGGTGGTAAAAGGATAACCCCTCGGCCTTAATCAGACAACAAACCCCCAAAATGGCAAATGAAAATCCCATGTCAGCCAAGAGTCCAACTGATTGGATGAAATGTTGTCTTTGTCAGACAGACACAAAGGAACCCCTCCAATCACCACCTACCCATCATGTTTCTCAACATGATGGCTATAAAATGATTGCCACCAACATTCCACTCTTTCACAAGATGAACAAAATGCCAATGACCCTGGACCTGGAACGATTGGATGAAGGTGGGGGTATAGAAGCTACTTTGAGAAGGAACCAAGCGAAGTATCACCACAATTGTTGACTTCGGTTCAACAACACAAAGTTACTTCGTGCCCAGAAGCAACAATTCGATGCTCAATGTAGTGAGACAGATGAAGGCCAAACAAAGCATCGCAGAACCATGATGCAGAAAAGTCTAGATGATCAGGTTTGCTTTCTTTGTGATAACATATCTCCTGAATCTGACCTACGTCAGGTAATCACACTGCAACTGAATGACAGACTACATGAATGTGCACAAACACGGAATGATGCTAAATTGTTTCAACTAAGTGGTGCTGATGCCATTGCACAGGAGCTGAAATACCATCATTTGTGTCTCATTCATCTTTACAACAGATAGAAACTCCACCTCAGAAGGCTTGAGAAAGAGTCACAGAGTGAAACGATTTAACCAGCCATATTTCCTATGGCTCTTTCTGAACTGGTCGCCTATATTGTTGAAACCAGTCTCAATTCTGATGGTCCTTCCGCCTTCCATCTCGCAGATACAGTGGGGAGAACAAGTATTTGATACACTGCTGATTTTGCAGGTTTTCCCACTTACAAAGCATGTAAAGTCTGTAATTTTTTATCATAGGTACTCTTCAACTGTGAGTGACGGAATCTAAAACAAAAATCCAGAAAATCACATTGTATGATTTTTAAGTAATTCATTTACTTCCTAAAGCCTTCCTGTAGCTCAAACAGTAGAGCATTGGTGCTTGCAACGCCAAAGTCATGGGTTCGATTCCCAGGGAAAGCAAGAACTGATAAGAATGTAAATGTGTACCTTGAAATGTAATGTAAGTCGCTTTGGATAAAAGCGTCTGCCAAATGCATAAATGTAAATGTAATTTGCATTTTATTGCAAGACATAAGTATTTGATACATCAGAAAAGCAGAACTTAATATTTGGTACAGAAACCTTTGTTTGCAATTATAGAGAACCTACGTTTCCTGTAATTCTTGACCAGGTTTGCACACACTGCAGCAGGGATTTTGGCACACTCCTCCATACAGACTTTCTCCAGATCTTTCAGGTTTCGGGGCTGTCGCTGGGCAATACGGACTTTCAGCTCCCTCCAAAGATTTTCTATTGGGTTCAGGTCTGGAGACTGGCTAGGCCACTCCAAGACCTTGAGATGCTTCTTACGAAGCCACTCCTTAGTTGCCCTGGCTGTGTGTTTTGGGTCATTGTCATGCTGGAAGACCCAGCCACGACCCATCTTCAATGCTCTTTCTGAGGGAAGGAGGTTGTTGGCCAAGATCTCGCGATACATGGCCCCATCCATCCTCCCCTCAATGCGGTGCAGTCGTCCCAAAGAATGATGTTTCCACCTCCATGCTTCACGGTTGGGATGGTGTTCTTGAGGTTGTACCATAGACTGTAAAAAATATGGACAAAGCGTCTGTGACGTCACCCATAGACTTTCTCAAGAACGGTTTTGAAGCCGTTTATGGGGGGTATGGGCGGCGCCATCTTGGAAAATCTTGGGAAATCCTAACCCCGCCCACCTTCTGGCCAATCCATATATGGGTAAAGGACGCAGCGTGTATATTTTAGGCAACGAAATATGTTATAAAACACCAAACTATCTCTTTTCATTTTCATTTAAAGAAATCTTAAACATTATAGCCACACAAATGTGGTTCAGGCAACGCGTATTGATTATATTCACTGCATATAACGTTTGCCTATTTATAACAAAATGAAATATAAAACACAAACCTGCCTCTTTTCGTTTTAAATATAATATAGGCAAGGCAAGGCAAGGCAAGTTTATTTATATAGCACATTTCATACACAATGGCAATTCAAAGTGCTTTACATAGAAGAAATTAAAATAATAAAATAAATAAGAATAATTAAAACAGTTTAGAAAAATAAAATACAGTACAGTACAAACAGTCGGACGAACATTGGCACAGTGCTCATTCAGTAAATGCATAGCTAAACAGAAGTGTTTTGAGTCTGGATTTGAATATGACTACTGTAGGAGCACGTCTGATCTCCTCTGGAAGCTGGTTCCAGCTGCGGTTGGCATAATAGCTAAAAGCAGACTCACCATGCTTAGAGTGAACCCTTGGTATTTCTAGCTGATATGATCATAATGATCTGAGTGATCTGTTGGGTTTATATTCAGTGAGCATATCTGCAAAATATTGTGGTCCTAGGCCATTGAATGATTTATAAACCAGTAATAATACTTTAAAATCAATCCTAAATCTAACTGGGAGCCAGTGTAAAGACCTGAGGACTGGTGTGATGTGTTCATATTTTCTGGTTCTGCTCAGAATCCTGGCGGCAGCGTTCTGTATGAGCTGCAACTGTCTTATGGTCTTTTTGGGAAGGCCAGTGAGGAGTCCATTACAATAATCCACCCTGCTGGTGATGAAAGCATGCACAAGTTTCTCTAAGTCTTGTCTGGAAACAAAGCATCTTATTCTTGCAATATTTTTCAGATGATAGTATGCTGATTTAATTATAGCTTTGACATGACTACTGAAACTAAGGTCTGACTCTAGTGTCACACCAAGATTCCTGACTTGATGTTTAGTTGTTTGACCCCTAGAGTGAAGGTATGCGTTCACCTTGAGAACTTCATCTTTGTTTCCAAACGCAATGACTTCAGTTTTGTCTTTGTTTAACTGAAGAAAGTTTTGACACATCCAACTGTTGACTTCATCAATGCATTGGCACAGGGAGTCAATGGGGCTGTAATCGTTAGGCGATAGGGCTAAGTAGAGCTGTGTGTCGTCTGCATAGCTGTGGTAAGCAATTTGGTTCTTTCTCATTATTTGGCTCATTGGGAGCATATACAGGTTGAACAGGAGTGGCGCAAGAATTGAGCCTTGAGGGACTCCGCATGTCATGGATGTCCACTCTGACTTATGGTCTCCTATACTCACATAATAACCTCTCCCATCTAAGTATGACCTGAACCATTTTAGGACTATCCCAGAAAGCCCCACCCAGTTTTCCAGCCTGTCAAGAAGTATGTTATGATCGACAGTGTCAAATGCAGCATTGAGGTCGAGTAGTACCAGCACTGATAATTTGCCAAAATCAGTATTTAAGCGAATATCGTTTATTATCTTTATGAGCGCTGTCTCTGTGCTGTGGTGCGGTCGGAAACCAGATTGAAAATTGTCAAAGGATCCATTCAAGCTCAAGAATTTGTTCAGCTGATTGAAGACAACTTTTTCAATGATCTTGCCTATGAAAGGAAGATTTGAGATCGGCCTATAGTTGCTTAATATGGTCTTATCCAGATTGTTATTTTTCAGGAGGGGCTTGACAACTGCAGTTTTCAGGGAGTTTGGAAAACTCCCAGAGAGAATTGAGGCATTTACCACTTCTAGAAGATCTGCTTCTAAACTGTTTAACACACTTTTGAAAAATGATGTGGGAAGTGTGTCAAGAGCGCAGGTTGATGTTTTAAGGTGCTGTACAGTTTCTTCCAAAATTTTGCCATCAATTTCTTTGAAATCAGACATCGTAACTGCAGGTGGATTGATCTGTCTGACCCCAGCGTAACTTAAGGATGAGCTGATCACCTTTCTGATATTATTGATTTTCTCAAAGAAGAAAGAAGCAAACTCACTGCACTTGTTGTCTGAGAGCATTTCACTGGGAATCTGGCTTTGGGGGTTTGTCAGTCTGTCTACAGTTGCAAAAAGAGTGCGTGTGTTGTTTAAATTGCTGTTTATAATATTTGAGAAGAAAGTCTGTCTAGCTTTGCCTAGTTCCATATTGAAAGCATGAAGGCTGTCTTTGTAGATGTTATAATGGACTACAAGTTTTATCTTCCGCCACATGCGCTCTGCTTTTCTGCATTGTCTTTTCATATTTTGCACTGCTGTTGAGTTTCTCCAAGGTGCTTTTTGTCTGCCACTCTTCTTCCTGACTTTCACAGGAGCAATATCATCAATTACACCTTTAACTTTTGAGTTACATTTACATTTACATTTATTCATTTAGCTGACGCTTTAAAGCGACTTACAATTGCTATATATGTCAGAGGTCACACGCCTCTGGAGCAACTAGGGGTTAAGTGTCTTGCTCAGGGACACATTGGTGTCTCACAGTGGATTCGAACCCGGGTCTCTCACACCAAAGGCATGTGTCTTATCCATTGCGCCACACATTCCCGCCAGTTAAAAGAATCAAGGAGAAAATCAACAGAGTCTGCAGATATGCTTGGTGTTAAAGATATAGCCTTCATAAATAGGACACCAGTGTTCTTATTTAAGCATCTCTTCTTGACAGACACAGATCTCGCTTCAGTGGCAGGAGAGATCAATATATCAAAGAAAATACAGAAATGATCAGACAGTGCTACATCCTTAATAACAATCAATGAAATGTTTAGACCCTTACTGATAAGTAAATCTAGAGTGTGTCCACGATTGTGTGTGGGTCCATGTACATGCTGAGTCAGATCAAAAGTTTTTAAAACAGTTTTGATTTCTTTTGCCATATTGTTTTCTGCATTATCTATGTGGATGTTAAAATCTCCAGCAATGGCAAAACAGTCAAACTCTGAGGTAATTGTTGATAACAGTTCTGTAATGTCCTCAGCGAAGGCTGGAGAGTATTTTGGAGGCCTGTAAATAATGATAAGTAAAATGCGTGGAGCACCTTTTAACACAATACCCAGATATTCGAAAGACGGGTAATTCCCAAATGATATTTGCTTACATTGATAGATATCTTTAAAAAGAGCAGCTAGACCCCCACCTCTCTTAACAGCTCTGCAGACACTCATAAAAGTAAAGTTAGGAGGGGCTGCTTCATTGAGGACTGTTGCACTGCAGCTGTCTTCTAGCCAGGTTTCATTTAGAAGCATAAAATCTAGGTTGTTTGTGGTTATTAAGTCGTTGACTAGAAGTGATTTATTTTTAAGTGAACGAATGTTTAAAAGTGCTAACTTAACAGTCTTACTTTTTGTCCCCACATCAATCTTACTTTGACGTGTAATAGGCACTAGATTAGTTGGGTTTGCTGTACGGCTATTGAAGGCCTTAAACTTTCTTTCTTGTGATAGAACAGCAATAGAGAAAGATACAGGCACACTGGGTTCCCGCTTGTTCTGTAAACATTTGAGAAAGTTACTGTTATCAGAGCGGGCACCCGACACATATCACTGAGAGCTGGTATCAGTTGTTTTTGGTTCACCTCGAGCAGATGGAGGAGGGTGTGGGCCCTGGCGTTGTGGCAGAGGCCGAAGAGCTCTCACAGGAGGGCGAGGGCGAGCTGGGCCCGCAGGCTTTGGTGGTTGCGGTGCCTGTCGTTTTTTGGTTGGTATCTGGGGGCTTGCAGCAAAAGAGTGGGATAGTTTGTTCCAGCATGCACCAGTTCTTCCATTCTCTGTGAGAAGCACAGTAGTGGCGATGCTGGGGAGAGTGAAAAGGTGTCTGGTGAAAGGGGCTGTTGCTCTGGTGTTATAGGAGGCTTTGATATGCTGTCCTGGCTTCCCTGGCTGTTTTGCAGGAAGTCGTCCTTGGGTGCTGAATCTTGAAGCAGCTCTAATATGTCTGTCTGTGGTGAGCTCTGTGGGCACGGTTCAGCTGAGATTGAGTCCGTGAGCAGAGGTTGTTGTGGCGGAGTGGTGTTATCATTGTCCTTGTGTGCATGGGCGTCAGTTTGGTTTGAAATGTGCTGGGGACAGAGACGCATTCGGAAGTGCATTTTCAGAAGTGCTGGGTACAATGACGCATTCATTTTTTTTCTCTCTTTCGCGCAGGTTATGTTTTGAAAGACGATGTCCTGTAGCTCAGGCACGGCCCCACTTTTCAACAGGCCCACCCAAAACTTCCCTAAAACCGCTCGTTCATTCCGCAGGGTCGCTCGCTCAACACAGATGTCCTGTTGCCTGGTTCGAAAATATGTGGAATAAGGGCTGCTTCCGACTAAAAGTTTTTTTTTCCTAGTCGACTAGTAGGCTAGTTGTTCATTTAAGTCATTCGTGGACAAATCGCCCCTTTATATTAATTTAATTACGATAGCCTGCCCTACAGGATAATGAGCTTACGTAATATAGCCGCACTCAAGCGCACGATCGCACGCATAAAGCTTGCCACAAAGAACCGGTATAAGTAATGATTATGAATGCGTATAAATGTGTCTAAATACGCTGTGAATGTGAATGTGCATTATACGCTGAGTTTCGGTTCATTTATGAGACGAACTCCAGCTTCACTCGCCGGCGCCTCCATGTCGTGATTCTACTATATTTACTTCTTATTTATTAAATCATGAAACATTGATTAAAATTAAGATATAATTAATACAAAACGAAATTCACTTTAAAGAAAGGCAGCTGTTCTGTTTGAGAGTCTGTCTCTGTGAAAAGTTTTAAAGCAGTCTTTTAGTGGCGCTTTCAGAGCGCTCACGTCCGTAACCGACACGTAGTTTTTTCCCTCATAAATGCGAACACGGAAAATAAAATAAAATGAATATTATAATGTTTTTTTGTTGGGTCAGACAATGATTACCAAATTTCTTTCTCATATTTCTCCTCACAACCACTGAAAACGGTCAAAAAAGTCGAACCAAAAGTCAAATTAATATAGACGGAAGTTAAAAGTGGTGGGTACAAAATGACTCATGACGAAATGTGGTGGGTACGCGTCCCCCCCGTCCCCCCCGAAATCGACGCCTATGCTTGTGTGATATGTCAACCGCATGTCCATTTTCCTGCTGAAGTGAAGTCCTGTGATCATTCATACTGTGTCCAGGTGTGTGTGTGCCGTTCAGATTGAGTGGATTGGCACACATTGCAGAAGGATGATTGAGGGAGAAGTAGAAATTGTCCTTTAACACTCTTGAACCAAGTTTGTTTGGGTGACGGCCATCCTGATGAAAAAGTTGTCTCTGACTCCAGAAAAGATTGAAATTGTCAATGAAGTTTACTCCTTTTATATTGCAGGTTTTTTGCAGCCATGTATTTAGCCCAAGCAACCGTGAAAACCTGTTTGTTCCTCTTGCTGGGAGTGGTCCACTGATGAATGTTTGAACTTTCAGTCTTTTAAGTGTTTCAAAAAGTTCATTGAAATCCTTAAGGAGTTCTGACTGCTCTTTATGAATATCATTCTTCCCCACATGTATGATGAGTCGATTTGCAGTCTTATGTTTCATCAGAATGTTCTGAAGTTCCCTGTTTATATCAGAAGTTGTTGCTTGTGGAAGGCAGCACGTAGTTGTATCCCTGCCGCTAATGTTTCTGATTATCGAGTCCCCCACTATCAGAGTCCTGGGCTCGGCTGCGCTCTGAGCTGAGTGCCGCTGTCTGCTCGACCTTGAGCGCCAGTTAGCATCAGTGTTAGCTACTGGCCCATTCAGTCTGTGTTCGATCACATTCATCACATTTGGGGATTCCTCATTTACATTCATTAGTACTTCAAATCTGTTCTCAAGATGTATAGGCAGTGGTAGGAGACCAGTGTTTGCAATCCTTGTCAGAGCTGTATCTGGGGTAGAGCATGCTACTGCGGCAATATGTGAGGCTCGTGACAATCTGATGTCTCGAGTGCCTTTGGGTCTCGCTCCCTGTTTGTGCCATCGATTAGTAAGTCGATCGGCTTGTTTCTCTACCTGTCGAGGAGCACTAGTTTCATGGGACTCACCGGCTGTATGCTGAGGGTGTCCATGACGAAGCTCTGTTGTGTGCTCCGTCTGGTTTGGTGGTCCCGTAAGTAATTTTGTTTCAAGAACTGCAATCCTTTGTAAAAGTCTGTGGCAGTTAGTGCAGCAAGTAGATTCTTGAACCTGAAGAGGCATTTTCTCTCTTATCCTTATGAATGTAGGCAGTTGTGTTTTCCTTTCCCGGAATGTAAGCTGGTCGGGTAAAAGAATTCTGCGTTTTTGTAGTAATCCAAACTTTGTTGTCTGAGCACTGTGCTGTTTGTTGAAGTTAAAATTAGGTGATAAAAGGAACTAAAATATAAAAATATAGGTGATAAAATGTAAAAGCGATAGAGCAAAGCGCGGAGCAGTAAGCAAGAGCGTCCGAACAGTAGCTGAGCAGGAAGTGGATCTGCTCAGAAAATATAAAAACATTAAACATTTTAATATGGTCCAGGCAATATGTGCATTTGTACTAAACAACAGATTTTGCAGTCTACAACATTACAGATCATCTTCATTGTATTAAAATTTAAAATGACAAAACTCAACCCAGTCTCTTTTTGTTAAATTTCAGTTTTATCAATATTAGCCATTATAAAAGTATAAGTAAGAGGTACAAGAAGCTATACAAATAAAGCAAACAATTCAGTCAAACATCAGCGCTCTAGTCTAACCATACAACGGTAAAGTTAAATACTTATAAAGTTATGAAACTTCCCCTCAGCCAAAACGATTGGCCAGGGAACAAATTATAGATTCACGAGACCAAAAATCGCTCGTTAGATACACACAAGACGAATTATATCTCATATTTAACCACTACAGAGACACCAGAGTCAGCGACAAACGTCAGAATGACTAGCCGAGGAAAGGCTGTTTCAGGTGGGGTACATGAACGCCGAGTGCCCGGTCATCGCTGGATCTCACAACTGGATACAATTTTCATAAATCTTTCAATAAACCACAGATTTGAGCTTTAAACAACTACATTCTCGCCTGAAAAACTCTTAAAACTACATTTCATGATACAGAAACAGTAGTATTATATTTCAACTGTGTAAAAAAATTACGCTTCTTATGTTGTCATTCTCCTTGGCGCAGCCTATGCTCGTTATCAGCTGTCAATCAAGCTGTCAATCAAAGTTAACCACGCCCTTATTTGTCATACATTTTATATCTAAATACGATCTAAACTAACGAGTTAGAAAAAAATTCACTCGGTCAGGCACTCGGAACCTATCGAAAAATACAATAAAAGTCCATGGGACCAACCTGTAAAAACATGAATTTATGCTGTGAAAACGGACATTTTAACATGGGGGCTATGGACATTTGCTCCCTTTTGGGACCTCGCCCTAGCGGATTTTCGATGTATTGCAGTTTTTCGCACTTCCGGGTAGGCTTCATTTTTCAGATTAGAATGTTGCCGCTTGGGTTGTACTCATCCTCCTTCTTCCTCCAAACACGGCGAGTGGAGTTAAGGCCAAAAAGCTATATTTTTGTCTCATCAGACCACATGACCTTCTCCCATTCCTCCTCTGGGTCATCCAGATGGTCATTGGCAAACTTCAGACGGGCCTGAACATGCGCTGGCTTGAGCAGAGGGACATTGCATGCGCTGCAGGATTTTAATCCATGACAGCGTAGTGTGTTACTAATGGTTTTCTTTGAGACTGTGGTCCCAGCTCTCTTCAGGTCATTGACCAGGTCCTGCCGTGTAGTTCTGGGTTGATCCCTCACCTTCCTCATGATCATTGATGCCCCACGAGGTGAGATCTTGCATGGTGCCCCAGACCGAGGGAGATTGACCGTCATCTTGAACTTCTTCCATTTTTTAATAATTGCGCCAACAGTTGTTGCCTTCTCACCAAGCTGCTTGCCTATTGTCCTGTAGCCCATCCCAGCCTTGTGCAGGTCTACAATTTTATCCCTGATGTCCTTAGCTCTCTGGTCTTGGCCATTGTGGAGAGGTTGGAGTCTGTTTGATTGAGTGTGTGGACAGGTCTTTTATACAGGTAACGAGTTCAAACAGATGCAGTTAATACAGGTAATGAGTGGAGAACAGGAGGGCTTCTTAAAGAAAAACTAACAGGTCTGTGAGAGCCGAAATTCTTACTGGTTGGTAGGTGATCAAATACTTATGTCATGCAATAAAATTCAAATTAATTATTTAAAAATCATACAATGTGATTTTCTGGATTTTTGTTTTAGATTCCGTCTCTCACAGTTGAAATGTACCTATGATAAAAATTACAGACCTCTACATTCTACCTTTGTAAGTAGGAAAACCTTCAAAATCAGCAGTGTATCAAATACTTGTTCTCCCCACTGTATGTGCAACCTGTACCAGCAGCGTATCCTTTTTTAACAGTGGCACTTCCTCTCTGTGGACTACACCTTGCCGTGGTGGAGAGGCTTGTGTGCTCCAATGAACCTGAGACCTATGCCGGCGGGGATTTTATATCCCTGGCAAGTTTAACTAAGCTGGACAGGTCAAAGGAGAGGAGGCAGACAAAGCAGACATTATGACTAATTGACAGAAATGGTGGCTATCTTGAAAATGGTGGCCATCCTGAATTTTTGAGTAGCACATACCTTTTTCCAAAAGAGTGTTCCTTGAAGAGTGTTTCTGTCTAATTTTATGCTTGCATCACCATTTGAACACTTGAAATAATTAATATTCGACAGGAACGGTGGCCATCTTTAAAAATGGCGGCCATCTTGAATTTTTGAGGGACAAGCATCTTTTTCTATTAATTTTTCTATTAACTTTCATCTTTTTCTATGTCCTTTAGAGAGTATTTGTATCAAATTTTATGCTTGGATCACTGTTTGAATAATTTATATAATAAGCATTGAATAGCAATGGCGGCCATTTTTCAAAAGATCTGGTAGTTATCACTGTTCTTAAGATTATATGTGACAGGATTCATGTATTTTATTGTTTTTGAAGGAGCTTCGTATCTTTGATTCTGCTTTCAGCTTTGCAGATGGTCTCTACTAAACACTTCCTGTAGTTGTTTGAGTGTTTTACATCACTATTTTATCTACATTATAATTGATTTTAAGGATTTATATGGTTCTGGTAATGTTAATAATAACTGATTAATCAGCTGAATGTTAAATTTTCCTCTCTGTAGACTCTGTGAGTGCAGTGTAACAGAAGAAGGTTATAAAGCTCTGGCTTCAGCTCTGAGATCAAACCCTTCACACCTGATAGAGCTGGATCTCACAGGCAATGATCCTGGAGAATCAGGAGTGAAGCAGCTCAATGATCTACACTGTCAACTGAAGACACTGAGGTGAGACAGGGTCTAATAATTAACTAAATCAATCATATGCAGGAGAATTATTTATAGAAATATTATTTCAGTAAAACAATAAGCTGTTCAATCTGTTGTTGCATCAAAGTTGACAGTGATTTCAAGACACAAATCCTATAAAATGGTTTTCATCAGCACCAACTGCTGGATGTTTTCATTACACCAGGTTTAGTTGAGAACTGAACTGAATCTGCTTCATCTTCTCTTCTGCAGGTTTTTGAGTCCTGCTGCAGAGGAAGCCTGTCAGTATGTGAATAGAGTTGTGGGTAAACACCCGTTACTCCTGAGAGAGCTGAATCTGAGTGGACATGAACTAGGAGACACACGAGTGAATCAGCTCGCTGCTCTACTACAGGATAAACACTGTCAACTCAACACACTGACGTGAGGATTGCTCATTTATTCATAATCTTACATTACTTTTAATAGTCATGTTACTGTATCTGATGTAATATTTCCTGAGATGAGCCTGAGTTCACATTATATTTGTGTAACATTTCCACCTTATTATTTTGTGATCTGGTGAAATGAAGATGATCTCACTTCCTGTGTCTGTTTTATTTCTTTATGAAGATGATGCGACTTTACAGAATAAAGAGTTAACTTCTTCTTCTTCTTCTTCTCCCCCCCTCCCTCTCCCTCTCCTTCTCTCTCTCTCTCTCTCTCTCTCTCTCTCTCTCTCTCTCTCTCTCTCTCTCTCTCTCTCTCTCTGCTAATGTAGGTTAAGCTGCTGTTATATGACAGACAAAGGTTGTTCTGCTCTGACTTCAGCTCTGAAATCAAACCCATCACACCTGAGAGAGCTGAACCTGAGCGAGAATAAACTAGGAGTCTCTGGAGTGAAAAACCTCAGTGATCTACTGATGATCCCACAATTCAAGCTGGAGAAACTACAGTTAGTATCATTATACTGTACATGTTGCACACTTAAAACAGACTGTGTCTTCTCTTTTGCAACTTTATATTGCCAGTTCTGTTGGAATTATCTTTAACACGAAGTAGACTTGTAGTCAAGACCACCTAAACCAAGACCAAGACAGACCAAGTCAAGACCAAGACCAAGTCGAGACCGGAGGGGAAAAAAAAACAGACTAGTGTTGAAGCTAAGCAATAACTTGTATGAATTCAAAAACAGCAGCATACTAGGTTTCAGCTGCAGTTTACATTCAATACATATTAGACGGTATTACTTCAACTACACAGGCAGAACAATACAGAGACAGACCATGTCATGTGTCGTCTCTGTATGCCATGACCGTGTCATATGGGGCGGCAGTGGTTCATGTAGGTTGTCTACAAACCGAAAGGTTGGTGGTTCAATCCCCGGTTCCACCTGACCAAGTGTCCATGAGCAAGACACCTAACCCCGGCTGCTCCCGACGAGCTGGATGGCGCCTTGCATGGCTGACACCGCCGTCAGTGAATGAATGGGTGAATGAATGGGTGAATGTGAGGCAATATGTAAAGTGCTTTGGTGGCCATAGGTCTGTGAAAGCGCTATATAAATGTAGTCCATGGCCCATTTACCATTTACCATGTGTGTGACTGTGAGCTCACTGCAGACTGGGTGAGATCAACTATGTGTAGCAATTGCATGACGGCTGTTTCTGCACTATTAGAGGATTGAGACTCCCTTAACTTTTGTGTACTGTTGAGGACTGACATGACTGGTACTGACTGGTTCATCTGACAAAACATCAAACACCTCCAACACCATCTTGCTCCTCCAACAACTGTCTAAAGAATGAGAAATATGTAACCAATTGAAATTATACTTAATGTGTAGATGAAATCGTAACATCAAATTAAAGATACACAATTATAAACTTGGATTAGGCCTAATGTTTAGTCAACACAACGGAGATATGCAGATTATATTTAAAAGACCTTTTATTTAGTCTAACACCATCATAAATACAATACTGTAATCAAACAACACACACACACACACACACACACACACACACCGTGGGCGGTGCGCTCAAAGTCATCTGTCAGTTGTGCAGTAACCCAAAATCTCCTGAATGAAGTTAAAACCCATCATGTCACTGATATGTGTTTTTTAAATCAAGTGATCAAAGTGCTTGTTGCCGCTGCGATCAGTGGCGCAGATACAGTGTTTTCTCGTGTGGCTCGCGCATACGCCGCACTGTCTTCACTCGGACGCGCGCTTCAATCCGTTGCGGATACTCTATTCGTTCTGGTGAAATCACAAAACATAATGCACACAAACGTGTCCCTGCTTGATATACAACCACTGATGAACATAATCAGTTTTGATGAGAAAAAAAAAAAACTATACGAAAAAAAAAAAACTATACGAGTGCGGAATAGAACCCAGAACCTTTGACACGGTTGGCGAAAGTTCTACCACTGGACCATTAAGGTATACATCGTTCAAATAGGCAAAACGAGTCACACTCACTCATTGAGGCATAATGTTACATGGATGGATGAGCGCCAACGGCTGTGCCACAAAAAAATACATGCATGTGATTGGTTGCATTTGAAGGGTGCGAAATAATAATAATGTTGCATTATTGAATGTTGTTTCGTCGTGGATATTGTAGTATTGTATTGCTAAATCCCCCGACCACTATGTCAGTCTGAGACAGCGAGACCTAGACAAGACCAGGCACGTGCAGAGGGGGGGGTGTTGGGTGCTCGAGCACCTGCCCTTGCCCCTTGGTGCCCAAAGTGCCCTTTTGTCAAGGCAAAATTTCCTCTCCTTTTTTTGTAATTAAAGGCCCTTTTGTGGATGCCTGCCCAACCTAACTATTAGTAAAATTAATAAATAATAATTTAGCCATAAATGAAATGATCCACATGATGACCTTTCACCTGACGAACTCATCCGGAACGATTCCTCACGCTGCACATTCTTTAATTTCGCGCGGCTACGCGCACTACCAGAAGATATCTTAAAATCTGCGGCTGCTGGTAAGTGGTGTTTCATTTTCAGCGAAGTGATTTTGATGTTTGTTTACTTATTATTATTTTACAAGGACGACGTGAAGAGAGCATGCAGAGATGTTGTTTATATTGCAGTGTGTAGGCTGTAGAAGTAACTGTTTTCCTGAATGCCATCAAGATTAAAACCGAGACTGATTTCATAACAGCTCAATAAACAAATAATAAAAATTAAGTCACTTACATTTTAGACGCAATGACTGTTTTTGTTCTGTTTCAGCAGCGAAAATAGTTCCAAACAAATATCACCGCAGAACCATCGCGCATCTCACAGCAACACTTGTTGCATTACTGAATGATTCAGCATTTTGAACGAATTGGTTGAGTCAAAGATTCAATTACCCATTCACAAACTGCCTCATTCTGAATAAATCAGCCGATTGAATGAATCGTTTGAATGAATGACTCAATGACTCGCTCATTAAGACGGTCGCCTGGCGCCTCCTACTGGCGGTTTAGTTTCATAAAGTATCATCTTTTCAACATTCCTTATTTTTGTATATTCAAAAATATTTAAAATAATCTAATTTAATACAGTTATAATTTTTCAATGTAAATTATTTAATGTGATTGGTAACTATAATATAATAAGAGACTAATAATAATATAATAATAAACTAATAATATAATTCAGCTTTTCCAAGATGGCCGCCGTGAGGCTTGCCTCAGTACAAGCAGTGTTCCTGTTTGTCATTTTAATATCTGCGTTACTTGTTTGTGAAGTGTCATGCTTAATCCAGTACACTCGATCGGAGCTCCTAAACCTCAGATACACTTCTCACAGTGATCTGGGTCCATCTACATCCTTGCTGGAGAAATTACAGGAATTAAACATATCAAGCCACTCAACACCATGGCTGCCGACCAAAAAAGGCCGTCGCTCAGGAACCTTTGCTAGGTTCAGGAGACGCCCTCACCGGCCACCGCTCCCAGCCCTTTTGCTGTCAAACGTTAGATCCCTCCGGCACAAAATGGATGAACTCCAACTTATGTTACAAAACAACAAAGACTACAGTGACTGCTCTGCCATCTGCCTGACAGAGACCTGGCTGGATCAATCAGTACCTGACCAAGCGGTAACACTTTCAGGTTTCACATTACACCGTGCCGATAGATCACCCAAACTATCACACAAGTCTAAAGGTGGTGGTATTTGCATAATGATCAATGAACGCTGGTGTACAAATTCTACAGAACTCACCCATGTATGCTCACCTCACCTGGAATACCTCACTGTCAAATGCAGACCATCATTTCTTCCACGGGAGTTCACGTCAGTAATCATGATCTGTGTGTACATTCCACCTGAGGCTAACGCTATCACCACCATAGCCGAGTTAGCCAACTACGTCTCCTCAGTGGAAAATATACACTCGGACGCAGCAGTCATTGTCCTCGGGGACTTTAACCAGACTAATCTGTCGTCTGAACTCCCTAGCTACCATCAGCAGGTAGCCTGCCCCAGCAGAGGGGCCAACACGCTGGACCACTGCTATATTGCCATCAAAGAGGCTTACCGTGCTTTCCAGAGGGCTCCGCTGGGCAGGTCCGACCATGCAATGCTGCTGCTAATTCCACAATACAGACAAAAAGTTAAATCCTCCAAGTCACCATCAAAATTTGTCCGGTGCTGGTCCCCTGAGGCCATCGAAAAACTTTGTGGTTGTTTCGCGTGCACAGACTGGGAAGTTTTCCATGCTGCAGGCGATCTCCATGACGTCACCGACACAATTACGTCATATGTCAATTACTGCGTGGACCTGTGCATACCAATCAAAAAATTCAAATACTACAATAACAACAAACCGTGGTTTAACAAAGACATTAAACAGTTAAGAAAGGAGAAAAATGCAGCTCATCTATCAGGAAACAAAAAACAATATATGGCTTCCAAATACAAACTGCGATCTGCAATAAGAAGAGCCAAATCCAACTATGCTACTAAACTAGAAGAACAAATCACCACTAATGATACACGTTTTATCTGGAAAAAACTTCAAAACATGACAAATTACAAACAGAAACCCACCCCCATACCTGACGGCGATAATCAGCTTTCTGAAACACTCAACTTCTTTTATGGGAGGTTTGAGCAGGTATCGGCTAAACCACCATCTCCCCCCGATCCCCTTCCCTCCCCCCCCTTTACCATTTACGAGGAGGAGGTGAGGAGCACCTTCAGGGGACTTAAGAGGAATAAAGCCCCCGGCCCTGACAACATCAGCCCCACCGTTCTCCACCACTGTGCTGCAGAACTGGCTGAGGTCTTCGCCGATATTTTCAATACCTCCCTCTGTCAAAACTTAGTACCCAAGTGCTTCAAAGAATCCATTATCATCCCGGTTCCCAAGACCAAGAAGACCATCTCCTGCCTCAATGATTACAGGCCTATTGCCTTGACATCAGCAGTCATGAAATCATTTGAGCGCATCATACTCAATCACCTAAAAACCGTCACCACCCCCCTCATGGACCCATTCCAATTTGCATACAGAGCCAACAGGTCAGTTGAGGACACCGTCAACTTAACAATTCATCACATACTGAACCACCTTGAGTCCGCAAATACATATGCCCGCATCCTGTTTATGGATTTCAGTTCTGCATTCAATACAATAAACCCGGTCAAACTGTTTAATATATTACTGGACATGAATATCGACCCATGCATCTGTCACTGGATTCACAGTTTTCTCTGGAACAGGCAACAGAAGGTAAAGATTAACAATTATACATCCTCTCCTCTGTTCCTCAGTACAGGCGCACCCCAAGGTTGTGTTCTCTCACCCTGGCTATTCTCTCTCTACACAAACCAGCTCACATCACACCATAGTTCTGTCAGCCTATACAAATATGCGGACGATACAACCATCATAGGATTCATCACCAACAATCAAGAAACCGAATACCGTGCACAGATCAACCAAGCAGTGACCTGGTGTACAGACCATGATCTCCTACTCAATACATCAAAAACAAAAGAACTCATCGTCGACCTAAGACGTCAGCCATCCCCCAAAACTCCTGTGCTCATTGAAGGTGAACCCATCTCTATCACTGATACATACAAATTCCTTGGGACCCATATCAGCAACAACCTCAAATGGAAAATCAACACAGATCATATCTACAAAAAAGCCCAGCAAAGACTTTTCCATCTCCGACAGCTCAAGAAATTCAGAGTAAGGTTTCATCTCCTGCTCCGCTTCTACACGGCCATCGTTGAAAGCATCCTCACCACATCCATCACAGTTTGGTTTGGCAGTCTTGACACACTTTCCCGGAAGAAATTACAGCGCATCATAAACAGAGCATCCAAAGTCACTGGTTCACCCCTACCATCCCTTGAATCACTCTACCACAAACGGACACTACGCAGAGCCCACAAGATAATTGCTGATATCACCCACCCTGCACACTACGCCTTCCAGCTACTGCCCTCTGGGAGGCGTTACAGGACAATCGCCTCCAGAACAACTCGCTTCAAAAACAGTTTCATCCCAATTGCTATAAACATTTTGAACTCTGAAGGCTGAGGACTGTGGATTAAGCATGACCCCTTATGTATTATTATGTATCTATGTGTTTGTCTGTATTTTTTATGTATGTTATTTTATTTTATATGTTTATTGTTTGTTTCAAAATCAAAATCAATCAAATCAAATAACTATAATATATTGATCAAATTTAAGAATTTGAAATGAAAGTTGGAGATATACATTTAATAAAATTAGGGGAAAGATGCCCTTTATAAAAGATACAAAAAATTAGAGATTTCAAACAGTGATGTAATGAAACATTGATAATTTAAGTTTGAAGGGAGAAAAGCCTCTGTTTAGGCTATTAAGGAAATGTAATTTTGCCAAAAGAAGAACTTTTATTGTATATAAATGTTCATTTTAAATCAGCCTACTTCAGTGTGATATGTTACCATACTATCATGCTTAACACTAAGAATTTGAATAATTGTAATGTGATGATCAGATGCAGATATCTAAATCAAAGAATATGGGCGGTTTGTGGGTGGATTATTTATTTTTAACAGTGGATTCGGGCAGATTCGGGTGACTCAAAGTGCACCAGATTAATGAATTTATCTTTAAAATGTACAAAATTTTCTTACGGGGGGGGGCATGCCCCGGACCCCCCTAGAGGTACCAAGCTCCACCCACAAAAATGATGTGGGAAACACATTAGGCTATATGATGATCTACAAAAAAATACACATTTTATTATCTTATTATTAAAATACATTATTAGGATTTTACCACCTCCGCCTCATTTTAAGACAGGAAAAACACAGCCCCATTTAAAGCCTTGTTCCATGTGCCCCCCTTTTATACTTTGAGCACCTGCCCCTCCAGAGGTCTCTGCACGGCCCTGGACAAGACCGAGAGGTCCGAGACCAAGACAAGACCAAGACCAAGACCAAAGACCGTCAAGACCGTGACAAGACCGAGACCACGTAAAAGTGGTCTCAAGACAGGTCTCGAGACCAAGACCGGTCTCGAGACATACATCACTAACACGAAGCAACACAACATCTTCTAACATCAGCGATATAGCCTGTGTTCACTTCACCTGGCTCAGTTTTTTCCCCGACCACACTACTGTGCTGGCTTATGACATCATCATAACTGAACTTTCACCTTTCAGGAACATAAATCAGAATAATATCCAGAATATTTATCAATTGAAATTGCAATGAAATATAGTGATTTCCCTTACAGAATTCTAAACATATCCCCATTCTAGGAAATTATGAAATTATAAAATAATACTTCTAGGTCGCAACATACAGCAGTTACAGTGATATTAAAGTGTACTGTTTATTTTATTTTAAGGCAACTGGACTCAAGTCTCCTCATTTATAGCACTGCACTTTCTGGTGTTTCTCCATCTGAAGAAAGATTCAGAAACACTATTAGTTAACGGCTTGTTATGTGTATCAGTAGAAAGAGCATTAAACTGTGAAGCATTTGAAACTTTGTGGCTATAAAATTGTTTCATATACTGAAATCTGACAAATCTTTGCTTTGAAACAATACAGAAGTGAGAACAGACTAACAACAGCGTAACAAATGACAGTAGATTATTCTGACAGAGTTACAGTTATACTTGACTAATGGTGCTTTACACTAAATCTTAATTTATTAAGGAAAATGTATTCAGAGGTTGTAAACTACAAAACTGACTTTGAATTAATTATGACCGCCGCTAGCATAGCTAGCGAAAGCGGTCATATAGGGATTGTCAAAGTTTTTTTTTTTTTTTTTTTTGTCAATCTACTGAATTTTCCGTCAACGATACCAGGGACACCGAAACACCGAGGAACATGAAATTTGGTGGGCATGTAGCCCCACTAGACTTTTACGGAAAAATTTCGTTTGGTCCACGGGGGCCACTCCCCCCCCCCCGCGCTGGGCCCCCCCAAACCCAAAAAATGCAGTTTTTCCTAAATAACTACCTGAACCGTGGCACCGAGGATGAAGAAATTTGCAAAGTATGTTGGTCTTAAGGGCCCACATCAACCTAGCCCATAATCGATTGTCAAAGTTTTTTAGTTTTTTTTTCCCGTCAATCTACTGAATTTTCCGTCAACGATACCAGGGACACCGAAACACCGAGGAACATGAAATTTGGTGGGCATGTAGCCCCACTAGACTTTTACGGAAAAATTTCGTTTGGTCCCCGGGGGCCACTCCCCCCCCGCGCTGGGCCCCCCCAAACCCAAAAAATTCTGTTTTTCCTAAATAACTACTTGAACCGTGGAACCGAGGATGAAGAAATTTTTATGGTATGTTGGTCTTAAGGGCCCACATCAACCTAGCCCATAATCACTCATTTGTGATTTGCGCCCCTCCCATAAAAAATTAAAATGCAATATTATTCTGCTTTAATCGCCCCTATCTTCAGTTGAGATGTTCAGAACTGCACCATATTTCATGTGTATGATTAACTTGACATCCTCTGGGGGTATCCTCTGCTAAGTTTCATAGAATTTCATCCATGGGGGGGTATAAAATAAATTCATTTATGTGCACATTTAGTGACTGTACACTCATCGGCCTGTAGATGGTGCTGTTGAGCGAAGGGTTGCTGGTTTAGGATGATACTGTCACACACACACATGCAGGAATACAAACAAACGCAAGCATGCACACACACTGACATCCACACGCACAGACACACACCCATACACACACATACAAATCCACATGCACAGACACACACACACACACAAACACACACATGTCTGGTTCACTATCTTTGTGGGGACTCTCCATAGACTTAATGCGCACACACAAACACACACACATACACACACACAGACAGACATGCACATACTACTACTTTTTTTAGGTATATACATAAACACGCAATACAGCTAAATTGCTCCACGTCATTTATTTTTGTGGAAAGCCAGTGCAGGCCTGAGCGGCGGTCATATTTTGTACCGCCATGCGGTACATCTAGTTGTGAGTCATGTACAAGATTTTCTGATTATGAAAATGTGAAATCAGTCCATTTAAATGTTTACTTTTATTACATATTATACTGTAAAAACACATAATTATAGTTGATTTTAGTTGATCATAACTAAATTTCATTTCATGATTATAGTGGCCAACATGATCACGTTTATCACAGAATCTTGTTCAAAAAACACTAATACTACACAATGAAATCAATTCACAAAGTTTTATGTCGAAAACCAGCAAGTAACAAATAAATTAGCATCAATATGCACTTTTTGTTTACATAAACATTAAAATCATGACATTAAAGATGATGGCCAGATTTTAAAGTAGTGTCTTGCAACATTATATCTACTAACATGTACAAGTTCAAATAAAGTTTTGACAAAAAAGGTTTTATAAAAAGATAAACCTCACATATTTCAGCCTTTAAATCATTTTTATAAAAAGAATGAGTCAAAAAAGATAAATTACTGACATTTACAATGCACTTTAGCTTATCTTTTATTATTAATAGTAAAATTCGGTCCGATTTTCCTATGCAACCATGCACTGCGCTCTCCACAACACAAAGAAGTTTTAGTAGCTATGGATTTCCACCTCCGAGAAGCGCTTGCTGTACAAGATTTATTTACGGAGAAGAGAAAAACACCTGTAGTGTTTGGGTGCACCCCCATACTGAAAAGTTTAGTTTTTTTCATCTGCTGCCCCTGGAAAAAAATTGCAATTATGTTAGTATTACAGTTAGTCGCCTATCATTATACTGTATAGCAGTTACAGTGAGATTAAAGTTGCTGAATTAATTGTGAGTCATGCACAAGATTTTCTGATTATGAAAAATGTGAAATCAGTGTGTGACGTACTGAAGGATTCGCACTGTAAACTGGAGAGATTGAGGTCAGTCACATTCACAGACAAGAGAGAAAAAGTGTTTTGATATTTGAAAGAGAATAAAGAGTTTGTTTTTCTCATTTCTCCTAATGTAGGTTAAGGTGCTGTCGTATGACAGATAAAGGTTGTTCTGCTCTGACTTCAGCTCTGAAATCAAACCCATCACACCTGAGAGAGCTGAACCTGAGCGAGAATAAACTAGGAGTCCCTGGAGTGAAAAACCTCAGTGATCTACTGATGATCCCACAACTCAAGCTGGAGAAACTACAGTTAGTATCATTATACTGTACATGTTGCACACTTAAAACAGACTGTGTCTTCTCTTTTGCAACTTTATTTTGCCAGTTCTGTTGGAATTATCTTTTTAACACGAAGCAACACAACATCTTCTAACATCAGCGATATAGCCTGTGTTCACTTCACCTGGCTCAGTTTTTTCCCCGACCACACTACTGCACTGGTTTATGACATCATCATAACTGAACTTTCACCTTTCAGTAACATAAGTTGCACTTTTTTTCATAGTTTTGGCTGGTCCTGCGACTTATAGTCAGGTGCGACTTATATATCAAAATTAATTCAGACTGAGATGAACCAAGCGAAAACATTACTGTCTACAGCCGCGAGAGGGCGCTGTAGTTGGCGGAGTTGTTCAGAAGTGAAACCTAGGATGAAGAAAATTCAATGGATTCAGTGATGTGGAATGAGATCGCAGGGCTTGGTGAACTTGTTTACTGGTAACTTGCTTGTTGGAGTCATAGATATCATATAATAAAGGCTAGATGTCTCGTCCGCGCTGCTGGCCAATGGAGATCGACGTCCGCACACGGCAGCCATCTTACCACAGGGTGCTCGCTCACTCGTAACATGGTGCATGTACTTTTAAATAATCATAACTTGCTCAATTTTCTACCGATTTTCAAATGGTTTGGTTTGTTATAAACGTCAGAGATGTAGCTATTACACTGCATACATATGAATAATTATGTTCAACATGCTCAAGCATTCAGAATTATAGCCACGTTAATAACGTTTGTAAGAAACCAAACCGTTTGTAAATCCGTCCAGATTTCAGCGAGATAAGAGGATTTGTGTGCGTGCTGATCACTCACCTTAATTCACAGCTTCCCTGTGGTAAGATGGCCACCGGTGATGCCGGAAGTGACTCCGCCGTAAGACATCTAGCCTTTATTATATGATATCTATGGTTGGAGTCGCTGGCTTATGTTAATTTAGCCTATTCAGCCTCCCAGGTATATGTTATTTATGCTATTGTGTAGCTGAATAACTGTTAATGTGTTGCGTTAACACACCGGACACCTACTCAGCCTGTTGTTCTGTGTGCTGTGTAGTTGAATAACTTGCCTTTCCAGATTAAATGTCTGTTCTTGGTCTTGGATTTTGTGAAATAAATTTCTAAATAAATGCGAATTATATATGTTTTTTTTCTCTTCATGACGCATTTTTTGACTGATGCGACTTATACTCTGGAGCGACTTATAGTCCGGAAAATATGGGTAAATCAGAATAATATCCAGAATATTTATCAATTGAAATTACAACGAAATATAGTGATTTCCCTTACAGAATTCTAAACATAACCCCATTCTAGGAAATTACGTAAGGGATAATGTATAGCGAGGCGGTTGTTATAGCAAATAACAACCCCGACAGGCTGAACGGGACCCCGATGCGAAGCGGAGCTTGAATCTGCCTGAAGGGGTTGTTATTTGCTATAACAACCGCCTCGCTATACATTATCCCGCTTATTACATGGCTACCTACAAAATAAATAAATAATTTGACACAAATTATTGATTTAAAAATGATTGTATTGCTTCCGCTAAAGAAAATAGTCCGTTCCGCGTCCATAGCAACGCTCTGTTTTTCATGGCAACGGTGTGTTATACTTCGCAGCGGACTGTTATTATCAAGAAATAACAGACGGCATTCTACATTAGAATTCATCCAAGCCATATAATAAGAAATTATAAAATAATACTTCTAGGTCGCAACATACAGCAGTTACGGTGTAATTAAAGTTTACTGTTTAGTTTATTTAAAGGCAACTGGACTCAAGTCTCCTCATTTATAGCACTGCACTTTCTGGTGTTTCTCCATCTGAAGAAAGATTCAGAAACACTATTAGTGAACGGCTTGTTATGTGTATCAGTAGAAAGAGCATTAAACTGTGAAGCATTTGAAACTTTGTGGCTATAAAATTGTTTCATATACTGAAATCTGACAAATCTTTGCTGTGAAACAATACAGAAGTGAGAACAGACTAACAACAGCATAACAAATGACAATAGATTATTCTGACAGAGTTACTGTTATACTGGACTAATGGTGCTTTACACTAAATCTTAATTTATTAAGCAAAATGTTTACAGAGGTTGTAAACTACAAAACTGACTTTGAATTAATTGTGAGTCATGTACAAGATTTTCTGATGTTTAAAATATGAAATCAGTCCCATTTAAATGTTAACTTTTCTATTGTTTCTATATTGATCCTATATATTAATCTACAGTGATAAATTCACTTATTTGTGGAGTGAGGACGGATCCAGACTGGGATTGTAACTAGTTTCCTCAAATGCTCCTGTCTTGGTTTGTTCATATCATTAAGTTTCCATGATTTTGCTGGTGTATTAGTGACTGTATGGCATTTATTAATTATGCTTTTAACTCACACATGAACTGAACATTGATCTGAGTCATTTTCTCTTTCTGTCTTCAGTCTGAGTAGATGCAGTATTACAGCGAAACAGAGTCTCATCCTGACTTCAGCTCTGACATCAAACCCATCACACCTGAGAGAGCTGAACCTGAGCGGGAATAAACTAGGAGACTCTGGAGTGAAAAACCTCAGTGATCTACTGATGAACCCACAATTCAAGCTGGAGAAACTACAGTTAGTATCATTATACTGTACATGTTGCTCACTTAAAACAGACTGTGTCTTCTCTTTTGCAACTTTATTTTGCCAGTTCTGTTGGAATTATCTTTTTAAAAGTTTTTCTCAATTGCTAAAACACTAAAACCCATTGGCTGAACAAAGTTCTCATTTGCCTGAACTCATTGAGCTAATTGTGCAGTCTGTTGTCAATACCTTAAACCATTACACATGATAAAACACAATTTGCAGATCTCACTTAGACTTTTCAGCAAAACTCTAAACACATTCTCATTCTCTAAACACATTCTGCACTGTAATGCACATGTCATCCATACTGGTAAACACAGGTGGCAACAATCAAATACAAATAGAGAACACACGTCATTGATTGAACACAACCACTCAAAACTGATTTAACCTGTTTCAGATGATGCCCAAAGACAAGAAGCAGCACACTGATCACGTTTACTCCTTTGATTTTTGTCCATTTTAGTATCGTATACTGTAGTACAGTGGACTGTAGGCTGTATACTGTACAATGAACAAACTGTATGTCCCTGAACATTGTGCTTTCCATTTGTTAACAGCACTGACTGCTCAATTGATTTTGACTGGTTGCAGGTTCATATCAACAAAGAACAATAATTACAGTATCACAGAGAGGACAAGTGTGTGAGATGCAGGGTACAGTACTGTAGAAATAGGGGTACAAGGAGGAGGGAGAACACACAAAAAATTGCAAAGAGCAAAGCAGAGGAGTAATGTCTGATACATTTTGAGCTACTATGATAGAACATGTTTCCGTTCATCAAAAGACAATGACGGAAACATGAAATTTGTTTTGAGATTAAAAATGTACTTCTCCCTGAACTCTTTGATGGTACAGTAAGGTGTCACGGGTAAGTCTACACAGAATAGCAGTCCATAGATATCTTTCGAGAACTATATGTTTTGAACAATGTGTTTTCTATTTTTTGGTGTATTGTTTACTGACTGCTTGATAGTGTGTATCTTTTTGATCACTTTGTTTATGATTTGAGAGCAGTGTTTGATTTTGAACACAGGTAAAACTGTTTTGAGGGGAAAGTTTCATTTTGCAAGAGGAGTCAGAGGTTTTGTGAATAGTGCTTGAAGATGAGGTTTTGTGTTTAACGTTTTCAGAAAATGGAGCAAGGTTTCAGAAATTGTGTTTTAGCAATTGAGAAAAACTGTAACATGAAGCAACACAACATCTTCTAACATCAGCGATATAGCCTGTGTTCACTTCACTTGGCTCAGTTTTTTCCCTGACCACACTACTGTGCTGGCTTATGACATCATCATAACTGAACTTTCACCTTTCAGGAACATAAATCAGAATAATATCCAGAATATTTATCAATTGAAATTGCAATCAAACATAGTGATTTCCCTTACAGAATTCTAAACATATCCCCATTCTAGGAAATTATGAAATTATAAAATAATACTTCTAGGTCGCAACATACAGCAGTTACAGTGATATTAAAGTGTACTGTTTATTTTATTTAAAGGCAACTGGACTCAAGTCTCCTCATTTATAGCACTGCACTTTCTGGTGTTTCTCCATCTGAAGAAAGATTCAGAAACACTATTAGTGAACGGCTTGTTATGTGTATCAGTAGAAAGAGCATTAAACTGTGAAGCATTAAAAAAACTTTGTGGCTATAAAATTGTTTTATATACTGAAATCTGACAAATCTTTGCTGTGAAACAATACAGAAGTGAGAACAGACTAACAACAGCGTAACAAATGACAGTAGATTATTCTGACAGAGTTACAGTTATACTGGACTAATGGTGCTTTACACTAAATCTTCATTTATTAAGCAAAATGTATTCAGAGGTTGTAAACTACAAAACTGACTTTGAATTAATTGTGAGTCATGTACAAGATTTTCTGATTATGAAAATGTGAAATCAGTCCATTTAAATGTTAACTTTTCTATTGTTTCTATATTGATCCTATATATTAATCTACAGTGATAAATTCACTTATTTGTGAAGTGAGGACGGATCCAGACTGGGATTGTAACTAGTTTCCTCAAATGCTCCTGTCTTGGTTGGTTCATATCATTAAGTTTCCATGATTTTGCTGGTGTATTAGTGACTGTATGGCATTTATTAATGATGCTTTTAACTCACACATGAACTGAACATTGATCAGAGTCATTTTCTCTTTCTGTCTTCAGTCTGAGTAGATACAGTATTACAGCGAAACAGAGTCTCATCCTGACGTCAGCTCTGAAATCAAACCCATCACACCTGAGAGAGCTGAACCTGAGCGGGAATAAACTAGGAGACTCTGGAGTGAAACACTTATGTGACTTACTGAAGGATTCACACTGTAAACTGGAGAGATTGAGGTCAGTCACATTCACATACAAGAAAGAAAAAGTCTTTTGATATTTGAAAGAGAATAAAGAGTTTGTTTTTCTCATTTCTGCTAATGTAGGTTAATCTGCTGTTATATGTCAGATGAAGGTTGTTCTGCTCTGACTTCAGCTCTGAAATCAAACCCATCACACCTGAGAGATCTGAACCTGAGTGTGAATAAACTAGGAGACTCTGGAGTGAAAAACCTCAGTGATCTACTGATGATCCCACAACTCAAGCTGGAGAAACTACAGTTAGTATCATTATACTGTACATGTTGCACACTTAAAACAGACTGTGTCTTCTCTTTTGCAACTTTATTTTGCCAGTTCTGTTGGAATTATCTTTTTAACACGAAGCAACACAACATCTTCTAACATCAGCGATATAGCCTGTGTTCACTTCACTTGGCTCAGTTTTTTCCCCGACCACACTACTGCGCTGGCTTATGACATCATCATAACTGAACTTTCACCTTTCAGGAACATAAATCAGAATAATATCCAAAATATTTATCAATTGAAATTGCAATGAAATATAGTGATTTCCCTTACAGAATTCTAAACATATCCCCATTCTAGGAAATTATGAAATTATAAAATAATACTTCTAGGTCGCAACATACAGCAGTTACGGTGTGATTAAAGTTTACGGTTTATTTTATTTAAAGGCAACTGGACTCAAGTCTCCTCATTTATAGCACTGCACTTTCTGGTGTTTCTCCATCTGAAGAAAGATTCAGAAACACTATTAGAGAACGGCTTATGTGTATCAGTAGAAAGAGCATTAATCTGTGAAGCATTTGAAACTTTGTGGCTATAAAATTGTTTCATATACTGAAATCTGACAAATCTTTGCTGTGAAACAATACAGAAGTGAGAACAGACTAACAACAGCGTAACAAATGACAGTAGATTATTCTGACAGAGTTACAGTTATACTGGACTAATGGTGCTTTACACTAAATCTTCATTTATTAAGCAAAATGTATTCAGAGGTTGTAAACTACAAAACTGACTTTGAATTAATTGTGAGTCATGTACAAGATTTTCTGATTATGAAAATGTGAAATCAGTCCATTTAAATGTTTACTTTTATTACATATTATACTGTAAAAACACATAATTATAGTTGATTTTAGTTGATCATAACTAAATTTCATTTCATGATTATAGTGGCCAACATGATCACGTTTATCACAGAATCTTGTTAAAAAAACACTAATACTACACAATGAAATCAATTCACAAAGTTTTATGTCGAAAACCAGCAAGTAACAAATAAAATTAGCATCAATATGCACTTTTTTTTATTTACATAAACATTAAAATAATGACATTAAAGATGATGGCCAGATTTTAAAGTAGTGTCTTGCAACATTATATCTACTAACATGTACAAGTTCAAATAAAGTTTTGACAAAAAAAGGTTTTATAAAAAGATAAACCTCACATATTTCAGCCTTTAAATCATTTTTATAAAAAGAATGAGTCAAAAAAGATAAATTACTGACATTTACAATGCACTTTAGCTTATCTTTTATTATTAATAGTAAAATTCGGTCCGATTTTCCTATGCAACCATGCACTGCGCTCTCCACAACACAAAGAAGTTTTAGTAGCTATGGATTTCCACCTCCGAGAAGCGCTTGCTGTACAAGATTTATTTACGGAGAAGAGAAAAACACCTGTAGTGTTTGGGTGCACCCCCATACTGAAAAGTTTCGTTTTTTTCATCTGCTGCCCCTGGAAAAAATGTTCAATTATGTTAGTATTACAGTTAGTCGCCTATCATTATACTGTATAGCAGTTACAGTGAGATTAAAGTTGCTGAATTAATTGTGAGTCATGCACAAGATTTTCTGATTATGAAAAATGTGAAATCAGTGTGTGACGTACTGAAGGATTCACACTGTAAACTGGAGAGATTGAGGTCAGTCACATTCACAGACAAGAGAGAAAAAGTGTTTGGATATTTGAAAGAGAATAAAGAGTTTGTTTTTCTCATTTCTCCTAATGTAGGTTAAGGTGCTGTCGTATGACAGATGAAGGTTGTTCTGCTCTGACTTCAGCTCTGAAATCAAACCCATCACACCTGAGAGAGCTGAACCTGAGCGAGAATAAACTAGGAGACTCTGGAGTGAAAAACCTCAGTGATCTACTGATGATCCCACAACTCAAGATGGAGAAACTACAGTTAGTATCATTATACTGTACATGTTGCACACTTAAAACAGACTGTGTCTTCTCTTTTGCAACTTTATTTTGCCAGTTCTGTTGGAATTATCTTTTTAAAAGTTTTTCTCAATTGCTAAAACACTAAAACCCATTGGCTGAACAAAGTTCTCATTTGCCTGAACTCATTGAGCTAATTGTGCAGTCTGTTGTCAATACCTTAAACCATTACACATGATAAAACACAATTTGCAGATCTCACTTAGACTTTTCAGCAAAACTCTAAACACATTCTCATTCTCTAAACACATTCTGCACTGTAATGCACATGTCATCCATACTGGTAAACACAAGTGGCAACAATCAAATACAAATAGAGAACACACGTCATTGATTGAACACAACCACTCAAAACTGATTTAACCTGTTTCAGATGATGCCCAAAGACAAGAAGCAGCACACTGATCACATGTTTACTCCTTTGATTTTTGTCCATTTTAGTATCGTATACTGTAGTACAGTGGACTGTAGGCTGTATACTGTACAATGAACAAACTGTATGTCCCTGAACATTGTGCTTTCCATTTGTTAACAGCACTGATTGCTCAATTGATTTTGACTGGTTGCAGGTTCATATCAACAAAGAACAATAATTACAGTATCACAGAGAGGACAAGTGTGTGAGATCCGGGGTACATTACTGTAGAAATAGGGGTACAAGGAGGAGGGAGAACACACAAAAAATTGCAAAGAGCAAAGCAGAGGAGTAATGTCTGATACATTTTGAGCTACTATGATAGAACATGTTTCCGTTCATCAAAAGACAATGACGGAAACATGAAATTTGTTTTGAGATTAAAAATGTACTTCTCCCTGAACTCTTTGATGGTACAGTAAGGTGTCACGGGTAAGTCTACACAGAATAGCAGTCCATAGATATCTTTCGAGAACTATATGTTTTGAACAATGTGTTTTCTATTTTTTGGTGTATTGTTTACTGACTGCTTGATAGTGTGTATCTTTTTGATCACTTTGTTTATGATTTGAGAGCAGTGTTTGATTTTGAACACAGGTAAAACTGTTTTGAGGTGAAAGTTTCATTTTGCAAGAGGAGTCAGAGGTTTTGTGAATAGTGCTTGAAGATGAGGTTTTGTGTTTAACGTTTTCAGAAAAAGGAGCAAGGTTTCAGAAATTGTGTTTTAGCAATTGAGAAAAACTGTAACATGAAGCAACACAACATCTTCTAACATCAGCGATATAGCCTGTGTTCACTTCACTTGGCTCAGTTTTTTCCCCGACCACACTACTGTGCTGGCTTATGACATCATCGAAACTGAACTTTCACCTTTCAGGAACATAAATCAGAATAATATCCAGAATATTTATCAATTGAAATTGCAATGAAATATAGTGATTTCCCTTACAGAATTCTAAACATATCCCCATTCTAGGAAATTATGAAATTATAAAATAATACTTCTAGGTCGCAACATACAGCAGTTACAGTGATATTAAAGTGTACTGTTTATTTTATTTAAAGGCAACTGGACTCAAGTCTCCTCATTTATAGCACTGCACTTTCTGGTGTTTCTCCATCTGAAGAAATATTCAGAAACACTATTAGTTAACGGCTTGTTATGTGTATCAGTAGAAAGAGCATTAAATTGTGAAGCATTTGAAACTTTGAGGCTATAAAATTGTTTCATATACTGAAATCTGACAAATCTTTGCTGTGAAACAATACAGAAGTGAGAACAGACTAACAACAGCGTAACAAATGACAGTAGATTATTCTGACAGAGTTACAGTTATACTGGACTAATGGTGCTTTACACTAAATCTTAATTTATTAAGCAAAATGTATTCAGAGGTTGTAAACTACAAAACTGACTTTGAATTAATTGTGAGTCATCAGTCCATTTAAATGTTTACTTTTATTACATATTATACTGTAAAAACACTGATTTTAGTTGATCATATCTAGAGATGAAATGGCATGAAAATTTCATTTCATGATTATTGTCAGAGATCAGCCAGGCTCCATCACCACCCAATCACTGAGATCACCATCACCTGAATATTAATCATCAGCACCTGTATGCCATCACCTCAAGCACTTATAAGCACACACTTCACTCTAGCACTTTGTCTGGTCTCGTACATGAGTAAGACTTTCCAAGCCTCATCGCTTACCTCGAAGAAGAAGTTATTTCGTCAAATTATCTCCGTCTTCCCATCTGTGTTCCCGAGCCTCCTGTGACTTCCATATTTGTCTTTCTCCTCGTCTCCTGAGATGAGTAATCCTGATCCGTTTCAAGATCTGGTGGACGCACTCAAACGTACACTTTCAGTACCCACTTCCGCACCACCCGTCACCGCCTCTCCTTCACCACCAGTGGCCTCCAGTCCCATGGCCAACCCAGCGCCCTTCTCTGGTTTGGCGGAGGATTGCGATGGATTCCTCCTTCAGTGTTCGCTGGCCATTGCAGTCGTCCCGCTTTCCCACTGAGAGATCAAAAGTGGCATTTATAATTTCCCTGCTGACGGGGCGAGCGCTCAATTGGGCCCGCATTCTTTGGAATCAAAATGTTCCCGCTACACAGTCATTGGATAATTTCACCACTTATTTCCGTGAAGTCTTTGGAATCCCTGACGGCGATTCTACCGTTAGCGAGCAGTTATATTATATTCGCCAAGAGAAGGAGTCTGATTCCGGACTCTAGCGGCCGCCAGCGGATGGAACGAGCACTTGCTCCTCACCACCTATCGGCAGGGACTTAATCCGCGTCTACGACTGCATCTCGCTGCATACGACGATTCTATGGGACTTGAAAGGTTTATGCAACTCGCCATCCGCACCGATCGTCGTATGCAGCCCTGTATGGAGGATCTATATGGCAAGCCACCACCTTTTCAGCGCCGCCAACCAGAGGATACCAGCACTCCAGAACCAGTCCCCATGCAAGTGGATAACACCCGCCTAACACTTCCTGAACGACAGAGGAGACTAACTTAGGGTCTGTGCCTGCACTGCGGCACAGGTGGGCACATCATATCAGCATGTCCCATCCGTCCACCACGACCTATGGTGAGTGTTCATCATTCCTCCTTGGTAAATATAAAACCACTTACCACTGAAGTCATCCTTACCACTTCCCACACCTCCATTTCAGTACACGCTCTCCTCGACTCTGGGTCAGCAGGAAACTTCGTCTCTGACTCCCTCTGCCACCAGCTCAACCTCCAGAAAAGGCCCATTGAAACCCACTACCAGGTACACTCGATAATCGGCAAGCCTCTGAACAAGAAGAAAGTCCGTTTCTCCGTAGGCCCTCTCCACATGCAAGTTGGACTCCTCCACTCTGAATCCATCACACTACTGGTTCTGGAGAATTCCACCGCTGGTATCATCCTAGGGCATCCGTGGTTCGTGCAACACAGTCCCATCCTCTCCTGGACAACGGGAGAAATCCTAAAGTGGGGCGATAACTGCTTTCCTGGATGCTTCCCACACCTTCCTCAACCGGTGATTTCTATTCCAGTCAACATCACTTCCATCGAGAGTCCTCTGGAACAACAATCTATAGACATCCCGACTGAGTACGCCCCCTTTAGTGATGTCTTCTGCCCTAAACGGGCTTCATCGTTGCCACCACACCGGCCATGGGACTGTGCCATCGACCTTCTCCCGGATGCGCCAGTGCCCCATGGTAAAATCTACCCGTTATCTCTTCCAGAACAGAAGGCCATGGAGGAGTACGTGGAAGAGGCCCTTCAGCAAGGTTACATCCGCCCTTCCACCTCCCCTGCTGCTTCGAGTTTTTTCTTTGTGGCGAAGAAGGACGGAGGCTTGCGGCCCTGCATCGATTACCGTGCCCTCAACAAGATTACAGTTGAGTTCCGTTACCCACTTCCTCTCGTCCCAGCAGCCCTGGAACAACTTCGTGGAGCAACCGTGTTCACTAAGTTGGACCTCCGCAGCGCGTACAACCTCGTCCGGATACGTGAGGGGGACGAGTGGAAAACTGCCTTCGTGACTCCAACAGGACATTACGAGTATCTGGTCATGCCTTACGGCCTGGTAAACGCCCCCTCCGTATTCCAGGACTTCATGCATGAGGTGCTCCGGGAATTTCTCCATCGTACGGTAATCGTATATATCGATGACATCCTGATATATTCCCGGAGTCTGGCAGAACATCGCCACCACGTTGCGGAGGTCCTTCAACGTCTCCGTGAACATCAGCTCTTCCTCAAAGCCGAGAAATGTTCGTTCCACCAATCCACCACCCAATTTCTCGGCTATAACATTAGTGAACACGGCATCCAGATGGACGAGAGGAAGGTGGAGGCTGTTAGGAACTGGCTCATCCCATCAACCATCAAAGAACTTCAGCGTTTCCTTGGATTTTCAAACTTCTACCGCCGGTTCATTCACAACTACAGCTCCATCACCTCGCCATTAACCAATCTACTCAAAAATAAGCCCAAGTCTCTGTCCTGGACACCATCCGCTACTCAAGCTTTCCAGAGCCTCAAGAACTCGTTTACCAATGCACCGCTCCTAGTCCACCCAGACCCCAATAAACCATTCATTGTTGAAGTTGATGCCTCGACCACCGGAGTAGTAGCAGTATTATCTCAGCAGCAGGGGAAGCCACCTCGTCTCCATCCATGTGCCTTCTTCTCCAAGAAACTATCCCTACCCAGGGGGCAAAACACCTGTTTTTTAGGAAATCAGACATGGGCTGCTGTAAAAGGTTGTCATATAAAAATGAAATCTATGATGTCTGAGGATCACAACCTGGGTGGCCAACCCGGTCAACAAGCTGCTGGAAACTTGTAATTAGGGTCAAAACAATGTTACCTCAAATTCGGCTTTAACTCCCAGAATCACCCAAACATGCTAAAACAGTTTAATTATATTCATGAATCGTGAGCCTTATCTTCCTGATACTTTATGCTAGAAACAAACTGAGCACACCTTTAGAAAGAGTGGAAGATAAGCTTTCATCTGATGCCTTGATTGTACATGTAATTAGAATGTAAGAGTTAACAATGCCTCTTAATTCATAGGTAGGCAAAAAAAAGAAAAAAATATGGAACATTCCATTTGTAATCGGTAGCATTCTTTTCCCTTTGTTGTTGTTAAAATAAACAAATTACCATGTAAAGTTAACTTTTACTGGATGAAATCATATTTTGATTTTTTTTTTACTAACCAGACAGTCCTCATGGCCCATAACACATTTAGAGGGAATTGAATGTCAAGCCTATAATAGCCTGTCAATTCAAACAAGATCCAAGAAAGAATTTAACCATTAACTGGTGTTAATTGTATAGTGCTCTGTTTCTGTATGTACAGTATATCGTTTGCATATTTATGCAATATCAATTATTTGTATTTCAATGTCTATTTCTAATATTCTTTCACAAGTGGGATAGCTTTATTTATTCTATTGAAATAAAAAAAAGGGATTTGAGGATTTTGGGTTAGGCTGGTTAGTGTTCAATCCTGGTGTTTGGAGTGAGAGACAAAGGTACTGACAACTAAATGCTGAAAGACTAAAACACACAGGAGTCATGTGTGGAGTAGCTTTAAAAGTATTTACTGATTAAAACTGTTACATTAAGTAGCAATTTGTACCAAAAAAAAACAAAAAAATTTATACACTTTATACAATTTGTTTAGCTGTTTCGGAATCACCGCTGCTGTCGCTACTCTAGTGTTTCAGCATGCTGTGTCCTGCTACATTTGGTTGCCAACCCCTAGCAACGGCATCCTATGTAGCATGGAGCAGTTGTTCTGACAACCTTTAACCAGAGATGGGCACAAATACATCAAAAAGTATTTAATTAAAATACAAGTAATTTGTAATTTGAAAATACAAAAATATATTTTTTACAGTCTTCTGTAGTGTAAGTGTGGCGTTAGGTACATGTAAGAGTCTAGAATATTGCAATATTATTGTTTAGTGCAGAAGATGCGCTTTTAACGTACATGTTGCCACATACTGTCATAATAAAATATAATTACGCATATAACAATATATTTGTATTATTTACACAAAAACTAGTTAACGCTGCTGTGAGCGTGTTTCTAATAGCGCGGCTGTGACAAAGTTGACAACTTTCTCTCTTCCGACTGCCATTATCTATTTTTTTTACTCTTTTTGAAAGTTGTGAAAACACTGTTGTGGCGTTTTTCTTTTGCTATTTGAGCAAATTGGAACACAAAAATATATATTTAATGTAGTCTTTCATTCACTGCTATAGAATTTAACCCAACTATGATGCCTTCCACTTCTAATAGACACACTTTTATGATAGATAGACACACTTTTATGATGGACACATGCACTTTTATGATGGATAGACGCACTTTTATGATGGACACATGCACTTTTATGATGGAGACATGCACTTTTATGATGGAGACATGCACTTTTATGATGGACAGATGCACTTTTATGATGGATAGATGCACTTTTATGATGGATAGATGCACTTTTATGATGGACAGATGCACTTTTATGATGGATAGATGCACTTTTATGATGGACAGATGCACTTTTATGATGGATAGATGCACTTTTATGATGGACAGATGCACTTTTATGATGGACAGATGCACTTTTATGAGGGACAGATGCACTTTTATGATGGACAGATGCACTTTTATGATGGACAGATGCACTTTTATGATGGATAGATGCACCTTTATGATGGACAGATGCACTTTTATGATGGATAGATGCACTTTTATGATGGATAGATGCACTTTTATGATGGACAGATGCTCTTTTATGATGGATAGATGCACTTTTATGATGGATAGATGCACTTTAATGATGGATAGACGTACTTTTATGATGGACAGATGCACTTTTATGATGGATAGATGCACTTTTGTGATGGATAGATGTACTTTTATGATGGATAGATGCACTTTTATGATGGATAGATATGCTTTTATGATGGACAGATGCACTTTTATGATGGACAGATGCACTTTTATGATGGATAGATGCACTTTTATGATGGATAGATGTACTTTTATGATGGATAGATGCACTTTTATGATGGAAAGATGCACTTTTATGATGGACAGATGCACTTTTATGATGGACAGATGCACTTTTATGATGGATAGACGCACTTTTATAATTGACACATGCACTTTTATGATGGATAGATGCACTTTTATGATGGATAGATGTACTTTTATGATGGATAGATACGCTTTTATGATGGACAGATGCACTTTTATGATGGACAGATGCACTTTGATGAAAAATATACCCATTGACTGTCATTATAAAGCTTGGAAGAGCCAGGACACTTTTTAATATAACTCTGATTGTATTCTTCTGAAAGAAGAAAGTAATATACACTTAGGATGACGTCAGGGTAAGTAAATCATGGGCTAATTTTCCTTTTTGGGTGAACTATCCCTAGGACCATAGACATAAAATACAAATAGGACTACCAAATTGCCTATCACAGTTTTTGGCAAGTAAATCACGTGATGTGACACATCCTATTGACCCTGTTCACATTTCTTCGCAACTTTCAAAAAGAGTAAAAAAATAGATAATGGCAGTCGGAAGAAAGAAAGCTGTCAACTTTGTCACAGCCGCGCTATTAGAAACACGCTCACAGCAGCGTTAACTAGTTTTTGTGTAAATAATACAAATATAGTGTTATATCCGTAATTATCTTTTATTATGACAGTATGTGGCAACATGTACGTTAAAAGCGCATCTTCTGCACTAAACAATAATATTGCAATATTCTAGACTCTTACACGTACCTAACGCCACACTTACACTACAGAAGACTGTAAAAAATATATTTTTGTATTTTCAAATTACAAATTACTTGTATTTTAATTAAATACTTTTTGATGTATTTGTGCCCATCTCTGGTTAAAGGTTGTCAGAAGAACTGCTCCATGCTACATACAGTAGGATGCCGTTGCTAGGGGTTGGCAACCAAATGTAGCAGGACACAGCATGCTGAAACACTAGAGCAGCAACAGCAGCGGTGATTCCGAAACAGCTAAACAAATTGTATAAACATTATTACAGAAATTAGTTATCACCCTGAATTGTAATCTGTTTGTCTGTTTCGTTTTTTTTTTTTTTGGTACAAATTGCTACTTAATGTAACAGTTTTAATCAGTAAATACTTTTAAAGCTACTCCACACATGACTCCTGTGTGTTTTAGTCTTTCAGCATTTAGTTGTCAGTACCTTTGTCTCACACTCCAAACACCAGGATTGAACACTAACCAGCCTAACCCAAAATCCTCAAATCCCTTTTTTTATTTCAATAGAATAAATAAAGCTATCCCACTTGTGTAAGAATATTAGAAATAGACATTGCAATACAAATAATTGATATTGCATAAATATGCAAACGATATACTGTACATACAGAAACAGAGCACTATACAATTAACACCAGTTAATGGTTAACTTCTTTCTTGGATCTTGTTTGAATTGACAGGCTATTATAGGCTTGACATTGAATTCCCTCTAAATGTGTTATGGGCCATGAGGACTGTCTGGTTAGTAAAAAAAAAATCAAAATATGATTTCATCCAGTAAAAGTTAACTTTACATGGTAATTTGTTTATTTTAACAACAACAAAGGGAAAAGAATGCTACCGATTACAAATGGAATGTTCAATATTTTTTATTTTTTTTGCCTACCTATGAATTAAGAGGCATTGTTAACTCTTACTTTCTAATTACATGTACAATCAAGATATCAGATGAAAGCTTATCTTCCACTCTTTCTAAAGGTGTGCTCAGTTTGTTTCTAGCATAAAGTATCAGGAAGATAAGGCTCACGATTCATGAATATAATTAAACCGTTTTAGCATGTTTGGGTGATTCTGGGAGTTAAAGCCGAATTTGAGGTAACATTGTTTTGACCCTAATTACAAGTTTCCAGCAGCTTGTTGACCGGGTTGGCCACCCAGGTTGTGATCCTCAGACATCATAGATTTCATTTTTATATGACAACCTTTTACAGCAGCCCATGTCTGCTAAACCCCCTTTGCCCCCTGGGTACCCCGGCGGAGATAAATTACGACATCGGAAACCGAGAGCTACTTGCAATAAAGCTAGCCTTAGAGGAGTGGAGACACTGGTTGGAGGGGGCCCAGGAAAGTTTCACTGTACTTACCGACCATAAAAATCTCCAATATCTCCGTGAAGCCAAACGACTCAACCCCAGACAGGCAAGATGGGCTTTATTTTTCACCCGTTTCCCTTTCACCATCTCCTACCGTCCTGGTACAAGAAACTGTAAAGCTGATGCTCTATCCCGCATTCACACACCCGAAGAGAAAACAGAAGAACCTGAACCCATCCTACCTCAAAAGATCTTTGCATGTCCCATCCAGTGGTCACTTGATCAACAACTCTCCTCCAGTGTCTCCGAACCATCTCCGCCGGGGTGTCCTCCCGACCGTACCTAAGTTCCCAGGTCCCAACGCACCAATCTCACTCACTCTGCACATACGTCTGTGGGCACTGGCCATCCAGGGGCCAACCGCACCCTCTCACTGCTACAAGATCGCTTCTGGTGGCCAAATATGGCCAGGGACGTGAGAAGGTTCGTACAAGGATGTCATGACTGCGCCATCACAAGGACTCCACGTCACCTCCCATCCGGCAAGCTCCTTCCGTTGCCTGTTCCTCATCGACCCTGGTCACACCTAGGAGTAGACTTCGCTACAGATCTACCTCCATCTGACGGTAATACCTGCATATTTGTAATAATTGACAGATTCTCTTAATCCTGCCGCTTGATTCCCCTAAAAGGTCTTCCCACAGCCATGACTACTGCAGAGCTCCTCTTCAACCATGTATTCCGGTACTATGGAATTCCCGAAGATATTGTATCCGATCCAGGTCCACAATTCATATCCCGAGTGTGGAAGGCATTCTTCAAGCTCCTTGGTGTGACCATTAGCCTGACTTCTGGATACCACCCTCAGTCAAACGGCCAAACAGAGAGGAAGATCCAAGAGATTGGTCGCTTTCTACGAACCTTCTGCCACGGCCACCAGAACTCTTGGAACCAATTCCTAGGCTGGGCAGAGTACGCGCAAAACTCCCTCCGTCAGGCTGCTACTGGACTCACTCCCTTCCAGTGCGTGCTCGGCTACCAGCCTCCACTGTTCCCATGGTCCGGGGAACCCTCCGATGTTCCCTCCGTCAACTATTGGTTCCGAGAGAGTGAGAGGGTCTGGGACGACGCACATCATCACCTTCGAAGGGCAGTGCGCAGGCAAAGGTTCCAGGCAGATGCTAGGAGGAAGCACCTGTATGCCATCACCTCAAGCACTTATAAGCACACACTTCACTCTAGCACTTTGTCTGGTCTCGTACATGAGTAAGACTTTCCAAGCCTCATCGCTTACCTCGAAGAAGTTATTTTGTCAAATTATCTCCGTCTTCCCGTCTGTGTTCCCGAGCCTCCTGTGACTTCCATATTTGTCTTCCTCCTCGTCTCCTGCTATTCATCTCCATCTCTCCCAAACACTTGTGTGTGCTTATACCTCCTCGTCTTCGTCCAACATCTTCAAAGACTGTCAGTATCTCCGGATCCATTCCCTTCGTTATTATTCTCCTCATCTTCAGTTCCCGTTATTACTTTTCTATTGCATCAATAAACTGTTACTCATCACCATCTACCTGTTCTGAGTGTCTGTTCCGTTACAATTATAGTGGCCAACATGATCACGTTTATCACAGAATCTTGTTCAAAAAACACTAATACTACACAATGAAATCAATTCACCAAGTTTTATGTCGAAAACCAGCAAGTAACAAATAAAATTAGCATCAATATGCACTTTTTTTAAATTTACATAAACATTAAAATAATGACATTAAAGATGATGGCCAGATTTTAAAGTAGTGTCTTGCAACATTTTATCTACTAACATGTACAAGTTCAAATAAAGTTTTGACAAAAAAGGTTTTATAAAAAGATAAACCTCACATATTTCAGCCTTTAAATCATTTTTATAAAAAGAATGAGTCAAAAAAGATAAATTACTGACATTTACAATGCACTTTAGCTTATCTTTTATTATTAATAGTAAAATTCGGTCCGATTTTCCTATGCAACCATGCACTGCGCTCTCCACAACACAAAGAAGTTTTAGTAGCTATGGATTTCCACCTCCGAGAAGCGCTTGCTGTACAAGATTTATTTACGGAGAAGAGAAAAACACCTGTAGTGTTTGGGTGCACCCCCATACTGAAAAGTTTAGTTTTTTTCATCTGCTGCCCCTGGAAAAAAATTTCAATTATGTTAGTATTACAGTTAGTCGCCTATCATTATACTGTATAGCAGTTACAGTGAGATTAAAGTTGCTGAATTAATTGTGAGTCATGCACAATATTTTCTGATTATGAAAAATGTGAAATCAGTGTGTGACGTACTGAAGGATTCGCACTGTAAACTGGAGAGATTGAGGTCAGTCACATTCACAGACAAGAAAGAAAAATTGTTTGGATATTTGAAAGAGAATAAAGAGTTTGTTTTTCTCATTTCTGCTAATGTAGGATAAGGTGCTGTCGTATGACAGATGAAGGTTGTTCTGCTCTGACTTCAGCTCTGAAATCAAACCCATCACACCTGAGAGAGCTGAACCTGAGCGAGAATAAACTAGGAGTCCCTGGAGTGAAAAACCTCAGTGATCTACTGATGAACCCACAACTCAAGCTGGAGAAACTACAGTTAGTATCATTATACTGTACAGCAGTTACAGTGTGATTAAAGTTTACGGTTTATTTTATTTAAAGGCAACTGGACTCAAGTCTCCTCATTTATAGCACTGCACTTTCTGGTGTTTCTCCATCTGAAGAAAGATTCAGAAACACTATTAGTTAATGGCTTGTTATGTGTATCAGTAGAAAGAGCATTAAACTGTGAAGCATTTGAAACTTTGTGGCTATAAAATTGTTTTATATACTGAAATCTGACAAATCTTTGCTGTGAAACAATACAGAAGTGAGAACAGACTAAAAACAGCGTAACAAATGACAGTAGATTATTCTGACAGAGTTACAGTTATACTGGACTAATGGTGCTTTACACTAAATCTTAATTTATTAAGCAAAATGTGTATTCAGAGGTTGTAAACTATAACTGACTTTGAATTAATTGTGAGTCATGTACAAGATTTTCTGATTATGAAAAAGTGAAATCAGTGTGTGACGTACTGAAGGATTCACACTGTAAACTGGAGAGATTGAGGTCAGTCACATTCACAGACAAGAAAGAAAATCTTTTGGATATTTGAAAGAGAATAAAGAGTTTGTTTTTCTCATTTCTCCTAATGTAGGTTAAGGTGGTGTTGTATGACAGATGAAGGTTGTTCTGCTCTGACTTCAGCTCTGAAATCAAACCCATCACACCTGAGAGATCTGAACCTGAGCGGGAATAAACTAGGAGACTCTGGAGTGAAAAACCTCAGTGATCTACTGATGAACCCACAATTCAAGCTGGAGAAACTACAGTTAGTATCATTATACTGTACATGTTGCACACTTAAAAACAGACTGTCTTCTCTTTTGCAACTTTATTTTGCCAGTTCTGTTGGAATTATCTTTTTAACACGAAGCAACACAACATCTTCTAACATCAGCGATATAGCCTGTGTTCACTTCACCTGGCTCAGTTTTTTTACAGAGACAGAGTTACAGTTATACTGGACTAATGGTACTTTTCACTAAATCTTAATTTATTAAGCAAAATGTTGTAAACAAGAGGTTGTAAACTACAAAACTGACTTTGAATTAATTGTGAGTCATGTACAAGATTTTCTGATTATGAAAAAGTGAAATCAGTGTGTGACGTACTGAAGGATTCACACTGTAAACTGGAGAGATTGAGGTCAGTCACATTCACAGACAAGAGAGAAAATGTTTAAAATCACTTCAACAGTTTAAACCAAGACACTTTATACTCAATATCTCACAAGAGTCTGAGTTCACATTACATCATATCATATTATATGTAAAATTCTTCACCTTAATGATTTGTTTGTAAAATAATCTCTGTTTGTGTCTTTCTAGTCTATATGACTGTGGCATTACAGATGTTTCTTTTCTAACTCAGTCTTTGACTAACTCAAAAGCACTGCAGTTTTTAAAAGAGCTTGATCTGAGACTCAATAATATAGGAGACTCACAGCAGCGACTCAGAGACGAGCTACGAGACTCAAACTGTGTCCTGAGGTGAGGAAACATCACTTTATGATATTAAAGAGATCTTCATTTACCTCTGATATGTGAACAAACCTTTCAAACATTCAACAAGGAAATTTTCATTAAGCTTTATTGCAACACAGGGTTTGTGTGAGAACAAAATGTAATGTTCATTAAAATGTTTAACACAAAGGAGGAAAGAGAACAAAAGCTCACTGTCACAGCTTTATACATCAACACCTGCTTTATTAACTGTGTCAATAATAGTGAATCATTTCAGTGTGAAAACAGACTTGGTCAGATTGTAGTAAACGCTGCACTCCTGCTAATATCAGTGCAGTTCCAGCTTCAGCTCACAGCGTCCAGCTCACATGAGAAATGTCTCTGTCTCTAGTGTGTTTTTACTGTGACAAGCAACACGTCACACTACTTTACACTTACTTTACTCTCAGTTATTTACTAAGAGCCTACAAACATGTTTAAACATGAGGACAAACGGCTTTAACTCGTGGAGATTTAAATGAAAGGTTTTAACTGAAAGTAACATTAGTATTTGCTCGCTGTGGTTTATTCCATACGCCGTACACTCATCAGTGTGTGTTTCTCCTTTACAGAGACTCAATAGGAGTCGCAGGTCCTTCTGCAGTCACACCAACACACACACACACACACACATATGAACCTCATTCATCTTTTAAATCTATTATACTGAAAACTCAAATATTGTTTGAGAAATATCTCAGTAATTAATCTGATTACAGTAATTTAATGTAAATTCTTTTTACAAAAAACAAAAACAACAACAGTAATTAAAATATTATAAAGTAATAAACTTGCACTTTGTTCCACTGAACACTGATTGTCTTCTCTTCTGGTTTCTCCTTACAGAGTAGATGAAGATTAATCACCAAACGTCCCTAATAAATCATTACATCAGTTTAAATCTGTGAAACGGAGATGAGAGGATCAGTGACCATCAGGAGATCCACAGAAGAGCCTCATTACTGTCTATGAGGAGAAATACATGTGTGATTAATGTGTGAATGTGTTTCATACAGGTGGAAGAGACTCAGACTTTACAATTAAATAAAGCAGCATGTGTGTTAGCATGCGTATTAGAAACATGTGATATTGACTGATTAATGTTGGTTTAGTATTCAGCCAAATGATGGTTTAGTTTTATTTGAAGGTGGAACAGAGGATGAAGCAGCTCAGATGAGTCTGTCCGCAGAAATCTTCAGGCTCTTCAGTTTAAGGCCTACAAATATAATAATGTCTGGACTGAACTCATACATTATTATTAAAATGTTTCTAATCATAAATGTGATTGTCAAGTATATTTTTTTTTGCATGATCTCAACTACTTATCATTGTCTCACCTGCATTTTATGCACAGAATATATTTGTTTGTTTGTTTGTTATTCTGTTTTATTTTATATTAAGTTAGCTATGTGTGTGTGTGTGTGTGTGTGTTGCTAATGCACAGATATTCAGTATATTGCCTTTGTTCTGTGGATGGAGTCTCTTCTCTACACACCAACTAAACATTTTCACTAGTATGTACCTTTCACTTGCTCTGGTCTAGATAGTCAAATGCATTTTATTAAGAAATCATAATCTATTTCATCACATTTACATTCACATGATAATACAATTATAAATATACATTTAAGAGCAACAATATTTGTTTGAAAAGTTCACTTGCTTGTTGTGAGTATTATTGAAGCTACATAAGCAGATTCAGAGAGATTCTTATGCTTAAAAAAGGTTTAGTTTAGATGTTAAACATAAAAGCGTACGAGCAATCTTCAGATTTCTTTGAGGAGAAACCATGTGCTGGTCTAATATATAAAGACAGAAATTGTCCCAGTGTATGTATATTTAAAGGGATAGTTTACCCAAAATAAAATGTAAATTGTCGTCATTTGTTCACCCTCATGTCATTCCAAACATGTATGACTTTCTTCTATGGAAACACAAGAGAAGATATTTTGAGAAATATCTCAGTGTCTCTGATTGGTTGCCATCATTCTTCAAAATATATTTTATGTTCCACAGACGAAAGAAATGAAGAAAGAAAAATACAGGTTTAAAGCTACATGAGGGTGAATCAATGTTGACAGAATGTATATCTTTGTGTGAACTATTCCTTTAAGGCTTCTAACACTTGTGACAGGAACAAGGAAATGACAGCTTCTGTTCTTCAGCAGCGCTCTGTGTTACTGTTTGTTCTATTTGGTGTTGTCTGTCTTTTGGAAAGAGTTATTATGGCGGAAAAGAGCTTTCAAAAATGTGTATCTCCTTGTCCACGTTTTTTATCTGAAGGAGATACTCATGCTCTTTGTGTGGTTTGTTTGGGAATGGAGCATGCTCAGGCAGCACTTGAGGGTGCTGCCTGTGAGCACTGTGAGAAAATGCCCCTGAGAAAGCTCCGTTCCCGCCTGGCTCTATTCGATAAAGAGTCAGGTCAACCACGTGCTCCCCGTGGATCAGGACCCGCGTCTGCTGAGGCAGCGCGGCGACTGCATTCATGGGGATCACAAAAGGATTTAGCAATGGATGTTGAGACGACCGAGGTCCTTTCTCAACATTCCAATGCTGAATCCGTTCGTCCCGCTCAGGGTTCGGGAGCCCGCACTGCGGCTTCTCCCGGCCTCGAAACGGACCCGATGCTTCACTTATCTAGCTCCGAGGAGTTAGATATTGTGGGTGTCGAGGCAGAGGAATGTGTGACACCGCCATCCCATTCCCCTGCTTTTGAGGAGCTGCTGGACGTTGTGACCAGAGCGGTGGCAAAATTAAATATTGAGTGGCCACCGCAGGTGCAGGAAACGGCTGTTAAAAGTAAGCTGGATGAACGTTTCCTGCAAACCCAGTCACAACCTCCACGCCGTAGTCTGCCATTTTTTCATGACCTCCACACCGAGGTGTCGAGGACATGGAATAAACCCTTCTCCTCCCGTGTTTCCGGACCCAATACACACATATATTCTGAGATAATGGGAGCGAGGGAGATGGGTTATGGGAGGATGCCGCGGGTGGAAGAGACTTTCGCCTCTCATCTCTCTCCCGATGCGGCGTCATCTCTGCAGGCTCCGGCGCTCCCCACCAAGCCCTGCCGTACAACATCAGCTTTGGTGGGGAAGGCATATATGGCGGCGGGTCAGGCTGGTAGCTGCCTGCACACTATGGGGCTGCTTCAGGCATACCAGGCTGACATGCTAAAAGAAATGGATGACAGTGGGGAAGTCTCCTACGACGATGTTCGCGAACTTCGTCGTGTGGTAGACGTGTCTCTCCGTGCCACCAAGGAGACGGCTCGTGCTATCGGCCGCTCTATGGCAGCACTGGTGGCTACGGAGGGGCACCTGTGGCTGACGCTAGCGGGTATCGGCGACAAGGACAGGGCTTGTCTGCTCGATGCCCCCCTCTCTCCTCGCGGCCTCTTCGGCGACGGTGTTAATAATGTCGTCGAGAGGTTTCAGGAGACGAGGAGGCAGTCAGCCGCATTCAAACAGCTGATTCCCCGCCGTCATCCCAAGACTCGCGAGCCTGCCGCCAGGGGGCAGTCTCGTGAGGGTGCCGCCTCTAGCTCCTCACATGTCCAGCAGCAAAAGGAGAGTGTTGCCTCCCGGACGCCCCCGCAAAAGGCCTGGCTCCGGAGGAAACTCTCTTGGTCGAAAGCCCCGGCTCAGAAGACGGATCTGAGGACCGTCATTCAGGGCAGGAAGGCTTCGGCCAAGAGGCCATGACGGGATCCGCAGGCCTCAGAGGGTGTCCCCCTCCGTGTGACATTTTTAAAACTTCGCTCCACGGAGCCCTCAGGAAATCGATGTAACCAGACTCTGGTTACACCCATTTCTAACGAATGTACGGCACTATCTAAAACCCTGTCTCATTCGACCCTCTTGAGGTCTGCTGAAAAAGAGAAGAAAAAGATTCAGTTACGTCCTGCCAGTAAACTGCTTCAGGTCACTGTAAAATCTGCTTTATCACCTGAGACTAGCCCAGAAAGACTCATCCCGCTTTCAGATTATTTAGACGCCTGGAAAGGCCTTCCGAATATATCGAAATGGGTTCTGGATATAGTTAAGAAGGGTTATAGGATCCAATTTAAAATTCAACCACCTCATTTTCAGGGGGTGTTGCACACTTTGGTTCCTGCTGATCAAAGCCAGGTGATGGAAGATGAAGTTAATTCCCTTTTAGCAAAGGAGGCGATAGAGGTTGTCCCCGTTCGGGAGAGGGAATTCGGTTTTTATAGCCGGTACTTCATTGTTCCTAAAAAGGATGGTGGACTTCGTCCTATAATAGATCTTAGGGTTTTGAACAGATCTCTGAGGAGATTTAAGTTCAAGATGCTTACTATACCTAATATCGTTCAACAAATTAGATCCGAGGACTGGTTTGTGACGATAGATCTTAAGGATGCTTATTTTCATATTTCCATCATTCCTTATCATAGGAAATTCCTTAGATTTGCTTTTGGGGGAAAAGCTTATCAATATAGGGTTCTTCCTTTCGGCCTAGCCTTATCTCCTCGCACGTTCACGAAATGTATGGATGCATCCCTTGCTCCATTGAGACTTCAGGGGATTCGCATTCTTAATTATATAGATGATTGGCTAATTCTTGCAGAGTCAGAGAGCCTGGCAATCCAGCATCGAGATGTTGTTTTGCGTCATCTTCAGTGCTTGGGATTAAGACTCAATGTTAAGAAGAGTTCCTTGTGTCCCCAGCAAAGAACAACATTCCTAGGGACAGAGTGGGATTCGCAAGCCATGCGAGTCCAACTAACTCAAACTCGTATCGAGAGTATCTTAACTGAGGTCAAGACGATTAGGCTAGGTCAGGCCATCACTGTAAAACGATTTCAAAGAGTTTTGGGCCTTATGGCAGCCGCTTCAGTGGTAATTCCCTTCGGCTTGCTCCATATGAGGGCCCTGCAGTGGTGGCTCAGGACCAGGGGGTTTTCCCCGAGGGGTAACCCCTTCCGCACGATTAGAGTTACGTCCAGATGCCTACGTGCTCTAGTCAGCTGGAAAGATGTTCGGTTCCTGTCTCAAGGCCAGGTGTTGGGAACTTCGGGTCACAGAAAAATTCTGACCACGGATGCTTCCCGCACTGGCTGGGGTGCGGTTATGGAGGGCCGTTTCACCCGGGGGGTCTGGGAAGACCGCCATCTTTCTCGACATATTAATTTCCTCGAGATGATGGCAGTGTTTTTCGCCTTTAGGCATTTTCTCCCAGATCTCAGAGGCCATCATGTCCTGGTTAGGTCTGATAATGTATCTGTGGTCTCTTATATCAACCATCAGGGGGGCTTGAGGTCTCGACCTCTGTGTAAGTTAGCCCATCATATATTACTGTGGTCTAAGGACAAATTTCTCTCTGTGAGATCCATGTATATACCTGGGGTTGAGAATGTGGGAGTGGACACCCTGTCGAGGCAGGGGCCGAGGCTCGGGGAATGGAGGCTTCACCCTGAGGTGGTGAAGCTCATTTGGGAGAGATTTGGCCAGGCGGAGGTGGATTTATTCGCTTCTCATGAGAATTCTCATTGCCCGCTCTGGTTCTCTCTTTCGCACCCTGCGCCTTTGGGCCTGGATGCTATGGTACAGACGTGGCCGAGGCGACGTCTGTACGCCTTTCCCCCGGTGTCTTTGCTCCCTGGAGTTCTGGAAAGAGTAAGGAGGTATGGAGTAGATATTATTCTTGTAGCTCCATTCTGGCCGACACGGATTTGGTTTTCCGACCTGGTTAGTCTCCTGGCAGGCTCCCCATGGCAGTTACCAATTAGGGGAGATCTGTTGACTCAGGCGGCGGGCTCTTTATTCCACCCGCGTCCTGAAGATTGGAATCTTTGGGTCTGGCCCTTGAGGGGGTTTAGATCTCTTTAGTTCTAATTTCTTCCGGAACTCCTGGCTATGCAGGATAATTTAAGGGAGGGTGAACCCAGTGTTTACTGCCCATTGACTTCAGTACGGGAATTTCTACACCCTTCCGGGACCTCTCATCCATGTTCAGAGCCTCTATGGCGCATTCTGCCTCCGTATGCTCTGAGGGTGGGCACGTGGGACCGTCCTATAACCTCCATTTGATCCTGTAGCTTCTTGGATGAATCCTGTTGTTGCAGGCTGACAGGTGACCCCTGGCTCCTGTCGGCGCTGCAGGGTATTTTGGAATTATAAGCTTTCTCTCATCCCCGGTCTCTATAGGACCGGAGGCTTTTAATTTTTCAGGTATTTATCCTCTGTTGCATGGACGGTGCAAGAGAGCCTGGTTTTTGGGCTTCCAAAGAAAGGAGTTTTCCCTTTAGACGGGTTAGGAGTTGAAAGAAGGACCTGCTTAGGTTATACAGGTCATATTTCAATTTTGAAGTTGCTGAGGCATCTTTCCCTTACCACACCAAATAAGGATTATGATTCTTAGTCTAGTGGGATTTTGTTAACTCCTGGCGTAGCGCCTCTGAGTGTGCCAGATGTTTCACACCAGGGGCGCCTGTTCTCGGTGGGGGCTAGCTGGTACTCGTTCCCCGTAGCGTTTATATTAGACGCAGCGGGAGTTCCCCGTAACGAAGGGGAACGTCTCGGGTTACTGGATGTAACCCTGGTTCCCCGAGAGAGGGGAACGAGACGCTGCGTCCCTTCTCCCCACCTTCGGGGCGCCCCGAGAGCAGCTGCTTTGAACCTTGTCGAAGCTGTCATTTCCTTGTTCCTGTGACCCTTATATAGCGTCCGGGTCACCGTCACATGTGACGTCATGACGCACGATGACGCGCACCAATCCAGATTGGAATAGTTGTATAGTGACTTCAGATAGCGCATGCCGAAGGCATTCCCCGTAGCGTTTATATTAGACGCAGCGTCTCGTTCCCCTCTCTCGGGGAACCAGGGTTACATCCAGTAACCCGAGACGTTCTCTTCCTGGTCACCAGGGTGCGACGGCCTCAGATGAGGGCGTTAGAACAGCCATATCAGCCAGAGCTGGTGAAATAAGCGGTGGCCCTTTAACCCTCTGGGCCCTAAAGGTATTTTGGGGCCCTGGAGAAGTTTTGACATGCCCTGACATTTGTGCCTTTTTCAGTTGCTTAAAACCTTATTAATGGCTAAAGTCTGATTACACTGTATTCAGGACAAACAGGGCTACAGTAATATGTGAGCAACATGTACATAAAAGTTAATAATGAATTAAAAAATTTATGTTTATGCGTGGTTTTTAAAATAATAATAAGTCACTGAAATAAGTCCATATAACTCATAGTAAACATTTGTTCACAATACTTTTTTTTTAACTGCATCTTGTAGCCTAGAGTTTTTTCTTCAAAACGATGTAAAAATCATCCTGAGCACTCATTCATACAAAACAATATAGTCATTTAACTTCTGTAAGACACTTATTGGGGCGTGACTCATCATGAATAATGCTGTGATTCACACCTGAAGAGACAAAGACCTTCTCCTGGGAATATCATGAGGAATGTGACAGAGGGAACTATAGAGAATGACTGTGAGGAGACTTAATGATTGAATGTATTGTTTGTAGCTTATTCACAAAATCAAGTTTAAGTTAAAAGAAGTAATCTGACTATACATTAGGGCTGGGACGATTCCATACTATCACGATACATGGGTGCCGATACGGTATGTATTGCGATTTTTTTTAAGAATTGCGATTCTACAAGTATTGCGATTGTTTTTTTTGTTTTGTTTTTAACACTAGACCATGGGGAAAAGTTAAATCATACACTTATATAGACTGTACATGATGTATAAGATGAGGCATATTTACAAAAACAATTTTTCTGACTTATTTCTGACTTATTTCAGATGCATATCATACAATACTACATACTCTTTAATAAATGATTCAATAACAAATATTTTTTTTAACAGTCACTTTGTGGTGAAACAATGTAATCGATAAATTTTAAAATATTTTAAGTGCCACGTTTCTATCAAAAGCTGATTTACTCTATTTTGATCGCTGGTGTTGTTAGGGGCAAATTCTGTGTTGCACAATGTGTATGTATATATATATATATATATATATATATATATATATATATATATATATATATATGCGCATGCATGTTCACATTTAATTGCTGTGTTTTCCTTTGTGTGAATTGCTGTTTCCTTTTCTGTGGTTTGTTGTGTTTCTTTTGTTTGCAAGCAGTATTCTCAAGCCACGCCTCTATTTCCTATAAATCAATGAACTAATAAGTTATGGACTTTGGGGTAGAGCAGTGAATATGTTCCCCTATAAAAGTGCAACAACTGTGACTGGGACACGTGCTGGCAGCACCGTGCATTCGTAACTGGAAGTCAACACAGCAAGAGCGAGGGGGAGAGGGAGAGGAATCACGTTTGCACCTGCATCGGGAAGTGAGTGTTTCACTTGCGGTGAGACTGCTTATGGCTTTGTTACCCCTTTTCCACCAAGGCAGTGCTGGTGCCGGTTCGGAGCTGGTGCCTACTCGCGAACCAGTTCTTTGTGTTTCGACAGCCAAGGAACCGGTTCTCGGCCAGGAAAATTGGCTCCAAAGCGGCACCAACTCTTTGCTGGACTAGACCCGTTCTTTTACCACGTCATGCTTACGTCGGGGACTGGGGGCGGGGTTATTGTCGAACTTCTTCTGGAACGTAACCTCCGTCTATAGTAATCAAGACGAGCAGCACAAATGTGTTCTAAACGTCTTCTTCCGACCCCAATATAGGATCGCAAAGCCAGGAGAAACATTCGCAGAAAGACGATGTGGTCCAACATTGTAGTAATTGTTATCCTTGAAGTCGGCACAAGCGTTTCTGGGAAAGCTAAGACGTATGGCAACGTACACAGTGACGTAACGACGTCGTTCGCTGGGCTCTCTAATCAGTGGAAAAACAAACAGGTACTAAGAAGGTTCGCAAGTTGAACCAACTTTGAACCAGCGACAGTTCCGAACCAGTTCTTTTTTGGTGGAAAAGGGGTATGAGAGAGTGCAGCACACTGTAGACGAGTAAACACAGAGTCGGTGATTCGCGGAGCACTGTTGGAGTAGCAGCGTGTGAGACGGGTTGATGACCGGCTGCGAGAGACTACCGTGAGTGCTGAGGAGACAAGTGAAAACTGACGTGGTTCTTCTGCCATGCATGTTGGACTGGATAGCAGGGTTGCTATCCGGTCACACTGCGAGTACGTTTGACTTTCATCTAGCGGTGTGCCTATTAAATCCAGTTCATTGCCCCGTAACAGAAGAAAACGAGCCTGCAATTTTAAAGCTGCAGTCCACAGTTTTTCCTCTTTGTCGCCATCTCTGTTAGAAATCTGCAATTGCAGTTATTCGCGGAATTATCAACTTGACGTGGGTTGTGCCTCGGCATGGCACAGCGCGGATGAATCCAATGTTTTGAGAATAATGTGCGGCTGTCAATCACCGCGCTGGTGGTGTGGATACTGTCATTCGCAATCACAGATTCTACTTTTTGGAAGTATGACCAACATAAGAATTTTTCACCGGAAAATGTCGTCTAAACAAGAAAGTAACATCCACTTTAGTTCTGACCAACTAAGGGGAAAAAAGCATTGCAGTAAATCGCGCCGATTAAATCTAACGATCGCTTATCATATCACGTCAAACCGTGAAAATTATACTTTGTTCTCAAATTGTTAATGTTAACATCAGCATTGCGTGACTACATTTAATGCCCTTCCGATATTATCCTTGTTTTTGCATGGGCCGCTCGCAGTCTCTTTTTTTCTCCCAAGTTCGAAGTCTTTCGCGTTTTACAACGGGTGAATCTCCAGTTGTCACTGGTGATTGTCGTTTGAACCTTTCTGGGTCCGCCATCAAATTGATAAGTTTAATTATATCAAGTGCTGTGAGAAAAGGCTATAAATCTCCACCTCCAACATCCTCACACTCATAGCCGACTAGCCGAGACTCTTCTTTATGTGGACAGATGTGACGTAATGACGCAAAGACGTGCTCGAATTTCCCGCGGAAATCCACCAGTACCACTGGAGTTAAAAACATTATTACAAGCTTACCATTTTGAATCGAGTTACGGCAGGCAGATAGTTTTGAACACTGGCTGGTTATGTACTTGCTCAAAAAATTATTTTGGATAATTTTAAACCCAAAAAAGCTACGGACTGCAGCTTTAAAGGAGATTCTAGTTTTATTTTGAACTTATAAAACTATGTGGATATAAAGTAATGTGAGTTTAGACGTCGTATGCTGGCAGGTTTCTTCTGTGTTCCAGTATCGTGCTGATAGTGGCTTCTATGAGGGACTGAGAGTAAACGGACGTCAGCTGCAAATCAGATGCCTAACAGAGGCTGAGTTGAACTTTGACTGCCCCCTGAGCTCGGATTTTTGGACTTGACTCTCTTGGTTTTCTTTGTTTTTATTTTTTCATCTTTTTTTCTCCAACAATTTTATTGTAATAAAATGTTTTTTCTACAGCGATAGCTGGGTGTTTTCCACTGTTCCTTCCCCTGATAAAGAACCTGTTTTTGGTAGTGAGTTCCTGGGGTCTCAGTTTCAACTCTAGGTGGTAGAGTTGGGGTACTCGAACTCGGACTCGAGTCCAATTTTGAATGAACTCGGAGTTGTCACGCACTCGGGTGAATTTGTACTCGGACTTGTCACGGACTCGGACATTTTAGACTCGGAAAATTTGCCGAGTACGGTCGAGTCCGGGCACTGGAGGACACAATATTTTATTATTCAAAAACGAAACGAAGCTAACGTTAGTGTTGTTTCAGCGTTGAGCATTGTAGCCAATCACAGACATGTATATTATGCGCATGAACGCAGTGGCAAATCAGAGGCGTTTTAGTCACCATGCGGAGAATTCACTCAAAATGTTCAGAATCAGCGCGAGCTTTATCCTTTCGCAAAAATCTCCTTATAAACAACAAAGTCTAGACGCAATGTAAATAAGAGATTCACTGCAGTGCGGACAACTTCAGTGTTTATGATGAGAGTTTCAGTAAGAGTGCAGAACGCGGTAAGTGGCCTAACCCAGATAGCAAGCACAGTCAGGCCGATTCCGGCTGAAATGCGTCACTGTTGGCTCACTGTCGGCACCGGTGAACAGGTAATGGGCCAGATCCGTGCCGACTGTGCATAACACATCTGGCTGACTGACGGCATTTTCTGTATGGGCCAGGCTCGGCTGAAAGCAGTTGTACTTGTGTCAGGTCCATATTCGGCAGCTATGTGTTTTTACAATCGGCCCGAGTTCGTTTTGTCACAAGCGGGCCACTACTACAATTAAGGAACTCAGCCGCTTGAAAAAAGGTTTTGGCGGTTAACATACTCGGTATAGCTGTGTGTATTTACAATCGGCCCGAGTTCGTTTTGTCACAAGCAGGCCACTACTACAATTAAGGAACTCAGCCGCTTGAAAAAAGGTTTGGGCGGTTAATTTAAATCCTGAGGAAGATCCTGCAGACGCAGACCAACGTTTTCGAGAGGAATCATACATCTGAAAAAAAAACGAGTAAGTAATTTAATTCATTTATTGTTCTAGTGCTGTTTGATGTATTAATTGTCAAGATAAATATAGTTTTGTTTTATATCTAACGTTAGATCAGATGTTTACGAGGATAATAGGTTAACGTTTGAATATCCATTCGGTCCCGGAGAGAGTGTTGAAGGCCTAATTACGGTCTCTTTTTAGAATAAATGCGAGTCTTTTTTAATTAGAAATACTGCTGTGCTGTATCCAGTGCACTGTGATTTTGGCTAATGAAATGATATTGAGTTATACCGGTATTCTTGTGCTCAAATTTAGTCAGCCAATTCGTCTTTTTCAACGAGTGATTAGTTCATAGGAGTCGAATCATAGGAGTCGGACTGACGTTACGCTTTGGGCGCCATAGTTCTCTATACAGGCGACTCTTTCTGATTTGATTCACTAACCTCTCAAAAGAGTCATTTATTTGTGATTCGAAATACACTGACAGTGTACTAACTTACACCCGCGGAGACGTGTGGGCTACAATCTGAAATAAAAAATAAGATTTATTTGCTTTAACACTGCTGTAGGGAACTCCGAAACGGAAAAGCGTTGTAACGTTAGATAGCCTACATAAGAGAAGCTGCGAAATAAGTGCAGCTTCTTAATTCATTGTCTTTGGCACGTCTTGTGTTCTTTAAAATGCTAACGCAGATTACGCTACATTCGAGTTAAAGAAAAATTTAAAGTGTAGGCTATATATCACTGTGTAATGTTATTAAAATGCTAGTTCTTAACATTTCACTGCAGAGGGGATATGATTATGATCGAACATCTGAATGCACTGTTTGGAATCTGACCCAACACTTTTTACAGATATTTTTGTAACACTACAATAAGGTTTCATTCGTTAATATAAGTGTAACTACATTAGTTAAGATGGACTAAGAATGCACAATACTTGAGCATTTATTAATCTTAGTTCATTTTCATTTTAACATTTGCTAATGCATTATTAAAATCAAAAGTTGTATTTGTTAAGTTTTATTATAATTTTTGATTGTATTTTTATTAACTAATGTCAACAAAGACTGGAACAAATGTATTGTTCATTGGTAATGTTAGTTAACACATTACTAGCCTAATTTTAACAATTGAGACCTTATTGTAAAGTGTTACCTATTTTAAACTGCTGTGTGAACTCTGGCAACAACATTTGTTAAACCTATGTGCTTAAACTAATGCTTAAGATTTAATATTGACCTCACAATATCTATTCCTTTATTTAAAAGATGCAGTTCAGAGAAACCCTCACAGCTAATGCTGCTGAGATGGAGGTCGAGGGATCATGGACTGGGAGCAGATCGAGGGGCAGACATAAGACAAGTTTAAATCTATTTAAAAACACAAATACAACTTTTGATTTTAATAATGCATTAGCAAATGTTAAAATGAAAATGAAATAAGATTAATAAATGCTCAAGTATTGTGCATTCTTAGTCCATCTTAACTAATGTAGTTAAACTTATATTAACGAATGAAACCTTATTGTAGTGTTACAAAAATTGACTTCCATAGTATAATTTTTTTCTACTATGGAAGTCAATGAGACCAGAAACTGTCTGGTTACTGACATTCTTCTAAATATCTTCCTTTCTGTTCAGCAGAAGAAAGAAATTCATACAGGTTTGAAACAACATGAGGGTGAGTATATGATGACAGAATTTTCATTTTAACCCTCTGGGCTTCTTCGTATAATAGTCACACTTAGCTTCCTCCCGCCCGAAAACGGGCGAAGCCTTAAAATCTTACTTTACTTTTTCCCAGGATAACCAATCAAATATATTTTTGTTCTATAATGTTTTCTGATTATTATTTAGAATTGTTAGAATTTTTTATGATAGTTTGCATTAATTATATAATTTTTATTAGCTATTTTTTCCATTAGAATTAATATATATATTTTTATTTTATTTATTTTATTTTATTTTTCAATAAATGCAACATTTCACATCAAATTAGAGTGCAGGCCTAAAAAAAAATTTTTTTCAAGTGAGAAGAGCGCCACCTAGTGGCTTCAAAATTTATAAATTTGTGTCATGTCCTATAACCGCCTATAGGCGGCCTATAGCTTTTTTATTTATTTATTTGATTTATTCCCATTCGGAAAGTGTCGTGGAAATTCTTTCTCAACTTTAAATAATAATTGGAAGACAGCTGGAGATTTCAAAAGTTATAAAGATCTTTATTTCTTGCAAGAAATAGACATTCACATACAGAACGCATCTGGTATGGGAAGGCCCCGACTTCTGCTTTTTGCCCAGCTTATATACACAAAACACATCCTGGTTAGGCTTCACCATTCGTTTACCTTAAAAGGAGGCATCTCGTCCAAAATCTTTGTCTTGCATAAATTATATCCAAACAGAACAATATCATGCCTAGATACAAGTTCCTGTTTTTAGCTGCTGCTCAAAATTCACACCTTTTGTCTATCTTTATTTTGATCTGAGCTGCGCACATATTTTCACACTTGAAGTCCAACAATAGGTCACTTGAGTACTCTTAGTCTCTTTGCTACTAAGTCTCCTATAACTCAAAACATTTTGTCTTCAAATGCTTATGAGTACAAATAAAGTGAAAGATGTTAATACAAGTTGTACACTTCTAAAAGTAAAAACACATCTAAAAGAAAAAAGAACACATCTAAATGTAAAATTTCTACCACATTTCCCCATCTGTTCATTCAAAGAACATACACAAAATTTGACATTTACTCCTCCATACCATAGTACATTGCCTTTTAACTTTGAATCAAGTTTCATTATCCTTTGCTAAATTTCGAATCACCTTGATCTATTAGGCCTTTAGATACTGCTGATTAACCATTTTTCTTAACCATATTTTACTAGCTTTTAATTCAAGCAGGCGATTGTTTTACTTAGTCAGATCTATTTAAGGATCTGTGTAATAAAATCTAACCAAAAAGTTCTAGAATACTTTCATTTTTATCCTTAACACAAATATCAATAATTATATTATTTTGTTTCAAACAATGTCATTAATTTTAAAATTAACTCTCACCCAGCTGTTGCCATGATAATAGCCTTAGCTGCTGATATGCTATTTAATCTTTAATTACTTATCCTAAAATCCTATTTTTCCAGAATTAACTGATGGACATAACATGTCCTGCCTCTATTTGTAATGGATCCAGTGATCCAGATCATTAAATCTGTAACTTCATTCTGAATTAAGAAAGCTTTTTAGAATTTTGCTTTATGAGCAAATATCCTATTTCACTGAAAAACTGTTTAGATTCATTTCAGTTTAAATTTAACATGTTCGAGTTACATTACTCTTGGTCTTGGTTTTAACTTTGTGATACATATATATATATATTTTTTAACACGTTGAAGACCTTTCTCAACAAAACAAATCCATATTTCATTTCTGGAAGCCGGGCTAAATAAGCAAGCACTGTTACTGCATTCCTAGATAGACTAGACCCGCAGTCACCTCTCAGATATCAAATACAGACATTAGACAATACATGAAAGGACCATTTCAATAATCACACTGGTAACTTCTTTAACTAATAATAATCCAGAAATTAAATATGTTTCCCAAAATCAATCTCCTTTTGAAAGTTTTTCTTTTGCTATTTTAACAAATGGAAACACCTAAAAAATATTTAATGTAGTCATTAATTAATCGCTATAGAAACCTACCCAATTATCCATTCGGACCCAGTCCAGCAAAGTAACTTATCCTCTCTTATTAGAGAACAATTATTACGACTATTAAATTTCTTAGCATCTATGATGTCTGAATTAGGGTTCTATAACCCTCAAGTTTCTTCAAAAATAGTCCCTAGATTATTTATTATCTTTACAGTAATGTACCTAGTTAGAGTCCCTATACTCTACAGAATTAAGAGATTTTCCTCTTCTCAATTTACGAGTACCTGAAATATTTTCAAATTAATCAGTAATTGTTCAAATCATGAGATCTAAAATACTCAATCCTACAGTATAGTTTGATTGAAACAAATAAAACATCAATAAACATCACACAAAATTAATTCTTATACTAAGCTTAAAACATTAGTTGGTCCACATCTTCCTCCAGATGTGTTGATCATCTCGTTGCCCCATGGACGTTCCATCTTCACCAGGGTGATTCTTTGCGAAACGTTGCAATGGGCTCTCCCACGTCGGCAAGGGAGGAAAGTTACTAGCACTTCCTTTGTCCCTCACTTTACGCGGTGCGTTGTCGTTGGTGTCTGCGTTTGGGGTTGCTGAGGGCTGGTTGGCGTAGTTTAAGGTGAGAAGCTTGGACGGAGGTGTCACACACTGCAACCTTGCTGATAGTTGCAAGATTTTCCCTCAGAACACAACCGCAGTCCACTGGACCTTGTTTGTGGAGTGAACCATAAGAACAACCTGTGAATGGAGACCTTAAGTATTTTTGTTAGTGACAACATGTATCATGTCGCCAGACTCATCTGCTTATCCGGCCGGTCGTCCTTTTTTGATGAGACCTGTAAAATTTCATGTTAAACAGTAACAAGACAATATTTTATACATTTGGAACAGAACCAGTTCTGTTCGATGAGGTCCATCATGACATCCTGTAAAAAGTAAAACGTTAAGTATTGGGTGGACAGGGCAAGCTAGCTTGCTCTCTTCCTTCCCAAAGTTATACGCTGTACGTGTGTGGCATTGTTTATTTCTACCACAACAATAACCCAGCTCAGGATAGTTAGTCAAAATCATCCATGGTTGTTATTTTATTGGGAATATTTTCTTCCCTGTTGGGTCATATTTTAATTTTTTAGATACAGCTGTTTTGATTGACATCATTTATGTCTCTGAACACCATAATTCACACATCCACTTTCACACACTCCACACACACCTCTCTGGCCAGAGATTCATTCATTCATTCATTCTTGTCTGCCTTAGCAGTTTATGAACTGAATGGGGAACATATATTTATTAGGAGTGGAATACCACCAAATATGAACGGTAACAAAGTTCGACGACGACAGAAACTACTGAACGTAGACACACTGTGGCATTCCCCTTGCAACAGTGTCTGTACGTTATGATATCAATTCTCAGTTGTCCGATGCAGTCGTCATGTGTTTGAGTTTAACACCGTGAACGTAAACCTAACTTTTCAAAATCAAATAGATTAAACACTTTAAATAGAAATCGTATAGACCTACAATTGCAGTTGAGAGAATCCGTTTTAATTTCTCAAATGCAATTTGTCATTCTTTGCACAATTTCAATTTCCCAACTTTTTGTTGTTGCTCATAAGCTATTTAAAAGAAGATTTGAAAATCTTCACAGCACACCATTTATCTGACCAAATTAACTCTGAGGTTTTCAGTTCCTCAATCTCTAGTTCAGACCATTTTTCAGCAAACATTTCATCTGGCTCACTGCTAACATGACATGTGCAATGCAAATCACTTTCTTCCATGAAATCATGGTCAGGAGGCATCCTATCTGTGGCTTTGTTTTGCAGACCACACTGAGGAGTGCTCCATTCAAAAACAAACATGGCATTCGCACCATGCTCATATCAGCAGTGAGGCCACTGTCATCACAATACAAATTCAGAACAGTTCTACACATCAAATCTCTTCTCAGAAGATTACAAGGACAGGTATTAGTCACAAGAAAAGCATGAGAAAATGAGTGATCACCAATCTGACAAGACAAATCTGCTGTATATGGTTCCTTTACCAGATGCCCTGTGGCACTTCTGGAGGTTGCCCATTTTCCAGATAATACAATTAAATCAGGCAATTGTTCATTTTTAATCACTGTCAATTTAGAACTTAATTTTCCTACCCTCGATACTGATATCAATCATTGGTAATTTTGCAAATGCTTTATACATTCGTTCAGTATCAGCAAGCGAATTTTCTTCATTGCAAGAAACAGCAAGCATATTTTCTTCATTGCAAGGAGCAGAAAAAAGAGATAAGATTAAACATATTTACCACCTTGGAGTCAGACCCTTCACCGTCTCTCCCCTCCCCCTCCTCCTTTCAATCCCCTCCCCCTCCTCCTTTCAATCCCCTTGTGGCTCTGGTGGCTGTTGGAATCCTTTCTTCTTTGGACGATCCGGACAGTCATTTCTCCAGTGTCCTTTTCGCCCACCATTATAACAAACTTCAGGGTCCATTGCGGGTCGGTCACCCATTCCACGTCCTCTTCCACCCCATCTTCAGCAGAGCCAGTTGAGTGTCTTTGTCAATCTTTTTCTGTTTGTTCTTGGCTTGGTCTCCCAGCAGCTGTTGTTGATGCGTTGCGTGTCGTCGGATTTCTTCCAGACGCGCTTGGTGGTGACCCACACAAGACGTTTTGACCTTTTTCCCTATTTCAGGGTCCAGACCGTCCAGAAAAAAACAGTTTTCAGATATCTTTCATACGTACTTATCTTTGATTGTCTGGCCTGTGTTTCTCTTTGGGTTGGTGAATATTTACGAATTTTGCAGATGGAGGAGTGTAGTCTGGAGGAGCAGAGGGCAGGGTGATCGAACCTAGCAAGCTTCGATGTTCAGGGTGTCTTGGTGGTCTTGCTTGCAGACTCGTTCCCTCTTCTTCTTTGTCTTTGTCTTTTGCCTTCCATTGCTCCTGGTTGTCTTTGTGGTTCGTGGAGGACCACTGTTGGTGGTGGTTGGTAGGGGGAGTAGGGAGCCGGACAGCGGTCGTCCTCACCCAGGCGGGTTTTCATGCATCTCATTTCCTCGGAAGAATTAGAAACAGAGTTTAGTAAAGTTTTTTCTGGCTTCCTCTTTCTGGCTTCCTCTGCCTTTGTCTCTCTACCATTTGCACTCTTTAATGGTGCTAATGCTGCATTTTCCTGTCTTCTTTGTCTGGTAATTGCCTCATTTAACCATACATCTATAATTCGACCATCAAAGTCATCTGTATATTTTTCTGTATATTTTTGGACTTGCTTTTTTGTCCAATTTCCCTTTGTCTTTTGCAGATGGCTTACACTCAGACATTAAACACTTATGCTTACATTAAACACACATTAATTAACTGTGGCATCCTATGATGCCACCCTTTTGAGAAATCCACTGTCTCCAATTCTTTATCATTAACATACTCGACGGTATTTATATTTGCGTATTTAATTTTTTTTTCAGTATCGTATTTAAAATTTCCCAGTCGCGTGCTCACACGCACTATATTTACTGTGTTAATCCTCCCCCCCAGCGTCGCCACCACGCCAGCCTAAATCCGTCAATCTAGGACTTTCAAAAATGCCCACATCCGTCGATGCTAGGTCTTTTTCCCAGACAAGTGCCTTATTAAATATTTGAAAATCACTTTCAGCTTATTCCAAACCGCACCTTGTCTAGACGTTTGAGAATTACTTTCCGGTTTATTCTCCAAACTCTGACCCTTCTGGGAAAACAATTAACACCTGGCATTTGAGAAATTACTTTCAAATTTATTCTCAAACCCTAATTTTCTCTCACCGTGCTTTTTGCAGCTTTGTTCTTTATTCGGGATCGCGTCCACCTAGGCCTGCCGTGGTGTCTACAATTCTCCCATCCCTTGCAGTTTAGCGTTGGGGTATCGGAGCCAGAGACTTCTTGTCTTTGGGATGTTCAGTCAATTGCTTCGTCCACGGAGGTCATCAGCTTTGCGAATCCCATCTTCGTCGCCATTTGTCGTGGAAATTCTTTCTCAACTTTAAATAATAATTGGAAGACAGCTGGAGATTTCAAAAGTTATAAAGATCTTTATTTCTTGCAAGAAATAGACATTCACATACAGAACGCATCTGGTATGGGAAGGCCCCGACTTCTGCTTTTTGCCCAGCTTATATACACAAAACACATCCTGGTTAGGCTTCACCATTCGTTTACCTTAAAAGGAGGCATCTCGTCCAAAATCTTTGTCTTGCATAAATTATATCCAAACAGAACAATATCATGCCTAGATACAAGTTCCTGTTTTTAGCTGCTGCTCAAAATTCACACCTTTTGTCTATCTTTATTTTGATCTGAGCTGCGCACATATTTTCACACTTGAAGTCCAACAATAGGTCACTTGAGTACTCTTAGTCTCTTTGCTACTAAGTCTCCTATAACTCAAAACATTTTGTCTTCAAATGCTTATGAGTACAAATAAAGTGAAAGATGTTAATACAAGTTGTACACTTCTAAAAGTAAAAACACATCTAAAAGAAAAAAGAACACATCTAAATGTAAAATTTCTACCACAAAAGAAAACAATTTATTACTAATCAACCACTGAATGGAACAACACAAATTATATATCATTTTAAAGCTTAGGATCTCAGCTTTTTAATGCATCTAATTACATTTATTAATTCCTAACGAGTGCTGAGTAATCCCTCTAAAACCAAGTGTACCGCCAGCAGGCGCCACCTAGCTGCGAAAATATTCATTACCATATTTTTCAAAAATCTTGCCTTGATTAACACAAAGTTGATGTCATTTGAAAGCTTAGAGTCTGAACTTTACAGTGAATGTATCCACTTTGAAAAACTCTTAAGTATTGCTGAGTAATTTGCTGATAAATAGAATTTCTTTTTTTTCATAATCTATAAAATAATGTACTGCAATGTGTCAAAAACATCATACAGCTCATGAAACATTCTCAGATAATTGAAAATGGCACTTCATTTTTTACAGCATATTATTACAATTAAAATGAGCCCAAAATTAACATAATCTATTGCTTTTATGACAAGATATTCTTCATGGAGAAAAAATTGCCCATGAGGGGGTGTCAAAGACTGTACAAAAAGGCTATCTCTTTTCAAAATGCTGTAATTTTTGATTCCTTTATCCAAAAATTATAAATTCTTTATCCAGATGCAGCTAACATGTAGGGGGACTTCACTAAAAAAGAATTTTCCTCCTACCTTATTTCCTTCCTGAGTTATTCCATGACAAATAAGAAAGATATGCAAAATCATAATAAAAATTATATATATATATTGTCTTTTATCCGCCGTTTCTTGGCAGGACAATGTCCAAATGTAATGTAATTTATATTTTCAAAAAATGTAAAAAGAGTTCTTTCAAATGATACCTACCTTTTGACTCTCCTTGCTATAGTTTTGGAGTTATTATGATTATATAATTTTTATATAGTTTGGTGCAAAATGTGCTGTTTCAGTCTTACCAGTTCATTTCTCTCTGTGTGTGTGTGTGTTTGTGTGTGTAGGTGTGTGTGTGGGGGGGGGGGGGGGGGGTTTTTTGCACTCTTGATGTTCTAGAGTGTCACCCCTTCATTGCTGAACACTTTTTTTCAGCACAGTGGCTGATCTGTAGCTTGTACCACCAAAAGTTTCTCTGAGTTTTCCTATTTTTTCGTATTTCCCATTCATTTCCTATGTCGCCCGTTTTCAGGCGGGAGGAAGCTAAGTGTGACTTTTTTTTTTACGACCCTTTAACATATCAGAATCATCTCCTTGATTTTTTTGTGTTCATATTGGTAATAAAAGAAAAGTCACCAAGTTTCACCCCCATCCGATGAAGCAAAAAAATTAAACAATTCGAAACGTTCAAGTTTTCGCCCGTTTTCGGGCGAAGAAGCCCAGAGGGTTAAAGTGGAGTATCCCTTTAAGCCTGAGTGACATAGGCTACTGTAATCGGCATGGTCATGATTGCATGACCCTCGTAAAAATTATGATAGCCTAAAAAAAAAAAACTGCTTTAAAAAAAAGTGTTTTACAACATTTGGTCTAAACTGGCTTGGAAATGCCACAAAAAAACCTAAAACTGTTTTTTAAACCTAAAAGCGCCAGGTAAACTCTGAATGACACGACAGACAGCACTTTCCATCAAGTTCTCCGCATCTCCAATAGTGTAAAGGAAAGAGCCACTCACAAATAATCTTAGGGCAATGCAAACAGTTTGTGCTGTAGTTAAAGCCCGACTCCGACAAGTCGGAAATAAATGTGCGTTTCCAACAAATTAATAATGTAAACGACAATCTCACGAGTCACGAGAAAAAATATATATCTCAGAAAGTGCACTATCGCGCTGCGCTGGACTTCCCGTATCAGCTCCGCTTATGAAGCCATGCACAGTCTAATCCTGTTTACATGAAATAAGCCTGCTCCCGAGCAGGTTTAAGATTGCACACCTGTTGCTATGACAGCAAGTCCAGGATGAGCGTCGAAGAACCAAACAATCCAAGATCATGCCAAATCGCCAACAATCTAATCCAGCTAACCGAGTTAGCGACGTACGAAGAACGGGCCCCTGGAGACTGTAAATCCTCTTGGGTCATAAAACAAAAATCCATAAAATGTGGACGGTGTATTTTTCATTGAGAAACTTAATCCCTGAATATAATTCAAGGCCAACATTCATCTTTGTCTTCTTTTTGATTCTACTGATAGAGATAAATATGGCTTTGCAAAAATCTTTGAGCCTGTTTTAGATGACATAAAAGTTCTAGAGATGCGAGACATTGATGTTTAGATAAGAGGAGAAACACACACATATGGAAAACTCTGCCTTTAACTGCTGACGATCTGGCTCGTCACGCGCTGTGTGGATATGCAGAAAGATTACTGCAAATAAGTTCTGCCATATTTGCCTTGTTGATAAAACAACTTCACAAACTATGTTTAATGAAGATGATCTTGAAAAGAGACACAGACACAATTACCTGCAGCATGTTGTGCTGAATGACGTGAGTTTTACAGGAATCAAAGAAGACTCGAGTTTGATTATCATAATTCTCTCATGTAACTGTAAATGTAGGTGTTGATAATGATATAATCATGATGTGCTCGAGGGTGTTGCAGCTTTAGAAGTGAAACTTTTACTTCAGCACTACATTTATGAAGAAAAACCGCTGTGCCTGGAACAGTTAATGAAAGAATAGCCAGCTATGATTATGAGTATTCAAACACAAACAAACCAAGTGCCATCCTTAACCTGAAATCTGAGACAGCAATCAAACAAACAGCATCACAGATGTGGCGTCTCGTACACAACTGGCCTTTTCTTTTGGGGGACATTGTCAATCCTGAAAGTGTTCATTTTGTTACGAGAGATATGCAGCATTATATTTGCTCCTGTTGTAACCAGAGGTCTTGCAGTTTTCCTGAAACAGCTCATCATAGATCATCATAAATTGTAACTTAAAAGAACTTTATCCTGCTCGAAATCTCATCCCAAAACACTTTATGATCCATTATCCTAGTATGTTGATTGAGTTTGGACCTTTGTCAAAACTGTGGTGTATGAGATTTGAATCTAAGCATAATCCCCTCAAACAGCAGACACATGCTGTGTACAATCTCAGGAATATACCAAAGACTCTGGCTTACAAAAAACAGGTACAGCAAATGCATTGTGGGAAATTTGGGGATCCGTTAGTTCATACAATATGTACAAATGCATATCCTGTTGTTGTTCGTTCTTTGGAATATAGGATCAAATAAGTGAAAAAATGAGCTTGTTGTCAGATGAGGCAACAGACACAGTTCATGAGTCAAACTCAGTTAGTTTCGGTGGACACACACACAGAGCCGGGAGCATTTTGATGTCAGTCAGATCTGAAGACGGACCGATCTCTGGAGAAGTTGTCCACTTGTTCCCAAAGGTGGACCAAAACATTTTGTTAGCTTTTTTAAGGACTGTTAATGTCAAATATTTTAATGATCACTTTTACTCATTCGTCGTGGAAAAGATGGAGGAGAACAGACTTGTAAAAATTCCTTCTGATCTGTCAGATTCCCGGATATCCTGGAGATTTATTCACTGCTTGAAACAGTATCATCAAATTCTGCAGTTTGAGTTCTATGACTTAATTTTTAATGACAATAAATGTTTTGAACTCATTAATGTGTTATTTTATTGTTTTATGTAACTGATATTAGGCCAAAACATACCAGTTTTTTCTATAGGGTTTTAGGTGTGTTTTTCATCAGACACGCTCATTTACGCTGGACACAAACTCCGACGCCTCGGTTCAAATGTCACATCACTGTCCAACATCTGCAAGACACAAACATCCCAGTTCATCAAGTTCAGTCCAGCACAAACCCTCTGACGGCTGTTGCTCTCGACATCCATTCCTGCTCTTGCTTCCGGTTCCGGACCATAAAAGACCAGTGTTCGTTACTTACCTGTGTTGTGTTGCATCCTTCTGTATCTGTGACTGCTCATTTTATTTTATATTTTTTTAAACCATGTGCATTATATTAGAAAATCTGTAATGGTTAATTCATAGATAAATGGTGGGTTTGATTATTTAGACTTTTCTACCTTAAATAACACCTTCAAAATTAACTGAAGTTTGTTCTGAAAAAAACATCTGTGTGGAATATAATATCTAAAATGTTTTAGAAATTAAAATCAGCTCTGTGGTCTTTCATTTTTGTTGATGTGCGATTACAAAATTGAAGAACTAGGTAAACTGTCAGCTTTTCACAGGCAAGCACTTTTGGCATGGAAGTTAATTTACAAGCATAATTATTATACATTTATATACATGCTAAGCATTTTCTATCCAAGTTTAACCAAGACATACAGTAGATATAAACTGTTCATATTGTTTATTGCAACCAGAAACTGTACCTCATATTTTCTTGCATTGTCAATATAAGAGGTTTCTAAACTTATAAATGACTAATTATTGTGCAATTTTCTTTTGCTATTTTTTTTTTATTATGGAAAAGGTCTAGAAAATTAGGCATATATTATTAATCTTGTGATTACTTGTTAAGTTTCATATTCACCTTTGTAAATTCAACAATCAGAAACCTCCTTTTCTGTAGTACTGAAAGAATTAGAAAATAATATTGTTCCTTTTATGGAGAGTACAAACATAAAAGCTGTTAAAACAGTTTCTTTATTTACAGTTTTTCTCAGTGGCTTTGGTGCATTTCTCACATCACTATTTACATTTGTACCACAGTTAATGCAGTTCTTTAAACAATTAGTACAAACTGCAAAACCTAGTTGATAACCTGCAAAAGCGTGTCACTTGCTCAAAATGGAGAGCTCATTCCTCAAAAGCAAGTATTCATGTCAATTAAAGTATCAGTGTCATCAAGATGAAAAGTCCTGACACCATTGTTTATGAACAAGATAGTCAAATGGCTTTGTCATGTTTTCATTATGACAGTTTACTCTGAAAATGTTTTCCTATGCAAAAAAGTCAGATCTTGGTGACCCTACCTGAACATGCTCGAGACAGCACTACATACTATTTGCACAGCCATTTGAAAAATACAGTAAAGTTACACATTACTCTATTTAGTGAGGTAACTGAGTACAAGACACTGAATATGTATGTTTCACATTTTTACTGCATATGCATTTTCTAATTTGTTCACAGCATTGTGCAAAAGAAAAAATACACCCTTATTTACAACAAAAATAAACTCCCTTTGGGTAGAGCTGTGCACAACTGTACACAATATTGCAGTACATATTGAAACTGAACATACAACATACATAGTACTGTAATCTTTCATGCACATCCAGACGTTCCTCTGTCTGGCCACATAATTTCATCTACATCACAGCGAATATCATCTCTTGCAATTCAGCGAGGAAAGTATCTCCTCGAGTGGCGAATCCACCCTCTGCAGGACTCTGCTGTGATGTCATCACATGCTGCATCCATGGCCGCTAGCAGGGCCATTTGGGTAAAAGCATCAGTGAAAGCTGAGATTCACCTGAGAGAAATTGTTCAATTTAGGAGACATTTTAAGGAAAAAAAAGATTTTAAAAAATGTGTAAAATTTTGACAACAAGTTCAACATTTTTGTAAGTAATGACTCAAGCAATGAAATGAGGACTATTAGTTTTATATGGAGTGACTATTCAGCATTTACAAGTATAGTTAATTTTGACTGACATGACATAAGCAAATGATAATGTTATAAAACAGCAGAGAGTTGTATGAAAGCAATTGATGCATGTACAAAAAAAGCATTTGCAATTTGTTGGAAGGAATGAGAAACTGCTACTATGATGTGCACAAATGACTAAATATTGTGGAGGTTGAACTAACTGTTGTGCAAATGTAAATAGTGATGTGAGAAATGCACCAAAGCGACTGAGAAAAACTGTAATACATTTAAGATTTTGTGAAATAACAAGTCCTTTTATTATAATTTTTTATTAATTAATTTTTGGTAGTTTTATATGTAATCTTATATTTTATTATATGTGCACCCTTTGCATTTTTTAAATGTAATTTGTGTTCAAGCATTCATACCGGTAATTATGAAATTATGACTACACCAGTCTATGGCAGCCTATGAGTGGCTCTCCAAACTGCTAAAGCACCAAAGCCGGTTTGCCAAACATCAGTAAACCTTGGAAGAACAACAACAACAACAACACAGGTGTAACCTCGTTTATATAATGTTTCAGAACGCTGTTAAACATTAAAAGTCTTGAGATGAAAAAAAACAGATAATGACGCAGAATCTTTTTTACTACAGACTCTCTGGACTGATTTCTACTAAAGATTGAATCGTACCACGTGACACACATCAGTCACAAAGTATTGCACAGGTGAGTCTTAACAGATCTCAAACTGAAAGTGTTTAAAGACTTCTGGATTCTGTTCCTGTAGGACAAGAGCGTCTGAACTACTGCAAGTAAGCTTTAATACTTCCAACATTACTGTTATCTGGGGGAATATGAACGGATTTCATATGAGTTAGTGTGATAATGATTATTTTAAGTTATAACATAAGTTAAAACTTAGGTCTATACCTGTTACAAAAGTAGAACAAACTACCAAAGAAGACAAACGACCAAACGAAGCCAGGAATTACTCAAACAAACCGTTTTATGGGCATTCATTTTGTAAAAATGAATAATGCACTTTCTAAAAAGGTTTATTTCCAGTTTTAGGATGTCGTTTTGTGATAATGTAAAATTTAAAGTATTGTGGACCAGTGTTTCCCAACCACTGCTCCTGGAGGCACACCAGCAGAGCACATCTAGGATGTTTCCCTTATCGGACCCATATATGTCTGGTCTTGGAGTCTCTACTAATGCGCTGATGAGTAGATTCAGGTGTGATCGATCAGGAAGAGTTGGGAAATGTGTAGTGTTGGTGTACCGCTGGAACAGGTTTGGGAAACACTAATGTGGACAATCCAGTCTTTCCAGTTTAAGTGAGTGAATCAGGGCGAGTGTCACGAGATGTTTGTTTCTGAAAGCGGAGCATAGATGAATAATAGACTCGCTTGAGACGTGCCTCGGAAAACTGGATGTAAGTTCTGTTGCTTTTATATAAAAATAAATATGATAAACAAGAAACCAAAAGTATTTGTTATTTAATTCCATTCGAAAGGTGTGTTTATCAATATGTTTTGCTTTAATACAGACATGTTTTCATATATTCTTAGAAATATGAAAACAATCACATATCCCATCGATAGATCACACTGTCAGACAGATCAGGAATATTCACACACATTTTCTACACATAAAAACATGATATCAGAGTTTTAAAATCAAACATTTTAAAAGAGAACAATACATCACGGTTGTTAAAGCCAATGAACATTAAGCTGTGTCGTCAGCAAGTCGTTTCCCATCATGCTTTAGATCATCAGTCGGTGGAGAGAAACCGCAGAATCCGACACGGCCGCCTCACCGTCGCCAGAGCTTTTTTACATTCGTCAGCTTGACATCAGAGCAAGGCGGACCGCACTCGGACACATTTCTAACCGGCGTACATCTCGCGGTGATCACCGGTGATCGTCACTGTGCAGATTTTGCTCATCTCAAACAAGCCTTATGTTTCCCAGACATGCGTGACAGAGCGTGCAACTGAGAGTTTTAGTTCACGTCATCTGGACACGTTTACTGCCTAAGGTATGGGATATATTTCCCGTCAAATGTGTTGCGGACACAGATAAAATAATTAAGAAGCATTAATTATAAAAAAAAAAAAAACTTTTAAAAATGTATCACACAAAACTGAAAAATTAATGCAAAGTTATCAGACTAGCAAACAACACAGTCACAGATCGTAAAATAATAAGCGTGAATCAAAAACTTCAAAATACATGAAAAAAATAAGCACAAATCCCAAACTTTAAACACATTTAAAATTATATTGAAAAAGAACTGAAACATGAATTCAAAGTTATCCAAATTGCACATGAAAATTCATGTTTTCTGCTCATATTTTTATTTCACTTATGCTGTTTTTCCCTTTGCTCTTGTTTCCACGTTCTGCACTTGCTTTTCCAAATGTTTCATGAGAAAATTAAGTCGTGATAGTAAGAAAGAAAAAAATAATGGTTTGGCCTCTTGGGGCTTCTGTAAGATATAATGGTTAGAATGGACGCGTGTCTGTGAACCATTAAAATACTGTAATAACCAAATTGGACCAGAGGCAGAGAAGAGCACACCAGAATAAGCAGTACAACACCGTTCATTATTGTTAAAAACACTCCACAATCCGTCTATTTGTGGCTCTGTATCCAACAAAAGGGGTGACAGTTGATTTAAAACCCTTGTTGGATTTGGAAGCAGAAGAAGGGTCTACGTTAGAAGAGAGAGTGCACTCATCAGTCAAGCCCTTAGAAAACATTAATCCATCGGTGCAGTCGCTCTGGCCAACCTCGCAGAATCCCAATCTAGAAGATTTACCTTGAGTTGTTGCGTTTCATAAAATAGTAAAATGATTCCAGCAGATTTTGCTGTGGTACTGAAATTGGTACCAAGACCTGTACAATTTTAATGTTATTGGTACCGGCGACTACTGGAATTTTGGTATCGTGAAAACTCTAGTCTACACAGATACTCTTTCAGCATCCACAACTTAGAGCAATTTCAGTAGTTTGTAAAATACACAGTGATGTCTAGGAAGCGTCAATAATAATCCATTCAATTATAAATTGATGATGTGTTTAGACACACATTGTGTAGGTAACTATAAAATTTACTGTATTCTTCTCTCATTTCACCAGCCACTTACTTTAATGTATTTCGAGAGAAATGGATGAAGTGATGTGTTCTAGGCTAAATCTGACAGATAGCCTACAATTCTCTGAACTGCAGTGCGTATATGTCACACAATATGCCCATTGTGAGTTATAGATCAACTAGCATGAATCATGATCATTATAAAGGTTTCTTAAATGACAAACACATTCACTTACATGTATTTAAGAATAAAAAATTATCAGCCAAGGACTGACTGACATGTAACGCAACCAATCACATTTCGTTTTGATCCACGTCATGTTTAGTATGTAAATGTAAAGTCGATGTCCATACAACAACAGAACGTTGTGCAAGTTTACTGCAACAATAGAGCCACAAACTTCACATACTTTTGAAATCCAGCATTCGGTTGATCCTGATAAGAGCTCATTGTCACTGTTGTAAACATGACGCGTTCTTCTTCCACGAGGGGTTTCGTCACGGCATTTACAGTGATGCGCTCTAAAATAACGCTCACCTTGTGCAGGACATGCAGTAACTCAGGAGAGGTGTCGTATTTGGCCAGAGAAGGCAGAAATGTGGTCATATTTCTGCAAAAGAATTGCTGAAATGTAAAGCTGGTTTGTAGCATATAAGAATACAGACTACTTTGCTGTTATTAGTAGGCCTACTGTAGCCTAACTGTTATTTAGTGTGTTTTTTTGTGTGTGTTGAATGATTGAAGTTGGGTTAGGTGGCTATATTGTGAATTTGTGGAAAAAAAAATTTTTGGGCTACTTATATTTATATAATTAAATATAGGCTACTTTAAAATGTTAATATATTTTTCAATTTGATGTATTTATAAAAATAAAAAATAAAAAAAATCTATAAAAAAGCTTTTTCCTTAATTTCATTTACCATCGTTTTGAGGCTTTTTTTTACCGTTTACCGGTACCGGTTTAAAATTATCGATTTGGCACCAATATCGGAAAAAAACCGAACGATACCCAACCTTAAGAATAATGGTGATTCAGAGTCCAGTGTAACTGATAAAGTGCAGTGCATGAGGTGTGTGTATCGTTTGTTGGCTTAACATTTGTCTTTAGTTTAAAATTTTCATCATCATTTGTTTATCCCTTGTCTTCACCAACACACAGACACCAGTGCTGAGCTGTTTCCAGTGGCAGTTTATCTGCAGTAATGTCAGAGGAGCGAGGAAAGCACAATCTCTCTAAGATGAGTCTCTCAGAGAAACAGAGGTAAGACTGAGACTGTTTTCACAGAATCATTTTAAACACTACTGGAGTTTCAGGTTTGTCCTGTAAAGAACAAAGTCTGATCAACAAGTACTGTTTTCTCCCACCATTGCCATGTCAAATGCTGTGCAAAACAAATAAGAACCTCCTATAAATGTTTTTAGATTGTTAAAATGGCTTGAAACTGGTTTCATATTCAATTTACAGGAACATTTAGCACAGTTAAATATGTTTAATCTACCATACATGTAAAGTCCTGTACAAACCCCCAGATTAAGGTGTATTGAATTATGGTTTAAAGGTGCACATTTTTGTGGACTGTTTTCTTCATCCCGCTCCCGCCCGCGCCCGCCGAATTTCTGACCATTACCGCCCGCTCCCGCAACGTATGTGTTACACTCCCGCCCGCTCCCGCAATATGTATGTCCACTCCCGCCCGCACCCACAAAACTCTGAGAATTTATTCCCGCACAATAATAGAGATGCATTGATTTTGTGTCTTCTCCCGTCCCGCAGGAAAAAACACGTATTTGTATTGCTATTATTAAAGAGATTCATGGGGTTGTTTGTTTCGTTTCCCTGGCCGGCATGTATTCTGGACACATACACACAGGACAATGAAGGAAATCGAGTGTATGCTGTTTTTGGATGGTTTTGTTTTTGTTTTTGCTGTTTTTTATTCAGGATACTCTGTCTGGCGCGTGCAATGATGTGTGATGATTCTCTCTGACCAATCAGCAGTCTGCCGTGTTTTCACGTCACATTTTAGTATCGCCTCAGCTCGCCTCAGCTCACTCAGAACCTCGCCAGAGGTGGTACGGAAAAAAGTACCTGGAAGCAGTTACAACTTTTACACAGTGGAAAACCAAACAAAAGCGAGTCGAGTCGAGCTGGTACTGTGTAGTGGAAAAGTGCCATCATTGACATCTCCATCATGTCGCTAGGCTACCTCCCGATCCCGCAGTGTTTTTTTTAGCCGCCCATTCCCGCCCGCAGCAAAGTTCAAACCGCCCGCTCCCGCGAGATTTGCGTTGGGTCCCGCAGCCCTCTATTTTGCGGCATCCCACGGGAGTTCAATACTCACTGCGATCGGACGGGTAAGCCCCCGCTGATGTAGACATGAAGATGTTTAGCTATTGCCGATTGGGAGGGCTCTCGCACCATCCAACGGGAGTTCAATACTCAATACTGCAATCGAATGGGTAAGCTCCACCGGCAATCAAACGAGTTAGAGTTGGTTTAGCTGATAAGGGTTTGTGTGCTTTTTTGATGTGGAAGCGGTTAGATCTAATGTAGACCAAGTGCTTGAATCTGTTGCTGTGAGAGTCCTTTTTGGGCGGCAGTGGTTGCGGCGCCTATGCCAAAAGAGTGGCCTGAAAGGTGTTCAGCTGGGATGCCAGATTGTGTTAGGACTAATCTGAGATGTTTGTGAAACCAAAAGCGCAGGACTGGTTGGTTTGAATCGTTTATAAAAAGTGGGTCTGAAGGGTCTTTACTTGTTGAATTTCTGAAATTAAGGTAGGATTGGAGGGTTTGGTAAGGTTGGATGGGTGAATGAAGCTTGGAAAATAGAATCAAAAGAGGCGTCGAGAAGTGGTCTCAAGGAGTGGTTTACGGGAAGATCAATTCTGAATAGTGAGGGACTGGCGTTGGGTTGGGGTCTGCTTCTGGAGCCAGCTGTCTGAATTTCTGGAAAGCAAAGCATGAGAGAGAGTCAGCAATTCGATTTTTTGATCCTGGTACATGTTTAGCTGTTATAATAAATTGGTCGCAAGCTGCGATCCAAATGAGGCGTCTTAATAGTGGCATCATAGCGGGTGCGTGAGAGCGGGTTTTATTAATGCAATGCACGGTTGCTTCATTGTCGCAGTAAACAATGATGTTGTTTGTGGACCATTCTTTACCCAGGTAGATGCGAACCAACGGCCTTGGTAAAACCCCCCGAAGCCAATGGAGGGGGCTGCGTCGGTGTAGAGTTGGATATCGGTTAGGAGGGACACTAAAGTATTGTAGAAGAAAGATAATCCGTTCCACTGTTTAAGGAAGGTTATCCATAACTTTAGCTCCTCATGGCATGGATTGGTTAGAGATATTTGGTCTCCTAACGCGGCAATGGAGGATGCGAGGGAGAGAAGATTTGAGATGAAAGGGCGGCCTTGCGGATTATGCGCATTGCGAAATTTAGGTGGCCAAGCAGAGAAAGGAGTTCGCGCTTAGAGCACTTTGGGCTGTCTAATAACGTGGATGAGACCAGAATTATTCTGTCAATTTTCTCTTTGGGTAAAGAAGCCTGGAATTTAACGTTGTCCAGGTTGATGCCCAGGAATTCAATGGACGTGTCTGGGCTGCTGGTTTTTTCCTGGGCGATTGGGACACCTAGCTCGGAAAAAAACATTTTGAACTGTGGTGAGATGCACTGCTGGGATGGCATCGGGAGTCGAAATGATTAAGAAATCATCAAGCAGGTGAATAAGGTAGGGAATTGCGTAGTTGTTTGAAAGAATCCAGCAAATTGCTTCCGATAGCATGTCAAAAATCTTGGGGCTGCTTTTGCAGCCGAAAGTTAGGCGGACGGCAAAGTAATATTTTTCGTGCCATCGGACGCCGACTAAATGCCACCAATCTGGGTGGATGGGCATCACTTTGAAAGCCGCAGTAATGTCGACTTTGGCGAGCCAAGCTCCACGGCCGACATTTTTTATTAATGAAATTGCTTGGTCAATGTTGTGGTAGTGAAGAGAATATTCGTCTAGCAGGATGAGGCTGTTTACGCTTGGAAACGGAGAATTGTGCGGGGCTGAGAGGTCAATTATTAACCGTTTTTTACCGGAGAATTTCCTTGTAGCCACTCCAATAGGGCTGATGCGAAAGTGTTCGAAAGGGGGGTATCGAAAGGTCTGATCATGAAACCTGAACTAACTTCCTTATTAATCAGGTTGTCTACTAATTCGGGTTCTATGAGCGCGGATTGGAGATTATCGCAAATCAAATTTTGTGAGGGGATGCTTTCGAGACCTGGTTCAAAACCATGCTCGAGGCCGGACAGCAAATATTTGGTAAATTCAGGATCTGGGTGCTGGGACAATTCTGATGACAAACGTAAAATATTCACGGGAGTCGACAAGTCATTTTTTTTTTTTTTTATTGGTGTGTTTCTTTACGGGGCATATGGTGCGGGCATGAGCGCCGCCACAATAATTGCAGATGTGCAGAAACCGACAGCGTTGTCTTGAGCAGCCGCCTGTATTGAAATGGTTGCAGACCTGACGTCTTTTGGAAAAGGCGGAGACTCTTCCGGAGGAGTCAAAGTTTGTAGTAGCTGGTCGTGGAACGTAACTAGTTGATATTTCTTGGTTAGAAACTGGAATTGGAGGAATTGATGGATTTACTTGAGGGCCAGACGTGGTGGAATGGGCGAGTGACCTACAGACTGCGCAGGAAATATTTCGTTATAGATCCGTGTCCAGCGCGCCCCAATATGGGCACTGGTTCCATTGGGTGATTCGTATGGCGCATTTAGCTGCAAACAGCTTGTGGTACATGTAAAAATGTGATCCCCCATAGGATAAAGCGAGCTCTGCCACTATCGCGAGATAGTCATTGGGGACTATCTATACCTCCTATGGGGAAAAACGGCGCAGACGACCTCTGTATATCTGGTGAATGCGATGCAAAATTCTGAAAATGACAGGATTTGGGATGATGTGTTGTTTGGATTTTTTAGGGTAACTGAGAAGTTTGAGCAACTGAGCAATCGATCTGGCGATTTGAATCGGATGGGGGAAGCAGAGAAAGGAGAGATGATAGGTCAATATTCGCACCTGATAGAATCTGCGCTCGGATGTTGCTAGCGACAGGGGGTGGTTCCAAAGCGATGGCGTTTGGAGGTATGGGCATCTGAGTTGCTGTAAACAGAGAAAATGTTGATTTTGCCTGAGGAAGCGTGTTTTGGGGGAGACAATCCGGGGCCGACATGGGAAACGGAGGTGGTCTTGGGTTTGCGACGGCCCCTGGAGCTTGGAAAGCGACCGGGAAGGAGAGAGAAAGCTGAGGTGGAAAATAAGGCGACTGGGCCTGCGCCGCTAGCGGAGGCATCCTCACACTAGGGTCTGCTGTAGGCCACCGTTGGGAAAAAGGGTTAGTGGTAGCCGGAGGAGAAGGACAAGGGAGAGTTGTCCAGGCCCGCGATTCTAGCGAAGGCAACCTCACGTCAGGAGCCACGGGCCATGAACGATGGAGAGAATTTGGGATGGTAACAACAGGTTGCGTCTGCCCCGCTAGCGGAGGCAACCTCACGCTAGAGGGTAGACGGTCGCTGTTAGTGACCGGTAATGAGTGATGCTGAGCAGAAGGCGGAGAGGGTAGCGGTCTAGCAGCGGCGGAATCTGGGGCCCATCCCAGGCTCACTGAAGGCGCACTGCCCCTACCTGATGATCGACGGTGGTCCGGTCTCGCTGTGGAGGAATACTGGATTTGGGAGGTACGTGGTGTTTTACCTTTGTTAGTTTTGTTTGTCGCTTTATTGGAGACGAGAGATGAGGGTTTAAAGGGGGCGCACGTTGACTGTAGGTTAGTGTAAAATTGGTATAATTTGGCTTTATTCATCCGTCTAGGGTAATGGACGAAAGCTTGCATTAGACCTAACACTATCCATTTCCTGATTGCAGGAATGGTTGGCTGGGCCAGTGAGTAGGAGGATGATGAGGACGAGGAAGAAGGTGTGCGTCTCGTTGGTGGAGGTGAGCGCTGTCGGTGCGGTGCGGATTGGCTGGCGACCGCGCACTGAAGTTGGAGACTCGGCGACGGCACCTGGTGGTGTAATGGCGCTCTTTGGGGTGGCTGGAATTGATGCAGAGTCCTGAGAGTAGAGAGATTTGTCATTGGACGGGAAGAGATCAATCTCCAACATGGCGGCTGTTAGGCGAAACCTGTTCTGAAGACTGTAGAATATCCTTAGGTGAGTTTGCCTGTGATTATATATGGTTTGCCTTCATGCTGATTGGGTAGATATGTTGATTACTGATTGTAGACAGCTGGTGATACTAGAGTATTTGTTGATTACTGATTGTAGACAGCTGATGATACTAGAGTATTTGTGATTACTGATTGTAGACAGCAGGTGGCAAAAGAGTAGCTTATTTTGACAGCGATAGTCATTTTGTGTGTTTGTTTTGTGTGCCACCGGCTCCACCCTGGTCACATACTTTGCCTGCTCTGCCCTGGCTCCCCGATCCGCCTCAGTCTTCGGTCCTGGTTTCATTCCACGGACCTGATTTTTAAACCTAGTGATTTTATAATGTCTAGCCTAATTATAAATTCAAAAGCAAAATGGGTTGGAGAGTGGAAATGGCTTGTATGAGCCAATAAGCGCTCTTCTGCCGCCATCTACTATTTATATTGTAACTCTTTGTGTGTATATTACTCTTTCAGGGCCCTATTTTAACGATCTGAAATGCAAGTATCAAGCGCGAAATGCAAGTAACTTTGTGGGCAGGTCTTGGGCGCTGTTGCTATGATACCGGCGGGATAAATTACTCTTGCGCCCGACGCAAATCTAAAATGTGTTGGTCTGAAGTAGCTTCATTATTCATAGGTGTGTTTTGGGCGTAACGTGAAATAAACCAATCAGAGCGACATCTCACATTCCCTTTAAGAGCAGGCGCTTTTTCCATGGCGGTTTGCTATTATAATGGCGGATTTGCCAGGCGCACGCCAGGAGCGGTTCATAGCCGAGGAGACCGACGTTCTTGTCAGGGCCGTAAAACACAGAGAAGTGACATTGGGGATGGAGAAACACACCCAGATTAGCTTCGGTTAAACAGGCATATAATAATTTGGGTAAATGTGTAAGCTAGATTTATGCCTATTTTTTCACATCTTCATGGACACAACAATGATTTCCCTTGTGTGTTAATATTTTTCCTTGTAAGAATGTATGGTTTTATAAAAATGGAAACTGCTGCGTCTGTGTGTAGATGAGAGACACAAAGTGTATACTTTGTGGTTGTGGGGGTACTTGAGGCTAAAAAGTTTGGGAACCATTGGTTTAGATTATTTAATTAGCAAGTAATAAATAAGCTATATCATAGATTCTTTATATATATATATATATATATATATATATATATACCCGTTATGCTGGATAAAATTAGCCCAACCTGTGTTGTTCACAGTATGTGAATGTATGTGTGTGAGAGTACAAATATATGCATGTGAAAGGAGAATGTATGTGAGAGTATGTATGTATATGATAAGGAGAATGTATGTACTGTATGTGAGAGAGTACAAAAATATGTATGTGAAAGGAGAATGTAAGTGTGTGAGAGTGAATGAATGAATTCACTTAAGGCTTGTACGGCCACTCATAATATATATATATATACAGGGTGCGATTTGTGAAAAAAACAGAGGGGGGGATGTTTTGAAAAATTTTTATTCATAAAAATAAATCATGAGAACATGAACTTCATTCACTGCATTTGCTGCTCTGGACCCTTTTCATTGTTCCCAGCTAGCTAGAGTTTTCGCGCTGAAAAATTACATAAATATTTGTACTTGGTGACATTCTGAAAAGCCGTACATGGATCAAAGCTAATGGACAGGATCAGATAAATCAGAGCTTAGATTCTCTGCCCGAGCCCAAACTTGACCCGACCCGGGCCGGGCCCTTGATCCAGCACTTGTGTTACAAAATGCAACACGTCATGAACATGTCATGCTCAGCGTCTCCTCCACTCGCACGCATCACACCGGGCCTGGGATAATAAACTTTAAAAATATTCATTTTGTTTAAAAAATATTCTATATTCTAAAACCTTGTTGAATTAAATTAGATTTGTGGCCTACTAGGCCATCCAAAGTTCATTCTTGTTCATTTTCTGTGTTCATCATTGTTCACGTTTTTTTATATATTTTTTTTACGTTTCTTCATTCGGATCCATTTGCGATCCATTTCATTCTGAATAAACAAACAAGGCAGTTTACATGATTTGTCCTTGTTGCATTATTCATTAAGATAATAATAATTAATAAATGCACGCACAATTATCCGTGAACTTGATAAATGTTGCAGATGTGTTTTACCAGGGCTGTACAGTGCGCCCATTTCACTCGCACATGCAAGTAAATATTTCGGCGTGCGAACGTGAAAAAATATTTGGGCGCACTCGTGCGAGTGACACAGCATTTTTCTATAGAAACAGCTGCAAATACATCATCATGAGGAGGGGCAGAGTAGGACACTATATTACCGGGAGATCTGTCATTTAGGCCTAAATCTTCAGTAGCTAGTCTGTAGCCTCATAAAAAAAAACTACAGTGCCCACACACGAACTATTTTAGGGCCCTATAATTTCCGCAATCGCGGGAATTGGCAAATTAACGCGGAATCTAGTGTCAACGCGGAATTTTACATATTTGGAATAAAATTCTGTTTTTGTGTGGGAGAAAAACGTATGTCTGAGGAAAATCGCATATTACTGAAAGAACGAGCAGAGAGAGAGGCCCGGTCGCGCGCGTCTTCAAACTGTCTTGCTCTCTCTCACTCCCTCGCGCTTATTAATCTAAATCAATTTAGAATTGACACAATGGTAAAAGATCGGAAGAACGAGGTTTCACGTGGAGCATTCGGATATTTTTTTTCCTGAATTAGGCTACCGCTGTGTGTGAATTGTGCAAAAAAACAACAACTTTTTTACCTTTCCTTCTTCTCTGAAAAGCGTTCCGCCCATTCAGCTGACATAAAAAACACTTTCAATAAAATAAACAAAACCTATCCAATGATGAAATGTTTTCTGTGTTGACAAATCTTGTGCGATGTCCTAAAACTGCCGGGATAATCACACAACGCATTCAAGTCTGCTAATGATACGTCCGATTCGCGAACTAATGACTCCTTTGAACCGATTCACTTTAATGAATGGTTAAAACAACTGATCTGTCCAACACTGAATCGGTTCGGTGTATAACAAAATCGGTAACACTTTACAATAAGGTTCCATTTATTAAACTCTAGTTAACTAGATCAGTTAACATTAACTATTAATAAACTGCACTTCTACAGCATTTATTAATCTTTATTAATGTTAATTTCACCATTTAGTAGCCTACGTTATTTAAATGAAAAGTTGTATTTGTTAACATTAGTTAGCTTAATGCACTGTGTGAAGTAACATTAAAAATACAGGGTTAGGGTTAACTAAGATTAACAAAGATAAATA